>NC_047087.1:269450298-269758527 GCF_902459505.1 Geotrypetes seraphini
ATCTTAATCCATTCTTTAGTCATTTCTCAGACTATTGCAACTCTCTTCTCAACGGCCTCCCCCAAAAAGAAATCCGACACCTACAATTAATACAAAACACAGCAATAAAACTCATTCACAAAATAGGCAAATTTGAGCATGTTACTCCTCTTCTCAAAGAGGCCCATTGGCTCCCCGTTACCCACCGTATCACCTATAAAATTGTACTACTCTCCTTCAAAATAAAATACTCTTATCAACCCTTATTTCTCGATAAACTTCTCATTCCCCAATGTTCCCCGCGCACTCTAAGGTCAACTGATCAAAAACTTCTCTTCATCCCCTCCATAAAAGACTTTTACTACACCCGGAAAACAAATTTCGCAGTAACTGCCCCAACATTATAGAACTCTTTACCACAGCAACTCCGTGACGAACAACATTTAGACAAATTTAAGATAAGCCTAAAGACTTTTTTATTTCATGACGCCTTTAGCTACCTTTAGACTTTTCTTTAACTCTCCCTTTTTATATCTTTGTTTTTTTTTTTTTTCTTCTATTCTCTCTCTCTTTTCCTTTTCCTAATACAACCAACCGCTTTGATAAAGCGACCCATCCTATATGTTCTTTCCCCTTTCCCACTGTCTCCATTTCTTCTTCAACATGTAACTTTTCCCTTCCCTTCCCCTTTACCCTCACTCTCAAGTCTGTCCAGTAGATGTTATGTATGTTCACCTAATCATTTTTAATGCCTAATATTTTATCTTACTTTTATCTCTTTTTAGATTTATTGTAAACCGTCCAGATATTCTTTGATGGTCGGTATATTAAAAACCAATAAACTTGAAACTTGAAACTAAAATGCCACACGTGCTAGCCACTACCGCCTCCTTTTAAGCAGGCGGTAATTTTTTGGCTAGCGCTCTAATCCTGTATATACGCTAAAAATGCTAGCGGCCCTATGGAAAAAGAGTTTCAAGTTTCAAGTTCAAGTTTATTTGGATTTGATAAATTGCTTATCTATAATTTACTAAGCGAGTTACAATAAAATATAAAATAGACATACAATTCGACGTACTGCTTAAAATGGGTTAGCTGGACAGACATGAATACATAAGGAACAAAGGGAGTAAGTTACAAAGTTAATGTTTTATAAAAAAAAGAAAAGAAAGAGCCATGAATGGAAGGAACATGAGGAAAGGTAAAAGAAAAAAAAAATGTTATTATTAAAATTTTTCTTCTTTTTTATATAAAGTGTTTGTTACGCTGTAACTGCGTCATTTAGGGATTAAAAGCGTCTCTAAAAAGAAAGGTTTTCAGGTTGTTTTTAAATCGATTAAGGTCCTTTTCTTCTCTTATATATTGTGGTAGAGTATTCCAGGTCTGAGGGGCCATCACCGAGTATATTTCATGACGTCTAGTACCAATAACTTTTAAAGAAGGAATTGCCAACAGCCTTTGAGATGAGGAATGGAGAGAGCGTGACATATTATATGGACTAAGCATTCGGTTTATAAATTGTGGTTCGTTAGTGGACAGTGTTTTAAATACTAGAAGCAGGATTTTATATGTTATACGGTGGCTAATAGGAAGCCAATGTGAATCAATCAAGTAGGGAGTTACGTGATCAAATAGTTACTACAGTTTAGAACTTTAATTATATTAACTCCTTCTTTTACAAAGCCAAGCTAGTGGCTGCCGCGCAGCAAAATCCCGGAAGCCCTTTAAATTCCTATGGACTTCAGGGCAGTTAGTGCAGCTTTGTAAAAAGGGGGGGGGGAGTTGTTAAATTAGAATGTGTAGTTATTGCACATAATTTGCAGGTTTTTAAAAATAAGCTTATAGACGTGGAGGGGAATAATTATAACAAATGTCCAAGTCCATTTTGGGCCTAGGTCGCTAGTCATCCAAAGTTGGCAGCATCCAAAGTCCGTTCTCAAAAAATACATCCAAAATGTTTTTTTCAAAAATCATCTACTTCTATGTCCAGCTGATTGATCATCCAGACCGCTAAGTCGTCTATCTTTATACTACATTCTCATCCAAAAAAATCATCCAAGTCCCAACACCTAGAACAAGACCTTTTGGACATGGGAGAGACCAGCAAAATGATGGACTGGCCACTCAGACATGGAAACAGAGTAGTGGGGCACCTTACAGGGCACTGCTGTGAACTTCACAAAAAGGGTGCCATATAAACATCTCACCACAACTCCCTTGCAGGTCATGGTGAGCCCCCCCAAAAAAAAACCTACTATGCCCACAGGCACATCTGCAGGTGCCACCTATATGGCAGTAGAGTAGGTGTACTCACATTTTTCACCATGAATGTAGTGGTTAGAATGTCTAATGGGCCTGGATCCTCCTCTCTATAATTCACTAGCCCATCCCCCAGACTTCTTAAGCCACCTCTGTGCAGCTCTACTAGGCTTTCCTATTTCAGGTGTTGATTTTTTGGAGGCAGGTATGTACATTTTTATAGCAATTTTTTTGGCAGGGGGGGGGGGTAGTGATCACTGTACTGTCTGTACTTTGTGTCTGCAGTGGTTTTCTGGTCACTTTGCATACCTTCTGGGCACTTAGACCTATTCCTTCTAGGCAGTTTTGTCAAACTTTTGATTATCCCTGCAGTACAACCAAGGGCTCCTTTTACGAAGCCGCGTTAGCAGTTTAACGTGCCTATTAGTGCATGCTAAATTGCTAGCCACGCTAGACACTAATGCCAATAACTTAGCAAATAACTTAGCTTGATTTCATGTAGCTTAGTTCATATACAGCTTCTTTCAACCTTCACTTTAACCTCAGAGTTTAAAGTGAAGGTTGAAAGAAGCTGAATATGAACTAAGCTACGTGAAATCAAGCTAAGTTATTTGCTTATTTATATTAACTTATATATTTATATAAAGCAAAAATTAAGCACAGAGCACTTTAATATATGAATGATATAAATGATATAAAAATAGGGAAAAGTGCAATATTGTAAGGCACATATGCACTTTTGAAAAAAAGATTTAAAAAATTGCGTTAAAGAGCCAATGAGGAAAATGCCACGTAAAGCTTGCCGCGATGAAAGGTTTTTGAGGCGGTGAGTGGTGGGGCTGAGGCTCATAAAATAGGTAAAAAAATATATTAAAAAATTTTATAAAAGAGGTTGGGAAAAGCCCAGACGTACATATTATAAATTCAAACTTATTTCATGCATATTCATTGTGAATTTCCAGAAAAACAGACTGGCTTAATGGATTCCGAGGATTGGGTTGAGAACCCCCTGTTCTAAAGCCATGGCAAACAATGCCATTTTACTGTAACTTAAAATTCAGAGGACGCATCAAAGCATAATTACTTTTGTTTACAGTCTTAATGGTTTCAAAAGTATGACAGCACACATTTCTCACTTTCATGTGAACTATTTCTAATGTCACCATTGATGTAGCTGATTTGCATAAATATATTACATTTTGCAGCCTAGCACAAACTGTCAGGCAATCTACATAATTCCTGAATTCTATTCAAAAGTGATATCTCAGATAACCTAGAAACAGAAATTTGGAATCGTGACATGAGCTTAGGGGTAGAGAGTGGACGCAGTAGAAGATTCAGGGGTGACATAAGGAAATGATAGTAGCCAAATGGAATGGTTTCCTACTAGAGCCTGGAAGTAAAAAAAAAACCCACAAACACAGCACAGTGTCAGATTTACAAAAAAGCAGTGGATAAATACTTTGTGTCCTCGTCTGCAAGGAGCTGAAGGCAAAGCCATCAATCAAGTAGGATCTGTGATATTACAAATGGGAAGGAATATGAATTGTGAAGGTGTGCTTCCCTAGCTAAGCTTTTCGGAGCAGGGACCTAATTTTTCTCTCTGTTCTAGAAATGAAACATAAGATATATGTCTCCATATTTATACCCAGTTTTCTATTCACAGGTTTAAGCAATCCACATAACTGTGTGTACTCAGACCGCAAGCCTGGCTTTTACATATTGGCAAAGTGCTCAAAATCCCTAGCAGCCATCATTTTAAATGGAAATTCCCTGCCAGGCTATTTCATCCCCTGCCAGCTGTTTGAATCTCTACCTCTTTCCCCTCAATTACCTAATTATTTATATCTGATTCCCCAGGCCAGATTTCCTTGAAATTACACCTTCCAGCATGCCCAAGAATAATAGCTATTTCACTCTGGTTTCTAGTACCTTCTTTATTATTTACTTATTTTAAAATTTATACACTGCATACTCTGTAGAGGGATCAGGGCACTGACAGTGATTTGTAGGTCATCTCCCACTATCAGCTTCCCCTTCCAGTGGCGGCAAGAGACACGTTAATAAAACATCTCCTGCTGCCGTGGGACCAGTCTCATAATAAGTGCTGTGGGAACTGGTCCTACGGCATCAGGAGACAGCATTATATTAAGGCATCTCCTGCTGCCACTGGAAGGGGAGGTGACTGCTGGGCCGTGAGATTGGAGTATGGTGCGGTTGGAGCTGGGGCTGGGGTTATGAGCGGGGCTGGGGCATGTTCTAAATCTCCCTCTGAAAAATTTCACCCCCTTCCCAGCTCTGCGCCTGCTAAAACACAACAGCTGGCTCTCTACTACATCCTTCTGATATAACTTCCTACTTCTGCAAAGGCGAGATGCAGAAGGATCCGGGGTCAGTGGCAGATGGCCTGTATGAATCATTGCTAATGCCCTTAGCCTTTTATGATGAAAATGCATGTTTTAAGATGGAGGGAATTTGGAGACAAACAGGACCGGATTAAAGGGTAGGCCCAGTAGGCATGTGCCTAGGACCCGAAAATGTCAGGGGACCCGCCGGTACGACCCCAAAGCCCCTCCCAAATGTCCCCGACAGTCCCCGACCGCATCCCTGGATTTTCCGGCAGCACTCACGCTCCCCCCCCCCCCGAACACACAGCCGAACCCCCGCTGACCCATCTCTCCCTCCCATCCGAACCCTGCCGACCCCAATCATTTTATTTTCTGTTTTCTGATTACAATATGTCAGATTTGAAATGTGTATCCTCTCAGAGCTGGTGTTAGACGGCGAATGTGAGCTAGGATCTAACAGAGAAAGGAAAAGTCTTTTATGTTTGTTTATACCACAGTGCCAGCGTGGCTATGAAAGGGCAAAGGGGGAGGGGGTGGGTGAAGAGGCTACAAAATAAACCCGCCAGGACGTCTTTACAAAACCACCCAATTGGGCAGGAAAATCAAATATAAAAATCAATTCAATAGGCTGAATCAAATTGAATCGAATTGAAATTTTTTCCCCTGAAACCGGTAGCATTACTATCCACCCATGCCAAAACCTACTAGACTGCGGGCAGTCCGGGGACAGAGTTAGGCTGAAGCGCAGAAGCTTAGCTGGTTAGCAGCGATTTTCACTAAGTAATCTCTGCTTCTGTCCCTGATGCACAAAATGTCATCTAACAGGCTGCACAGGTACAAGGAAGAAGAGTGGGAAGAAAGGGAAAAAAAGTGGAGGAACAAAGGAAGCCCCATAATATATTCTTTGACTATGAGAAGGGGACCAGTCATACAAGTCACACAAATCCACTTACATCTTCCCATTAAATATATATATATATACCGATCTCTTGAATTGCCCTCAATCCCCCTCATTCTACAAATTTGACACCTAAATTTAAGCACCATTTGTCCACTTACATTATAGAATACTGGCACATATGTGGCTACGTATATGCTTATGTGCATAAGTGCTAGATATATACTCAGGCTCAGATTCTATAAGTGGCGCCTGAAATTAGGCATCCAGATCAGCATGCCTAGCCAATCCAGGTGCCTGACTTAATTTTCTTAATTAGCTTAATCTGTGCCATTTGAAGAGCACCATTAAAAATCAATTAAAAAAAAATAATTAGCCGGTAGTCACCTAACTCAGTAGGCGCCTACCAGAAAATAGGTGTGGTTAGGGGTGGACTCTGGGAGGATTTGGGGGGTGGTTTGACTTAGGCACACTCATTTAGGCCAAGAAAACCTTGGCACAAATGGAATGCGCCTAAGGGTTTCAACACCTTCTGGTGTGTAAGACTTGCTTAGGCACTGCTAGGTGTGACTCTGTAAACAGCGTTGGCAGATGATTTACAATTGAACACAATGGTATCTAGAAGTTAGGCACCGTTTATAGAATCAGGGCCTAGAAATGACACGTGCAACTCAACACATAAACGCAAGGGACATTCATATGGGAGAAGCACAGACCGGGCAAGGATGCATCCAAAATTTGCATGCATAGCTTATACTTCGGGACAGTAAGGGAATTTTTCAAGTACCTTTCTTATTTCTAATCTTAATGTATATTTTCTGTAAACCGCTTAGAACCTAACGGATGTAGCGGTATATAAGAAATAAATTACATTACAAATTACATTACATATACTGTAGAATACCGTAAATTACACATTAACATGCATTTATTTATTTATTTGTAGCTTTTATGAACCACACAATCCACGAGTTATTTGCGGTGTGCTGTCTTCTTTGTGACTCTGTACAGCGCTGCGTACGTCTGGTAGCGCTATAGAAATACTTAATAGTAGTAGTAAACATAGAAAGCTATAATATAATTATAGACATAATCAAATTAAAACAACAACAACAAAAAAATGTAGGTGCACTCATGTATGCCCAGTGCTAACAGGGCACACCTAAATGTAGTCAGGTAGATGCCAACTTACCCTAATATTCTATAATGGAATCTTGGTGCCCAGATGCCGTTATAGAATTAACATTCTAATGTGTGGTACCGTTATAGAATTGCCCACTAAATGACTTTTTGCACATCCTGCGACCGGTAGAATTGAGATTATGATCAATATATAACGTAATTTATTTTACTTATCTGGATTTAGCTCTTTTTTTTTTTTCATTAGTAGCTCAGGATGAGATATATATTTTAAGTACAGTATTTTCTTGTTCCCAGAGGGCTTACAGGCTAAGTTTGCACCTGAGGCAATGGAGGTTAAGTAACTTGCCTGAGAACACAAGCGGCAGCATAATGACCATAATGAAATACCCTGGAACAGGAAGAGTCTCTTGAATTAAAATTTCACAGTCAATGCCTTGCATGCTTAAAAATAAACTATGCTATAGAATCTACTGAGGCCTGCAACTTGCCAGATATTTATCTAGCAAAGTGAGCAATATTTGCTGACTCTTAACTGCTGTTTCATTAGCTATTTCAGCAAAGTAGGCAAACAGCAATACAAGAGTCATATTTTCTAGTCTTATGGCCAATGGAACATGCAGCAATATCTTGGGGGGAAGGAAATTTCTCTTAAGCTAATGAAAGACTGTGATCTTTAATCAGCGGAGGGCAAGAAAACAATGGAATTCATCCATAGTGCTATTTTCTGTAGGGCTGAACGTAAAGGAAAAAAAAGTTGCAAAGGATGATTAATTGTTTCCCATTAGCAATGTTCAGATGATTTGGAACCTTACTTTATGATGGTGTTCTTTAGAATTAGCTTGTGTAGGCTAGAACTTCCTACACACATATGTCCTATCAACATATATTAGTTGATAGGCATCAGAACCCTCTGGAAAAATTACTAAGGTGCACTAAAAGTCAGGATTTAACAGCACCTTAATTTACCGAGGGAATCATTGACTAGCAGGAGTTCAGTACCGCAGGTTACTGACTCCTCTAGTAAATTAACAACTCTGTTTGTGAGTCACTTTGCAAGCCGAGTCATTCTACCATCTCTGGCTTTTGGCTGCAAAGTATATGAGGTTAAGAAGTCATGGGAAGGTCAAAGTAAAATCCCTTTTGAATTATCAAACTACTTATGAATTTAAGTTCAACAAATTTATGAATAAGCACTGGCACTTTTCAATGAATTTAATGAAATAACTCTTTACAAAATAAATTATTTAAAATTATTAAAAAAAAAACTTATTTAAAATGAATTATCACCATCTATAAGTTCCTTTGAGGATGGCTACCACACCAAGAAATCAACAAATCAATAGATTCAGTGTGGCATGCTGAGGAACTTTGGTGATTGAGTGATCTAACTCCGTGAATGAGTACAACGGAGGTTTGATTAATAACGAGTGAATAGCTCAAATAAGGAGATAATAGAAACATAGAAATATAGAAACATAGAAAAAGACGGCAGATAAGGGCCACGGCCCATCCAGTCTGCCCACCCTGATGACCCTCCCCTATTTAACTCTGTGTAGAGATCCCACGTGACGATCCCATTTCTTCTTAAAATCAGGCACGCTGCTTGCTTCGATCACCTGAAGTGGAAGTTTATTCCAGCAATCAACCACTCTTTCGGTGAAAAAGTATTTCCTGGTGTCGCCGTGCAATTTCCCACCCCTGATTTTCCACGGATGTCCTCTTGTTGCCGTCGGACCTTTGAAAAAGAAGATATCTTCTTCTACCTCGATACGGCCTGTGAGGTATTTGAACGTCCCGATCATGTCTCCCCTCTCTCTGCATTCCTCGAGTGAGTATAGCCGTAATTTATCCAGCCGTTCCTCGTACGGGAGATCCTTGAGCCCCGAGACCATCCGGGTGGCCATTCGCTGGACTGACTCAAACCTCAGTACATCCTTGCGGTAATGAGGCCTCCAGAATTGTACGCAGTACTCAAGATGGGGCCTCACCATGGATCTATACAACGGCATAATGACTTCAGGCTTACGGCTGACGAAACTCCTACGTATACATCCTATGATCTGCCTAGCCTTAGATGAAGCCCACTCCACTTGATTGGCAGTCTTCATGTCTTCGCTGATGATTACCCCTAAGTCCCGTTCTGCAACAGTCCTTGCTAGGATCTCGCCATTTAGGGTATAAGTCTCGCATGGATTTTGACTGCCAAGGTGCATGACTTTGCATTTTTTGGCATTGAAACTCAGTTGCCAGGTCTTAGACCATTGCTCCAGTAGGAGTAGGTCGTGTATCATATTGTCCGTTGTGCTCTTGCCTATTATATTACATAGTTTGGCGTCATCGGTGAAAAACGTTATTTTAATAGAGTGGTGACTATAGAATTAATAAGTTGAAAGTAAAATCCCACCATGTTCTTTGTCAAATCCATCCTTACCCTACTCCTAGATCCTTCCCTTCTCCCTTACAGTTTCCCATCTTGTAGATACCCTGAATACTTTCATCTAAGAAAGATTATTTTTTTACCTGTCATGAATCCCTTTGAAAACTTCCCTCTCGGTGTTTAAAAAGGAATAATACACTGTGAATAGTGATTTTCTGAAGCTGTTTGTTGGATAGAAAAGGATTTATCCTTGCAAACTGACCTGCTTGAAACTGTCTTCCACATTGCAGCTAAAAAAGTACATACCAGGGTTGCAACAGCTACGTTTCAGATGAGTCAATAATCAAAGCTATTTAAACAGCCAGAGCTGGCTTCTGGCTGGTTAAATTGCCTGTTTGTTGCTAACCAGTCATTTTCAGTGGCAACTCTGGTCACCTTGTGGACAGACAGGATGGACCATGCAGGTCTTTAACTGCCGACATTTACTATATATGTTTATTTATTTATTTAAAAATTTATATACCTTATATTAACTATACGGTTTACAAAGATTGCAATCATAACAGGTTAAACACCACATATAAACACAATTGCAAAACAGCACTTGTAAAAAAGGAAAAGAAAATTTAACACAGGAAAGCGCTAACAAACAATTGAGTTTTCAGCATTTTCTTAAAATTCATTTTCCCAGCACAGTATCGCAAAATTCCAAGCAACGCATTCCAAAGTTTAGCACCTGCTGCAGGCAGAATCGCTGCACCAATCCTAACATGAGAGATCGGTTACTGACACTGAAAATGACCAGTTAGCAGTTAAATCAAAATCGGCTATTTGGGGGGGAGGGGGGGCGTTCTAGCACAGAGATAGCACTTGACCAGTTAAGTACCGATATTCAGTACTTAACCGACCAAGGTCACCGCATAAATAGGACCACATAAAAACCCCATAGCCAGTTCAGTGCTAAATACCTCACTTAATCCCCTTTTACTAACCCGCAGTAGAGGTTTCTACTTTGGCCCAGAGCGCTAAATGCTCCGACGCTCATAGAATTCCTATGAGCGCTGGAGCAGCGTTGAAGCATTTAGCGTTCCGGACTGCAGTAGAAACCTCTACCTTGACTTACCTCATCTTCTACAAAGCCCCGAAGCCCTTTAAATCTCTGTGGGCTTCGGGGCCGTTACCGCACAGCTTTGTAGAAGAGGAGGTTAGTAAAAGAGGGCCTTAGCTGCTGCTCAACAAACCTGGAAATTCAGTGCCAAAGCCTGGACACGGTCCTGGCATAATGCCAGCAGCACTCAGCAAAATGCTGAGCATTGCCAGATGAATATTGACTACTAAATACTTTATTAGAGACGTGCATTCATTGACACACATTCAGATCATTAGTATTCTTTAAAAATGTAGAAATCCTTTTACTAAATTGTGGTAAAAAGTGGCCTTAGTGCATCCACACTCTGACCCTGTCTTTTATTTTTTGCATTAATTTCTAAGAACTAATGTTGCCATTTACCACATTATCATTTAAAGAAATAACCCTCTCCTTTACAAAGCCATGCTAGCGTTTATAGCACCAGCCGCCGCGGTAACAGCTCCGACGCTCATAGGAATTCTATGAGCGTCGGAGCTGTTATCATTGCGGCCGGTGCTAAAAGCACTAGCATGGCTTTGTAAAAGAGGCGGTAAATTACTTTTTGATCTCTTAGAGCCAGATTCTGTACAGGAAATCTATATTAGGCACTGTTAGGTGCCCCAATCAAGGAAGCCGAACAACGCCTAACTTTGGAATCTGTGTGCAACTTTTTCTTTTGTAATTGGCTTCATTGGCATGGAAATTGACTATGATAGTTTCCAGCCAATCAAAACACAAAATTTAAATCGCCACTTAGGATGTCTAAGTTGAGGTAACCTCCAACGCCTAACGACATCTGAAAAGTGGGCATGGTTTTTTTTTTAATGTTTTTATTTCTTTATTAATTTTCAATTTAAATCAAGCTAAGCACTTGTACAGAAAGCAATAGACATAACAACAAAATAATCATGAGGTAATTTAACATCCAATAAGAAAACATTATTAACTATTTAAGCTCAAGTCCTCCTAAGGGATCCAAGATTTTAAATTAGCGAAAAATAAAATTAAAGAAATTATTTTGCAAGATGTTCAAAGCAGAAGCATTGAAAATTGAGGTTTCTTAATTATATTAGGGTTCAAGATGATCCTCCATCCAAACGAGACGTAGCTACAAAAGTTGTCAATTGGGATGGTTCAAAGAAAACATATTTAACAGAACGGTAACACACTATACATTTACATGGATGTCTCAAATAAAAAGTTGCCCCCAAAGAAGTAACCCCAGGTTTCAAAAGAAGAAATTCACGGCGACGCTTCTATGTCTCTCTTGTAAGATCAGGGAACATCTGTACTTTACAACCAAGAAAAATTTTTTGTCTATTTTTAAAGTAAAGTCTTAATAACCATGTTTTATCTAACGGAAGCGCCACAGTTAGAATCAAAGTTGCTGGTAATGCCAAGTCTTTATCAGATGTCTCCAATAATTCTGAAACATTTAAAGTTTGTTGGCCCAATTCTTTTTGTTGATTTATAGAAACTTTCATAGGCAAATAATAAACACGTGAGAATGGTGGTAACATTTCTTCTGATACTTCTAAAGTTTCCATCAAATATCTCTTAAGCATTTCTCTTGGGTTTACCATTTCTAATTTAGGAAAGTTAATTAGCCTTAAGTTATTACTACGAGAATTATTCTCCAGCATTTCAACTTTCCTTCTCAAGTTGGAGTTATCTTTAATTAAAGTCTCTTGAAGTTGTTTTGATGTAGTTATTTCCTTTTCAATTTTCTGAATGGTTTTATCTGAGTCCGACAATTCTTTTCTTAAGTCTTTAAGTTCTTTTGTGTGTTCTGTAATTTTTCCTTCCAAATATTGAAATTTAGGCGTAGTGATCTTTACAAAACCAGCAATTAGGTCCCATAGTGAATCTAAGGTTACAACTTCAGGTTTTACCAACAAAATTGAAGCTTGTAAAATAGTAGAGTGCTCACCATTCTGTAGAAAGTCTTCATGGCCTGTCTCTTGGATTTCACCCCCTTGTGAAGCTGGATTCTCCTCAGGTATATTTGTTAGGGCTCCTTGAACATGAGCCCCAATCTCCAAACCTTCTCCCAGATTGACACTTGCCTCTGAGGGAGAGAACACCTCCAACTCCGGGGTTTCCCCACCCCTGGGAGAACTGGTAACCTGAGGGCGTAGGGGCGGCTCCCTTACATCGGGGCTTCCATGCCCTGGAGGAACAGCTACGGGTTCGCCTCCCTGTGTCCTCAGCAGGCCGCCTTCCGATGCTCGAGAAACCTTCCTGCACTCGCCTCAAAAGCCGCTCGATATTGCCCAGAAAGGGAACCTCCGGACGCCGCGAGACAGCAGCAGCGCTCCGTCCTCTTCTCTTGGGCATAATTGTAAGTGGACACAAACCCTTTCCGGAATTCAATAATGAAGAAATTCTTGATTTGTAAGCAAGCCTGACGCGAGCAGCTCAGCGCATCTGACTTGAAGCAGCCATCTTGGAGCCGCTATCAAAAGTGGGCATGGTTAAGGGCAGAGAATAGGCATGGTTAACTTAGGTGTTGCTAGGTATCCAAGTCTGAATTGTTACATGCATGTAAAACCAGAGACTGGAGTATGTGAATTAAAGCATTCCTTCAGTTAAGAATTTGTCAGAGCTTTGTGATGGTTCTCTGATGCAGCAATTTGCGAAACGCGGCAGAATCCTGAAGCCCAAAGCTAAGGAAAACTAATCACTAAATAGTATGCAATTTTAAAAAATAAGGTGAGATTTTCCTGACTAAGAAATGTGCTATGATTGAGGGAAGGTATTTAGGGCTTCTTTTACAAAGCCATGCTAGGGCCTTAACGCACAGAATAGCACACGCTAAATTGCCCCGCGCGCTAGACGCTACCGCCTCCTTTTGAGCAGGCGGTAGATTTTCGGCTAGCTCGCACTATAGCGTGCACTAATCCGGTGCGTGCGCTAAAACCGCTAGTGTGGCTTTGTAAAAGGAGCCCTTAATGGTGGATGTAACCCACACTGTAGTCTCAAATTCAAGAAATATCTGAGCACTGAAGTTTTGTAATAATTAATCAATCACTTCATATATTTATATGGGCTGGTGAATATAGTTTTTTGTACACAAAAATTTTTTTTATCAGGTTTTTTTTTTTTGTTACAATTATTCTCGAGTAATTAAGCGTCCAAGTTAGGCACTGGTAAATTAGTTGAAATCACCCATTATTGAAGAAAATAATTTCTATCATACCGTACGAAAGTGATTTCTTTAGGGGCAGTTTTTCAGTTAAGATTTCCCTGTAAATGTTTGGTTTCCCTTCAGGGAAATAAATATGTATTTTTTTGAACCTGCCCAATTAGGTTTCTTTTTGGAAGGTAAAGGTGTCTCTGCGCACCCGGATTGAATCAGGATGAATGTGGGGTTAATTGATGGAAGGTTGTACTGCTCTCTTTTTTCTTAGAATTTTAATTTAGGTTAATGTCCCAGCCCCAAGGGATTGGTTTCTTTTTCTTTTCTCCTTCTCCTGTTGTGGAATATCTTGAATGTAATTTTGTTAACTTTTGCCTATCATAAATCACCCATTATAACTGTTACCCAGTTTGTTAGCCTCCCTAACTTCTGATAACATTTCAGCATCTGTCCGTTCATCCTGATCAGGCAGACTCCTATCACTATCCTTTTCCCCCTTACATGCGGAATTTCTACCCATAGGGATTCCAAGCTGTGTTTCTGCTCCTGTAGAATTTTTAGTCTGTTCGATTCAAGACCCTCCTTAACATATAATGCTACGTCTCCACCGATTCGATCCATTCCATCATTACGATATAACTTGTACTCCAGTAGGACAGTGTCCCATTGGTTATCTTCCTTCCACCATGTTCCATAAGGTTCCGCCTAATGTACCGGCACCTACCTCTAGGACACCAAGAGACTCCTACACATACCTAGGTACCACTAGGTGGGATTCTATAAAGGATGCCTAGAGGTTATTTGACAACTGCGCTGAGCGGTGCCTGCAATGTGGCCCTTAGTGAGTGACCACCCATTTTGCAGGCTGTTAGCACTAAATGGTTGGCGCAGGAATACCCACTCTCCATCTCCGACAAGCTTCCTAAACAAAACCTAGAAGTTCTCAGCTTGTGGTTACCATGCACAAACTTCAGAGTTACCACAGGATGCCTGAGTGTGTTTCATGGTAGTACATTTTTTTGCTGCATAAGACACATGTTGGCACCTAACACAGCTTAGTAAAAGGACATCTTAGTGTGTGCAAAATTGATTTAATGCACAATAACCTATTAGAGTATGCACCAGTTAATGTGCACATTAAAGTATTTTAATGCACGTGAAAATGTTTAGCACAAATGTGTAGAACTGAAAAAAAAAAGCCCCAAAACTGGGGAAATGACCATACATCTGGGAGCAAATTGGAAAGTTTGTCCCTGTGCATAGCCCTATTTATTTTTTCTCTTCCCTAGAAATAGAACTTGAGTGCAGATAAAGGCCATATAGCCCATCCAGTCTGCCCATTTCTTCCTCCCGCTAATTGCATTTACACTTTATGAAGCTAACAAGGTACAGTAAAATGGTATTGTCAATACTGAGCCCATGATTTTCAGCAATTCTCTAAACATGGACTTTCTTATACCCAAATATTCAGCACCAGGCTATATCCAGATATCGACACTGAATTTCCAGGTATCAGGCAGCTGCTGGGTGTTACTCAGCCACCACCGATATTCAGAAGTGATCCCCAGATAGCTACTCAGTTAACTTCTGCCCTCCTACCCAGCTAGCTGATTAACCATCCCCCTTAACTGTATCCATGACATCCTGTTTCTCTTTGGGAAGCAGAGCTGAGATTCTGATGTCATAATCCCTCATTCCACCAATAAGAACCAATAAGAGGCTTCATTGTCCTGTACTCCCCTCTGCCTTCCAACCCAAGCCTGCTGATTAACCGTTCCCCTTAACTGTATCCATGACATCCTGTTTGTCTGTATTGGCTGTTTAGATTGTAAGCTCTTTCGAGCAGGGACCGTTTTCTTCTTCTTTGTGACTCTGTGCATCTGGTAGCACTATGGAAATAATTACTAGTAGTAGCCTTTTTCTGTCCTGTTAATTGGGCAGCTATCCAAGTACCATTGCTGAATAGAAACAGTGGCCAAATAACCCCCCAGCTCCACCCAGACTACTCCTCTGAACCATCCTGGTACTGCCTGGATAGTACAAGGCAGTCTGCCCAGATTTTCAACAACACTATCTGGGTTAGTTTGGCTGAAAATTCAGATTAAATCTGCTAAGTGTGATTTTATGTAAACATTCAAATGTTTTAAACTATTTAATATATATATGATTTTATTATAAATGTTGTTTTAATTGAGTTATTATGATTTAATTGCAGTTTTGCCTCTGACACAGCCCTTGGGCGAAACGTGGCCACGTCAGGCACATGTTACATTGCCTTTTTTTTTTCTCCATATACTTGTTTGGTCTGTTCTTTAATCTACCCCTTCTCCAGGTAGTAGCCCACCTACCTGATTACTATAAATCATGCTGAATATTGATGCCATATCAATCAATGCATTCACAGTACATATACAATATAATTAATTTTAAGAAGAACAACATATAAATTAATGCCCAGTTGCACTCATCAGACCTGATGCCAGCTGTACCAGCTTCTTATTAAAGGGCTGTCTGAAAAACCAGCCATTAACTCATCTAAAACCTTGCTCTCTGCGGCAACCAGTTCCATATTATAGACCCAATTCAGCTGAGCTCACATTTCTTATCCTTAATCAAGTCTGTTTCATTGACTGTTTTGATAACAGGGCGCTCCAAGAACCTTTAAGAAAAGGCAATCCTTTGGAATGTTTGCAGATGTAAAATGTACATGCATATGACTTTTTGAAAAGTCTGTATCTTATTTAACCTTCTCTCCTTGTTGGCCATAAACATAGCAGATAAGAAGCACATGAATGCTTTGGAAGTAATTTTATGAAATAATCCCCAGGTCTATGTCTTGTATGCACACAAATGATTTTTCATTATCTCTTTCCACCCCCCCCCCCTTCATTGGGAAGTCCCTCCTATCTGTACCCTTCTCCTCTACTGCCAACTCCAGACTCCATCCCTTCTATCTTGCTGCACCTATATGCTTAGAACAGACTGTCTGAGTCATTACGTCAGTCTCCGTCTCTAGCAGTATTCAAATCCAAGCTAAAAGCCCACTTTTTAAAGGCTGCTTTCAACTCCTTCCACTCACTGTAAAATTACCTATGATCATCCTATCATTCTCTCTGCAAGAAACCCCCCAACCCCTATATGTCCTGTCTGTTTGTCCAAATTAGAATGTAAGCTCATACAAATATGAGAGAATGAATGCAGAATGTTTGGGGTCAAGTGTTTCATTTAACAAAGTATGGAGTCCATTGGCTTTATTTGCTGCTTCACATTAATGGTTTATATATTCTTCTTTAAGTTTTTCCTTACACATCCGGGGGGGAGGGGGGAGGGAGAGGTAATTGAGAAATTGATATTAATTCTTCATATCAATGTAATAAATAAAGTTGTCTTGTACTATTAATAATTGATAGATCGGTGGGTGGGTAAAGTTATGGTTCTATATACTAATTATATAAAATGGTGTAATCTCTGTAATATTTTTCTGTATTCAATCAAATGTACTACATTGTTGTAGTTTTTAAAATAATAAAATTTTTACAAAAAAAAAAGAATGTAAGCTCTTTTGAGCAGGGACTGTCTATTACATATTAAATGTACAGTGCTGTGTATGCCTTTCAGCACTGCAGAAATGATAAATAGTAGAACATGAGCTATCATTGAGACGTATTATTTTACTGTCAACCCCAGTGGTTAATAACTAGGGGGGTCTTTTACTAAGGCGCACTAGCCGATTTAGTGTGCGCTAAATATTAGCACACACTAAGTGCTAACACGCCCATTATATTCTATGGACACATTAGCATATAGTGCGCGCTAAATCGGCTAGCACGCCTTAATAAAAGACCCCCTAGATCTCACTGTCTACTTGTCTTTATAAAATAGCACTTAGGCAGGTGCCTCTGTGGGTTCCTATCTATGGTACTCTGTTATAAAATTACCCATTTTATAGATTATGCTTTTGGGCTGGAATATTTTCAAAGGGAAAGTATCAATAAAGTTTTGAAAATGAAAAAGTGTACAGTGAAATTGCCCACTGGCTGACAACTCAGAACCCATTCATCCTCTTCCCAAGACATGCACATTTTTTAAAGATAGCTTGGATTAATTTCTGAATCTAGGATCACAGAGCTGCATGGGAAAATACGTCTCAAAAAGCGGTCTACATTGAGTGAATTCAGCTTGTGGTAGAATATTTCACTGACTACATTTTTATAGGCAGAACTGAGAAAACCTAGTTACATCATAAACACTTCCAAATATTAATTCCAGAACCTTACTGTCAGCTTCTTCTATACCAATAATGAAAATCTACCACAGGTTTTAAACCCAGTCTACGTGGTATGTTAAGTAATTAGTAACATCTGCTTATGCTTTTACTTTTACATTACATTATATTAGGGATTTCTAGTCCGCCATTACCTTGCGGTTCAAGGCAGATTACAAATGGATTGTCCGGAGATTAGAAGTATTTAGAGAGTAGTCTGTACATTTCTTCGAGTTGTTAAGGATTATACCTGAGTTGTCATGATATTAGAAGTACATATGGTGTAGTTGCAAGTGATGCTTGGGACATTTCTGATTGTGTTAGTTCGGTTTTATGTGCTTTTTGAATAGAAGGGTTTTTATTTCTTTCTTGAAGGTTTTGTAGTCTGTGGTCGTGGTCAATAGGTTGTAGAGTTGGGGGTTGAGTGTTGCAGCTTGAGTGGCTAGGAGGTTGTCGTACAGTTTTTTTTCTTTTGACGTTTTTGGTTGGAGGATGTGTGAATGGTTGCTTGGGTTCTCCTATGTCTGGTTGAGGTGGATTGAACTAGTTGATTGTTCCAATAGGCTGGGCTGTCTCCAGTGTTCCCGCTAAGCTGCGTTGGCCTGCGCTCGCGCACAAAATATTACATCGCAGCGCAAAGTTTCTCTTCACAGCGCACACACGCGTCGGTAAGGTAAGGGGACGCATTGGGGGGATTGCACTTCCCCACAATTGCCATGCTTCGGTTCCTCTTCTTCCTTCCTTCCTCCCCCCCCCCGCGGGACCCTGCGGCACCATCAACTCTTACTCCCTCTAATGTCGGCCCTGCAGCTCCAGACTTCCTCGCACCTTCTCCCCTCCCCCTTTGGATCGCTATTATTTTAAATGTTATAGCCGCGGAGCTGTATCCATCAGTGGAGATGTCTAACCTCGGCCTGCCCCGGAACTCTTACTGCAACAGTGACTTCCTGTTCCTGCCTAGACGGGCGTCTGCTGCAGTAAGAGTTCCGGGGCAGGCCGAGGTTAGACATCTCCACTGATGGATACAGCTCCGCGGCTATAACATTTAAAATAATAGCGATCCAAAGGGGGAGGGGAGAAGGTGCGAGGAAGTCTGGAGCTGCAGGGCCGACATTAGAGGGAGTAAGAGTTGATGGTGCCGCAGGGTCCCGCGGGGGGGATGGGGAGGAAGGAAGGAAGAAGAGGAACCGAAGCATGGCAATTGTGGGGAAGTGCAGAGCTGCAGGGAAGAGTGTTGCGGTACCCAGCTGGAGGGAGAAGGAAGATGAGGGAGGGAATTAAAGGAGATGCCAGGGCTTGGAGCGTAGGAGGAAGGTATGCCAGTCTAAGGGAAAAGGAAGGGGGAGATGTGAGAGCATGGAGGGGGAGCGAAAGATGGAAGAAAAGGAAAGGAGAGAGATGCCAGAGAATCAGGGAAGGGGAGATACCAGACTATGAGGAGAGGTGTGGGAGAGGGAAGGCGAGGAGAGAGATGCCAGACCAATGGGGTGAAAGGAGAGATGGAAGGGGGAGGCATACAGTTTCTGGAAGGGGCATAGAAGGAGAGAAGATGCCATATAGGGGAAGAGAGACGGCAGACAGTGGATGGAAGGAAGAGAGTTACAAGAAGATGAGGAAAGGAGAAACCACAGAAGACAAAGGTAGAAAAAAATTTCTATTTATTTATTGCTTTAGGAGACATGTGTCACTGTTTCTGTGAAGCATTGTATGCAGAGTCCAGCTTCTTGCTGGTTCAATTTAACCTTTGTCTGTGTATTTTTATTTTATCCCCCCTTTTACAAAACTGTGAAGCGTTTTTAGCACCAGCCTTGGTGGTAGCAGCTCTGATGCTCAGAATTTTATGAGCATCAGAGCTGTTACCTCCGTAGCTAAAATCCACACTACAGTTTTGTAAAAGAGGGAGGGGTTAGTTTGTGATTACATATTCCTTACTAGGCGAAGGTGTTTTCTGTGTTCTGTGTGTTCGAAAGACATGGTTTTCTGTTAGGATTGACGGTGTAGGATTGATCTGTGCTGGTCTGGCTTGTTTAGTTTTACAATGGGTGTATTGATGTACTGCTCACTGCAATATGTAAGATGCTGCCTTTTCCTAGGTACTCATGTGTGACGTGTGGTTTGTTACTAAAAATCATGTTTTTCTTACAGATGGGGGGGTGCCAAAAAATGATGGGCCCCGGATGTTACATATGCTAGGTACGCCACTGTATGTAAAGATACCAGAAAGCTGGCGTAGCAAAAACTTCTAAGTTTTGAGTATTTAACCCTCCCACAATCTCACGGGCACTCGTTTCAAGTTTATTGAGATTTTGATTTAAACGCAATATCAAATATTTTCAATGCGTATAACAAAAATAAATTTGGGGAAATAAATAAAACCATTTGAACCAGTGTTCCCGCTAAGCTGCGCTGGCGTGCGCTGGCGCACAAAATATTACATCGCAGCGCACACGTTTCTCGTCACAGCGCACGATCGGAAGAGGCGTACGGCAGATGGCAGGGCGGCGAGAGGAGAATCGGGCGAGTTGGCTCATAACTTGCTGGCGCCCGATATTTTTGGCTCACGGTGAAAAAAGTTTGCTCACAACACCCGCCCGCTTAGAGGGAACACTGGCTGTCTCCATTTATTGCTTTAAATAGTAGGCAGTAATATTTGAAGTGTATTCTCGCTTGTATTGGGAGCCAATGTGAGTCGTGGTATGCCTTTTAGTCATTTGAAACAGAGAGATTTTGAGACCGACGATGCAGCAAGGTCTGAGAGGCCTGAAATGGTATCAACTCTTGAAATTCTTGACCATGCCCATGACCTGATTTTGGCATATTGGCAAATATCGGATAAAAAAAATTGCTGAGACCCTACAGATATCCAGAGAATGTGTATGGCAGGGGTGCCCATACTTTTCGGGCTAGCGAGCTACTTTTAAAATGACCAAGTCAAAATGATCTACCAATAATGAAATTTTTTTAAAAAACCCACAAAGCACACTGAAAGGCAGAGAAAATATTAAATATCATTCATATTCCGGGGTTTTTTCAAAGAGGTCACGGCAGATGACTATATGCAATGTCACCTCAGTAACAACAATACAAAAATATACTCCCTCCCTTTTTACTGAACCACACTAGCAGTTTTTAGCACAGGGAGTTGCGCTGAATGCCCCGCGCTGCTCTCAATGCTCATAGGCTCCCTGTGCTAAAAAACGCTATTGTAGTTTAGTAAAAGGGAGCCATAGAGCAAAATATAGACAGCAGATATAAATTCTCAAAACGGACACATTTTGATCACTAAATTGAAAATAAAATCATTTTTCCTACCTTTGTTGTTTGGTGATTTCATGAGTCTCTGGTTGCACTTTCTTCTTCTGATTGTGCATCCAATCTTTCTTCCCTTCTTTCAGCTTCCTGTATGTTTCCTCTCCTCCAGACCTCATTCTCTCCCCCAACTTTTTCTTTCTGTTTTCTTGCCTCCCTTTCTTTCTGTCTCCCTGTTCCCCATTCTTTCTGTCTCCCTGCCTGCCCCCTTTCTTTCTTTCTCCCTACCCTCCCCCCAAGCCACTCGGTTTGCCACTGCTGCCATCGGGGAACAGCCCCCAAGCCACCGCCGCCCCAAGCTCTCCCTGCAGAAGCGTTGTGCTGACCAGCAATCCGCTCCCCGATGTCAATTCTGACATAGGAGAAGAAGCTCCGGGCCAACCAGACATTTCTCCCCATTCCATCCAGCCTGAGCCCCATCTCTCCTTGATCCAGCATTTCCCTTCTGTGTCTGTCAGAATTACCATTCCACCTATTTTCCAGCATCACCCTTCTTTGTGTCCATCTCACCTATAGCCCTATCTCACCACTTTTTCAGAATCTTCATTTGTCTCTGTCCTTGTCTTTACCCCATGTTCACCATTTGCCCTTTCAATGTTTTTATCTCTCCCCCCCCCCTTTTTCAGCATTACTTCTATGTCTCTATTTCACCTCCTCTTCATGTCCCCTCTGTAGCTCTATCCTTATTCAGTAGGTCCTGCTTACCCTTTCTCTTCTTTGTGTCACTATCTCCATTTTCAGCTTTCCACCCTTTTCTTGTAGCCAGAATTTTTCCACCCTCCCTCCACTCCGGCCCAGCCTGGTATGAAATATTCCCTTTTGTTTCCCTCCCCTCTCTCTTTCTCTCTCTCGTTCTCCTCCCTCACCCACGAGTCCTGCATCTGGCCCTCTCCCTTCCACCTGCATCCAGCCACACACCCTGCCCTGCGGCTCTCTTCAGCAACTCGTCAGCAACGGTGTTCAAAACAGGCTGCCGACATCGAGGCCTTCCCTCTGCGAGTCCCGCTTTTGTAGAAAAAGGAAGTTGAAACAAGCGGGACTTGCAGAGGGTAGGCCACGACGTCAGAAGCTTGTGTCGATCGCTGCTGCTGAGTTGCTGAAGAGAGCCGCGGAGCAGGGGGTGTGGCCGGATGCATGTAGAAGGGAGAGGGCCAGATAGGAAGGCTGTAGAAGCTCCGGAGCATGACACCGACCCCAGCCAGGATGATTTCTTTTTCAGGCTGCTGCCGCCACCACTGCCCCCCCCCCCCCCCAAATGACAAAAAACAGACTAAACTGGATGCCCGGCGGCGGCGTCTTTGATGTCCCGGAGAGGAAGGCTGATCGGCCGGTAGATCGGGATGGCAACACGTGTCTATCACGGGATGGGTTCCGCGATCGACTCACGTTGCCTTCCTGATCTACCGGTCGATCGTGATCGACGTATTGGGCACCCCTGGTGTAGGGTGTATAATCCACAAGCAGCTGGGTATGTAGAAGCTGTCAACCAAGTGGGTACCCAAATGTTTGAATGCTGACGAGAAACGACGTAGAGTGGACACTTACAAGTTGATTTTGCAGCATTTTCAGTGAGCTAGTGTCAGCTTTTTGGAATGACTAGTTACTGTTGATGAAACATGGTTACACCACAATGATCCTGAGACCAAACAACAGTCCATGCAATGGCAGCACTCAGGTTCTCCAAGGCCAAGGAAATTCAAGACCCAAAAGTCAGCAGGAAAGGTCATGGCCTCAGTGTTTTGAGATCAGGAAGGTGTTGTAATGAGTATCTTCCAAGGGGACAAACAGTTAATGCATAATACTAATGTAACTTGCTGTGCCGTTTAAAGGAGGTATTGAAAGAAAAAAGGAGAGGGAGGCTGTGAAAAGGAGTTCTCTTCTTGCAAGACAATGCACCTGCTCACAAGGCTGGCAAAACGATGGATGCTTTGATGCAGTTGGGGTTTCAGTGCATAGACCATCCACCCTACTTGCACTATCTGACTATTTTCTGTTTCCAAACCTTAAATTGAAAGGGCAACTATTTTTGAGTGATTCGGAGTTGATTGCAGCAGTAGAGCATATTTCATAGAAACATTGAAACATGATGGCAGTTAAAGGCCAAATGGCCCATCTAGTCTGCCCATCCAATGTAACCATTATCTCTTTCTCTCTCAGAGAGATCCCACGTGCCTATCCCAGGCCCTTTTGAATTCAGAACTGTCTCCACCACCTCTTCTAGGAGACTGTTCCATGCATCTACCACCCTTTCTGTAAAAAAGTATTTCCTTAGATTACGGTACTCCAGAGCCTATCACCTCTTAACTTCATCCTATGCCCTCTCATTGCAGAGTTTCAGTGACCAGAAGGGTTACAGAAACTTCAGACATGATGTGCCAAGTGTGTTGAACCTAGGGATAAATATGTGGAATAACTTGCAAGTTTCATAGCTCCATGTCATGCCCTTCTTGGTTGGGCTGAGAACTTTTCAGCACCCTCATAAATTTCCAACACTCTCGTAAATATCCAATAGAGAAAATAACCATTGTGAAACCAGAAAAAAATGTCTTTTTTTTTTAATTAAATATGTTTGTCCTCAGTGAATCTATCTTTTTGAAACATTAAAAAAAAAACATCCAAATGTAAAACACAAAAACCAATCATTGGGACATAAGAGGGGCCAGCATTCTTAGTAGAATGGCCACAGAGACATCTCAACTGCAGTGAATGTCACATAAAAATTCCAGGTACACATCTTACCATAACCCCCTTACATTATATGGTGATCCCTCCAAAACTCACCCACACCCTACCCAACTGTATACCTCCCCAATAGTCCTTATGCCTGCAGGTGTCACCTATATGACAGTACTGTAGGTTTTTTTCATCGGCTTACATTTTCCCCACAAGTGAACTAGTTAGAGTGGGATAAGGGCTTGGGTCACCATCTCTATAGTCCACTGCACATACCACCAGGCTACTCCAGAGACCTGTTTGCTGCTCTAATAGGACTGGCCGTATGTAGGGATGTTTCCTTATTCACACCTGAAGGTTAGGCCTCTCTGACATCATAAAGCCTGAACCATTGTCTTCCAGAAATCATTCCAGCATGAACCATGCAAGAAGAGAAAGAAGAAAACATCTTTGCTGTTTATGCCTGCCGGTGCATTATGGAAATATACCAGAACTGTATTCTAGTCAAGGACATCCAGCAAAGCCTACATGCTCAGCCTGTGTGAATCTTGGGGGAGGCATTGCTCCTGTGCTGTTCTTATCTCTCTGAAGGCGCCTCTGTTACACAGCCTGTGCGAGACTTTACACAGAAAGACTATTCATCTAAGTTCTGTTTCTGGATTTGTCCTGAGAGGTCATCTGACGAGAACCAAGTAGAAGTGCCTAATTATTGATTAGTCTATGTTAGGGTGTGAGTGAACTTGCATCTTATCACAGGGTTCTCTGCACATCTTCTATAATAATTAAGACCTGAAAGCTACCTCTTGTGACTCTGCCTGAGAGAGAGAAACAGGACTTTTATACAGATCTGGATTCCATCACATAAAGGAAACCTTTGCTTTCAACCTAATTTACAGCTGGTCCAGTGACTAACAGACTTGGTTCCTGATCGGAGAATTCATATCTTCCGTGCTGAGTAGAAGTTGACTCCCCTTCTCCCTGATTCAGTGCGAAGGCCTAATAGGATGGTGAGAAAAGGAAATTTATCTATCTTATCAGCTGGGGTTAGATAGAAGAATTCTATTGTGGTACGGGACAAGAAAGTGAAGTACTCTTGGTGATAAGCTATTTTTAGAGTTGCTAATCGAGAATTATTATTATAAGAAATTATTTAGTGTGTAAGAATTAGTATTTGCTCATTTATCTAGTAAGTGTGGTGTGATAATTATGTACTGAGTTTCAAATATGTATGCGGATATTTTGTGAACAATAATTAGTTATTATTTACAGCTGATTTATGAATTATATATTTCTATTTCCATAATAAAATTATTTCACATAGCCTTGGAGGGGCATAATAAAAAAAAATGTCTAAGTCCCCTTTTGGCCTAAGGCCTTAAACGTTGAAAGTAGAAGCAGAGAAAATGTCCATTTTCAAAAAGAACGTCCAAAAGGAGGGTTTTTTTAATATAATGGCCTGCCTCTACGTTCAGCTGTTTAAACGCCCAGACCACCACTACGTCTACACTAACATCATATAATCAACCTAAAAAAAAGCCTAAGTCCCAAACGTCCAAAACAAGGGCTTTTAGGCGAAGGAGGAGCTAGTCTTTCACCTAAAAGCTGGATTCTGTAACCAGTGTCTGTCAAAAACAACACCGGTTACAGAATCCCCCCCTACAATGATCTGGGCAGGAGGAAGCCCAAGCCCTCCTGCCCCGTGGCACCCCTGAACCCCGCAACACGATCCGGGCAGGAGGAAGCCCAAGCCCTCCTGCCCTGCAGCACCCCCGAAACCCACAACATTATCAGGGCAGGAGGGAGCCCAAGCCCTCCTGTCCTGTGGCACACCTGAACCCTGCGACACGATCAAGATAGGAGGGAGCCCAAGCTCTCCTGCCCTGGCAAACCGCGACTCCCCCGCTGACATCGGGGCAAGAGGGAGCCCAAGCCCTCTTGCGCTGCGATCCCCAAGCCCCCCCCGCCGAGTCCGATGGGGTCGGGAGGGAGCCCAAGCCCTCCTGGCCCGGCGATATCCAACCCCCCTCCCCCCCACAATCTGGCCAGGAGGGAGCCCAAGCCCTCCTGGCCCGGCGACACCCCCTAACCTCCAACCCCTCACTAAAATATGGGCAGGAGGGATCCCAGGCCCTCCTACCCTCAACGCAACCCCCCACGACCGCCCCCCGAACCCCCGATCACCCCCCCCGCCGACCCCACGACCTCCCCACCCCCCCCTCCCCGTATCTTAAAAATTGTTGGTCGGACAGACGGGTGCCAGGCCCAGGCAGCTCAAACCCCACCTACTTGAGGCGCCTGGGCCAACCGGAATCGGCCCACTTGTCTTAGGCCCCTCCTGTCGTGTAAGTAGGCAAAGATTGCTGAACCTTGATGAGGTATTATGGTTTTCCCCAGCACCTGACTAAGATATGTACATAACTTGTTTATGTAACAGATTAGTTATCCATAAATCTACCTACAGTATTCACATCTTTGGGGTTTGGAGCAGGTCAGCAATCACTGGGGGAATAAAGAGAGGCATGCCTTCATGCCTTTAGTGGTCATCTGGTCAGTTTGGCCTCCTTTTTAGCACTTACTTGTTACTGAAAAAGGTCTAGCCTCAAACGTCCAAGTTTTACCCTGGACGTTTTCTGCAATGTTCCATTATTGCAGAAAAAGATCCAAATAATAAGTCTGCCCTGATCATGCTCAAACCATACCCTCCCCCCCATCATGCTCCCTTGAGATTCAGATGCACTTCAGACAAAGAGCATAGAAAAAATAACATAAAATTTATTTCTATACTGCAATACCATTAAGTTCTATGCGGTTTGAATACTGGCACCGTATCCAGTCACCGGCATTGAATTTCTGGTCTATATTCAGCAGCTATTTATTTATTTTAAAATGTATTACTTGCAACCCTCCAACAATTCTGAGCGAGTTGCAATCCAACATACATAATTAAAACAATGTCACAAACTACGAAAAGACATAAAAACAAATCATTTCATAAACTACAGCAAACAATAATATTCTTCATAACTCATTTACCAGAACAAACATACACAACGCAATAAAAAAGACTCACTTAAATAATTCCTACTTAGTCGTTTACCAAAACATTTCTGGAAAAGCAAAGCTTTAACCAATTTCCTGAACTGAAGCAAACTGGTAGCATTCTTTATATCCAATGGTAATGCGTTCCACAACATTACACCCTGCGCAGTTAATAAAGCATGCTGAATGCCAACCAATTTTTATCTGTTTAAAAGATGGAACTTCAAGACTGATCTTATCTTCAGATCGTAAAGCACAACGAGAATGATATATCTGCAGAAGAGCGCTAATTAGCTAGCCAGCTAAGTCTCAATGGCCAAAGATATACCACCCTTTTAGGCAGTCATCTTTAACTGCCAAATTTAGCTGGCAAGCCGCCGAATATTGGCAGTGACCGGCTATTTTGCACAATATAGCAAATCACTGGCCAATGCAGAGACTGGAACATTCAACTATTCTCTACTGAATATTGGCAGATAGCTGGATATGTGCTATTTATACAACTGCGAGCCAGTTACGGTTGGATAAATGACACTAAGGGGTCCTTTTATCAAGGCTCGGTAGGGGTTTAACGCGTGGAATACCACACATTAAACCTCCTGCCGCGCTAGTCGCTAACACCTTCATTGACCAGGCATTAGTTTTTTTGCTTGCCGCAGGGGTTAGCGTGTGATGAAATGTCCGACGCGCTAACCCCACTAGCGCGGCTTGATAAAAGGACCCCTAAATATCAGCCTCCTAGTGTACATCCTTATGATGTTTAAATGAATGCACCTTTTGTAGAATACCCTCTTTATTGTTTGGTCGAAGGATTTATTGAGTCAGCTATAATGGATATTCTTGTAACATTTTACTTTGTTATGATGATTTTATGTAATATTATATTTGTTTTATTATATGAATGCATTGACCTATTGCAATCTTTATTCACGTTGTCTTGTAAAATGCAGAATTGAGATTAGTAAATTAAATTAAATTGTATTTTTCAGGGAGCTGGTGCTTCATCACAGAGAGGATTATGCACTAACAGAAAAAAAAAAGAAAAGATTTTGAGTAGTGATAGGAAAATGCCTTGAGAGAAATGCAAAATAAACAAATGGAAGATGAAAGCAAGAATAATGATTAATATGCTCCCCCTTGAGTAATCAGTATGATAATGTGCTATAAGTTACTCTGTCTGAAATCAGGAAAAAAAAAAAATGACATTGTCAGGGAAGAGTAGTGGAATTTTGTGCACAGAGATTTGTTGTCATAAATCCTTCTTGTGTAAGAGCAGTCACAAGAGACAAAAGGTAGTCATGCTGGGTGAGTGCCTTTGCTATTACATTTTGATAGAGGACGCATAGTGCAGTCTTCCAGTCAGTCTATGAGTGTTCAAGGGCTCATTTTCCAAAAGAGAAAAATGTCCAAAAATGGTACAAAGTGGCATTTGGATTTTTTTATTTGTTAAAATGTCAAAATTACTATTTTTGAAACACATTTCTTTGCTATGTAAGTTAAGCAGGTATTTTCAGAATAGCACTTAGTAATTTTGCTCTGTGGCCAGAGAAAACCTAGTTTTGTACTTTTGTAAAGGGGGAACCTAGTTTAAGATGGAAAGTAGGCACCTACTAAGAGACTGGTAAAGTGGTCAGGACAGCAAAAACACAAATGGAATAAAACAACAACAACAAATATGGTAAAATGGGAGGACAAGACTGTGAGACTCAAGGGTGAAGGGAAAGAATATGTAGAAGCTGATAAGAAAACAGCAGAATTGCTTAATATTTCTATTTAAATATTTTTATTAAGTTTCAAAATATTAACAGTGCAATGAACAAAATGAGAAGCAGACATTAAAGCGTGAATGCACATACCACTTACAAGTATCCATATAGAATAATTTTATCCCACCCACCCCACCTTTCCAATAAACAATCATCATAAATATCAAACATTTTAACCGCCCTCCCACCCTGGATGTGCATAGAATTACCAATTAAACCACAAATATCTAACCTGTAGTAATATAAGATGTCAGTGGACCCCAAACCAATTTAAATATATTACTATGCCCTAACATTTCCGCATTTATTTTCTCACTCCTATATGTGGAGCATAAATTTGCCCACCAAAAAGAAGAGCCAGAAGTGGGACCACAGATGACAAACACAAATAGGAATGGAAATGTGATAGACCTTGAAAGATTTTCAGAGGCTTGTGCTCGTGAGGATCTAGCTCAACTAAAGGTAGACAAAGCAATGGGCCCATCTGAGGGCAATGAGTTCTGGCATCTCCACTCTCTGACCTTTCAATGCTTTTCTATAGTAGGGAGTGGTCCCGGAGAACTAAAGAAGGGCAGATGTGGTCCCTCTCCACAAAAGTAGAGGTAAGAAAGAGGTTAAGAACTACAGGTCAATTAGTCTGAACCCTGTGGTATGTCAACTAATGGAAATGTTTCTAAGAAAGAGTATAATAAGGTTTCTGGAATCCAATGGATTGCAGGACCTGAGGCAGCATGGGTTCACTAGAAGAACACAGAACAGAAGAACAAAAACTCCACAGGACTCAAAGCTGCACCACATACGGTGGAGATGACCAGAAAAGACAAGAGGACGCCAAAGATGATTCCTTTAATAATGAACTTTCATCAGACTTGACACAGCCATGTTTTGGCCACTAGGCCTGCATCAGGAGTCTATGATGAAAGTATAAATATGCTATTGATCCTGTGCTATCAAACCACTGCCAAATCAACTTTAAATACAAAAGGAGATTTACAAATTGGCAAGTTAATCATACAACAGTTTTTCCTTTGTTTTTGTTTTCTGACTTTGAGCTGCAGATTGTTTGTACTGTATATTGTTCTTTCATTTTGTTTTGGGGTTTTTTTGGAGTTTAGAACAGGCCGTTTCAGTGTGCATATGGCCTTATTCATGTGAAAATGACTTTAATTTGCATGTGAAAATGACTTTAATTTGCAATAGTAAAGAGGACTCAAAATCTATTGATCGTTCTATAATCTAAAGTTGTATTTATATGTAAAAAGAAACAGGTTTCTGGATTTTAGTTTTCATTAGAGAATGACATGGGGAAAAAATTTACCACTGTCATCGCGCCATACCCGTGAGCTCGTCCCCATCCCTGCCCCATCCCCGCGAGCTCGGCCCCTGTCCCTGTCCCATCCCTGCAAGCTCAGTCCCCATCTCCACCCTGCAAACTGTCAGATCCTAGAGCTCAGTCCCCGTCTCTGCCCTGCAAACTGTCAGATCCTATCCGCACAAGCCTCAAATAGTTATGATTTTATACTGAACTTATTTTATTAAAGTATAAAAAGAGACAATATTCTGTATAATTGTCATTTTATAAACCCAAATAATACAGAGCAAGGATCAACAAAACCTCTATCTCCCCTCCCTTTCACAAATATCCTTTCCACTACAGAATGCTACATAGAAAAATCAAGCTAACAGAATACTTTAGTCACACATGGCAAGAATAGTGTTAGGGGAGTGCAACTAGGGCAACTGTCCCCTGGTCAGAGAGAGAGCCCTAAGCCAGCTGGAAGCTAAAGAAGCACAGCCTGGGCTTTGCGGTCCCCAGTTATGTCTTAATATCAGCTCTAGCAGGATACATATTTCAAATCTGAAATATTCTAATCACAAAATATTAAATAAATTAATTTTTTAAAACTTTTTATTGTCTGGTAATTTTATTCTTCAAATCACATTGGTCTCAGGCTTTGGTTTTGGGTTCCTTCTGTCTTCATCATGGCATGGCTGGCTCCTGAAGGTAAAATAAGCGCAAGATGAGCTGGGTAAGAGATGCAGAGTCTGACATGGACGCAATGTGGTTTTTTTATCACAGGGGCAAGACTTTTCACCACTCCCACGAGGCGGTGAAAGATCTTGTCCCCATTCTTGCAGTAAACCAGTTGTAAATGTTTCCATTCCTGTGGATTTACTATGGTGGCCGCAGTTTACCGCGGTAAACAGTCCCTGTTTCATTCTCTAGTTTTCATGCCCTTTCACAGTATTTAAATTCTGCCATTTTCTAAAATTCAGCCTTCTTTATTGGTATCAAGCTCATTTGTTTTCTCTCTCTCTTTTTTTTTTAGGTTGCTTACCCATGTACCTTCTTTCTTTGCCAACCTGTTCTAATGTCAACATTTGTCTTGTTGATGTAAGTTTTGTTTTCAGTCACTCTCCCTTCATCTTTATTCCCCAGTTCCCCTATATCCTTTTCCTGGTTTAAATTCTGCCACTTAGGGTGTGCTGGGGGTTGAAAAGGGGATTTGCTCCATATGGAAATCTCTCCTTTAGTTATCAGGTGTGCTTAGCCTTAATGGAATAATGATAACAAGAAATTTGATTTACATTTCTAACTCTTGAAAATGATCTAACGTTTAAGAAAAATGTTCACGTCAAAAGCCAACATTAAGGATGTTGTGTTTCAGTTCGAAAACTCTAGAGAGAAAATAGAAAAATGAGGCAATTTAATAAACAAATGCAAATTAAAGAAAGTTCAAATTCTGCATGACTCAATGTTCCTACTACCTACTCCCAGAAAATTATTCTAAATAATTATAGTAGCACAGTTAATGAGCTTGTAGCATTGACTGTCTAATGAATAACACATACACCCACATAATTCTATTTATTTACACTTAGTTCATGTCTTTTCATTGATAGCTCAGGGCAAGTTGCATTCAGGCACGCTTTCTATTTCTCTATGTCCCAAGCGCTCACAATATAAAAGACACATTTACTAAAGTGTATTAATAAGGAATTAGTATTAGTGTTACCCCCTTTTCTATGAAACTGTGCTAGCAGTTTCTAGCGCAGAGAGCCACACTGAATGACCCGCACTGCTCCCGACGCTCATAGTAACTCTATGAGCGTCGAGAGCAGTGCAGGCCGTTCAGCGCAATTTCGTAGAAGAGGGGGTTAGTGTTAGGAAGGCAAAATTACGAGACAGAAAATGACCTTTTTGGGGCATGTGATGAGGATGACTTCACTAGAAAAGGAGGTGCTAGTTGGAATGGCAAGTGGTAAAAGGAATGACATGGGAATGAACATCAAGCAATAGAAAGAAGCCGTGGAAAACAGGGAGGCATGACGAGGACTGACCTATAGAGTATCAAAGGGTCAGACATGACTGAATGAATAGTAGCAGTAGTAGTAACTAGGCCCCTCTAACAATAATGGGAATTGTGTTAAATTACATTAATGCTTATTAGTAAACGAGGCTATCTTTCTAAGCTAAACCTATAGAGAATACGGTGATATGTTCACATTCCAAAGGAGCATCAGCAGGATTTGAACCTGGCTCTGCTCATTTTCAACCCGCTGCTTTATTTATTTTTATATTTATTCAATTTTCTATACCGTTCTCCCAGGGGAGCTCAGAATGGTTTACCTGAATTTATTCAAGTACTCAAGCATTTTTCCCTGTCAGTCCTGGCGGGCTCACAATCTATCTAATGTACTTGGGGCAATGAGGAGATTAAGTGACTTGCCCATGGTCACAAGGAACAACATGGGTTTGAAACCACAACCACTGGCTTAGCAAGGGTGAAAGGCACCCGGGATAGTACTGGCTTAGCAAGGGTGAAAGGCACCCGGGATAGTTGTGGCCCCTCCCCCACTACTCCCCCCCACCCTTCCGCCATTCACGCACCCCTTCCCTTCCCCCTTCAACCTGTTTGGCCACCTCATCACATGCAATCACACCCAAGTCCCTCTATTCCGTCATGCACATAAGTTCTTCACCTCCTAAACTGTACCGTTCCCTCGGATTTTTGCAGCCCAAATACATGACCTTGCATTTCTTAGCATTAAATTTTAGCTGCCAAATTTCAGACCATTCTTCAAGCTTCACTAGGTCTTTCTTCATGTTATTCACACTATTCACCACATAACCCCTTCCTACAGACTCCTACACTGGCTGCCGATGAAGGCACGCACGAAGTTCAAGCTAGGATGTCTCTGCTTCAAGGTATTAAATGGTCTAGCCCCTAAATACATCACAGACCTCTTCTCATTCCCAACCAACAGACATGAAAGAAAAACACACCTGAAATTTGTCTCCCCACCGGCTAGAGGGTGTAAATATAAGAGATACCATCAACAACTGTTATCGTACCAAGCAGCCACATGGGGCAAAGACTTAGAAAAACTAATTGCACATACAAACAACTATGGCGAATTTAGGAAACACCTAAAAACCTACCTGTTCTTGAAATACCTAGATAACGAACCAGAACATCAGCCCCCCTCATAATACCACCACATACCCAAATCTGTAAATTGTAAACCCCAACCCAATCACTAACCATGAACAGTCCATTCAATTTAAGGAATATTTCTAATCTTGTGTAAGCAGCATGGCACACAAACTGCTGTTAATATTATTAATGTTGGAATTACCAGATGTACAATGCTATACCCTTTAATTCGCTGTATGTACAGTTTCTCTATATTGTAAACCACTTCTCTTTATTGTAAACCGCCTAGAAGTCGCAAGATTGTTGGCGGTATATAAGAATAAAGTTATTATTATTATTATTATTATTATCCTGCATGTCTACTCTATTGCAGATTTTGGTATCATCCACAAAGAGGCAAATCTTACCTGACAGCCCTTTAGCAATATCATTTATAAAACTGTTAAAAAGAACAAGACCAAGAACAGAACTTTGAGGCACACCACTGGTAACATCCCTTTCCTCAGAGCGATCTCCATTTATTACTACCCTCTGTCGCCTTCCACTCAACCAGTTCTTGACCCAGCCCGTCACTTTGGGACCCATCCCGTTGGCACTCAGTTTATTTATTAGACGTCTGGGTGGAACACTGTCAAAGGCTTTCTAAAATCTAAATACACCACATCTAGCGCACTCCCTCTATCCAATTTTCTGGTCACCAAGTCAAAAAATTGATCAGATTTGTCTGATAAGACCTACCTCTAGTGAATCCATATTGCCTTTAGTCCAGTAATCCACAGGATTTCAGAAACTTCACCATTCTCTGTTTTAAAAGTGTTTCCACTAATTTGCTTACCACAGAAGTCAGACTTACCGGCCTGTAATTCCCTACTTCTACTTTTGTGGAAAGGGACCACATATGCCCTTCTCCAGTGCTCCAGTACTACTCCTAATTCTAGAGACTCATTGAAAAGGTCAGTCAGCGGATCTTTCCTAAGTTCCTTCAGCACCCTCAGATATACACCATCCGGCCCCATTACTTTGTCTACCTTTATTTTAGCTAGCTCCTCATGAGTGTGGCGCAGTGGTTGGATCTACAGCCTCAGCACCCTGGGGTTGTGGGTTCAAACCCCGTGCTGCTCCTTGTGACCCTGGGCAAGTCACTCAGTCCTCCATAGCCCCAGGTACGTTAGATAGATTGTGAGCCCACCGGGACAGAGAGGGAAAATGCTTGAGTACCTGATTGTAAAACCGCTTAGATAACCTTGATAGGCGGTTTTATAAAATCCTAATAAACTTGAAACTTGAGTGCAACCCTCTGAAAATCAATCAGGGTCTGCCACTCCTCCATCCCTATTCACGTTTTTCTTCTGTAGTCCCGCTCCTGGGGCTTCAGCCATGAACACAGAACAGAAATATTTGTTAAGCAATTTAGCCTTTTGTTTATCAGCTTCTACATATTTCTCACCTTCACCGCTGAGTTTCACAATGCCACTTTTGCACTTCTTCCTATCACTAATATATCTAAAAAATGTCTTGTCTCCCCGTTTTACCGTGTGAGCTATTTTTCTTCCATTTGCATCTTTGCTTTCCTGACTATACGACCAGCCTCTCTTAACTTTTCCAGATATTTTTTGCCTGTCTTCCTCATTCTATGATCTTTTAAAGTTTATGAAAACCAACCTCTTATTCCTTACCTTCTCAGCTACTACTTTTGAGAACCAAAGCGGCCTTCTTTTCCTCTAACTTTTACTTACTTGCCTCACAAAAAGGTTTGTCGCATTTACAATTATTCCTTACAGTTTTGCCCACCGCATTTCCAGTTCTTCTAGACATTCCCATCCAGACAATTCCTTGACATAATCCCCCATCTGAACAAGGTTAGTTTTTTTTTAAGTCTACAACCTTTGCTTTTGAATGAGACCTCTTTATACACATCTATACCCATGTGAGCAGCATCTCTAACTTGCTACCTGTGCCGGCATAGACTCTCCCTCTGATAGTCACGGAACCGGAAGTAACGTCAGAAGGGAGTGTTGAGGCTGGCAAAGAGCTAGAGGTATAGTGGGGGAAGGGGGAGTGAAGGTGCGTGTGCAACGGGGGAGGAGTGAAAAGGAGCAGGGGGTGGAGAGGAGGAGAGTTGCTGGTGCCTCCACCAAAATGGCACCTAGGGCGATCTACCCCACCCCCATGTACCCCCCCTAACTACACCACTGCAAACAACCTCAGGGTGTTGAGGCTGTAGCTTTAACCACTATGCCACACTCTCCCCCTAAACCAGTAAGTTACTCCTCCACGCCACACACAGACCAACTTTCACATATTGTTAGGCTGTGAAAACTAAAACAGCATGATGCATTAACTGATAACAATTGCATGCCAGGATCTAGCCCACAAGTGGAAAGAACACTTAAAATTCTAGGGGGAAAAAATGACTCATTCCCCTGACAAAATAATGTGGGCTACAGCACCCATGATTATGAGACTGGATATTTGCTTTATTAGGTTTTGTATGTTTGAAAGGCTTAGTTTCTTTACATATTATAGTTATGTATATTTTGAATTCTTTAATTTAAGAAAATATCATACAATATATCTCCATTTTTTGGGAACCATGAAAAAACTGGTTCATTGGAAAGTTATAAGTATTGTAATTGCAAATGTTAAAATTTTTAAATTTTCCTTGTTTGAAAATATATATGAAATATGTTGCAAGAATCTTGTACACACACACATATACACACTCGCAGGGAAGTTGGAAAGAATTCCATGAACTATACTCTACATGCTTTTCCTACTTTTTTGTCTATACTTAATAGCTACTCTTTGAGTGAAATTCAGATATTGAGGGCTCCTTTTATCAAGGTGCGCTACGGGAGTTAGCGCGTCAGACATTTCATCATGCGCTAACCCCCACGGCAAGCCAAAATACTAACGCCTCATCAATGGAGGCATTAGCAGCTAGCGCGGCAGGTGGTTTAATGTGCGGTATTCCGTGCATTAAACACCTACCGCACCTTGATAAAAGGACCCATAAGAACATAAGCAATGCCTCTGCTGGGTCAGGCCTGAGGTCCATCTTGCCCAGCAGTCCGCTCACGCGGCGGCCCAACAGGTCCAGGACCTGAGCAGTAATACTCTATTTATACCCTTCTATTTCCATTTCCAGCAGAAATTGTCCAATCCTTTCTTAAATCAATTTTTTACTCTATCAAAAATTACAAAGACTAGGGGACATTTGATGAAGTTACAGGGAAATAGTTTTAAAACCATAAAAAGGAAATATATATATATTTTTTTCACTCAGAGAATAGTTAAGCTCTGGAACACATTGCCAGAGGATGTGGTAAGAACAGATAACATAGCTGGGTTGTTTTTTTAGGTTTTTTTTTTTAAAGGTTTGGACATGTTCCTGGAGGAAAAGTCCATAGTCTGCTATTAAGTAAGATATGGTTTGGTTGCATGGAATGTTGATACTATTTGGATTTTTGCCAGGTACTTGTGTCCTGGATTTGCCACCATGAAGATGGGATACTGGGCTAGACAGACCATTGGTCTGACCCAATAAGGCTATTTTTATGTTCTTATGATGAAACTTGCCTTAAGCTATTAACAGGCATGTTGTGAAGTAATACAGACCACAAATGTCACCCAGGACCTGAAGAGCAATTCTACCATAATAGCAGAAACATCCATGAGTCATGTAACAAGGACCTACTTAGGACATATTTAGAAAAACACAGCGCCAAACACTGTAATGGATGCTAGAACATCAGTAAACCTACTGGAAAACTAAAGAAGTCAATTTAGTACAGATTCAACGTACACAGTTAATGCTTATAGAAAACCATGTCCCTCACATATGTATCTCAACGACTCGACATGATCATGTTTCGGCCACCCGGCCTGCATCAGGAGTCTTAGGAGTCTTTGGGTATCAAATGGTCTCAAATGGTCTAAAGCAAAACGAACAAACCGTTGCTCCGAATCTGTAACACCACAAAATAACGCGGCCTTGTACTCCCCTTCTATCCAGTGTGTCTCTCCCCCTTCCTTTCCATCCAGCATCTATCTCCCTGTCTCCCCTTCCATCTAGTGTGTCTTCCCCCTCCCCTTCCATCCAGCATATATGTACCCCTATCTCCCTCATCCAGCGTGTCTGTCCTTTTCTCCCCTTTTATCCAGCGTGCCTCTCCCCCTCCTCTTCCATCCAGCATATATGTCTCCTTCTGTTCCTTCTATTCAGGATCTCCCCTCCTGAATCCAGCTAACCCATCCCATCTGACACCGATCCCCGGCTGCTGCCACAGCCATTGCTGCTTCTCCAGAATAACAGCAGCAGCGGTGAAAGCAAATCAAAGGTAAAGCCATCATAAGTCTATTCTCTTCCTCCTTGTGGCTGTCAGCTCTACCCTGGAACTGGAAATCATGTCAGAGGGAGGCAGGTCCGGCAGCCATGAGGAGGAAGAGAACGGACCAGCAACGGCTTTATCTTTGTTTTGTCACCACCGCTGTTGCTGTTAGTCAGGATAACGTTGGTAAGTGTAAGGTGATGCATGTTGGTAACAAAAATCTTATACACGAATACAGGATGTCTGGTGTGGTACTCGGAGAGACCCCCCAAGAAAGAGACTTGGGAGTACTGGTCGACAAGTTGCAATGTGCAACGGCAGCGAAAAGGCTGTTATAGGGGAAAAAACCCTCCAGGGATTCAAGACAAAGTTAGACAAGTTCCTGCTGAACTGAAACGTACGCAGGTAGGACTGGTCTCAGTTAGGTCACTGGTCTTTGACCTAGAGGCCGCCGCCAGAGCGGACTGTTGGGCACGATGGACCACTGGTCTGACCCAGCAGCGGCAATTCTTATGTTCTTATAAACAGCAGCGGCGGCGGTCACAGCAACAGCCACTTCCCCATTGCCGTGGGAATGCTGTGAGAATGGTTACCGTTCCTGGCACTCCTGGAGAATTTTCTGGGGTTCCTCCCATTACCGTGGTAACCGTGGCATTGCCACAGTAATGGTTCCCATGTCACTCTCTAGTTCTGAGCCTTGTTGGGGGGGAGGGAGGGAAGAATGTTGGAAATGTGCCAGCTAGTACTTGGAAGTTATGCGGGTGCTGGCACTCGCATAGTTAACTGCGTAAATTTAGGGCTGCCTATTATGCATTCTTACATGCTCGGTTAATTGTGTGCGAGGTGGCACCCACATAACTCCTACCTTCTCCTTAACTCTGCCCCGCAAAGCCTCTGTGTGGCTCTGCACCAAAATAGCAGGTTAGTGCCAGTATTCGGCAGCACTGCCTGGTTATGTGCAATTAAATATTGACAGTTAGCTGGCTCCAAGTGATTTAAGTGAGCTGGGGCTAGCCACGAGCAGCCTGTTTTCAGCGCTGCCGATGCTGATCAGCTGCCGATACTGCTTCAGTGAGTGAGGGAAGGACAGAGGGTTGGGGGGTGGGGGGTGGAGCGTTTGCGGCTCAGGACTGCTGCTGTTTTGGGGCGGAGGGAGGGAGTGGGGTTTGCAGCTCAGGACCGCTGCCACTGCTGCTTCAGGGACATTTTTATTTTATTTTTTTTGCCTGTTGGGTGAGAGTGCTGGTTGTTTGAATACCGGTTAATCAGGATTCTACTGATGTCTAAAGTTAGGCTCACCACTGTAGACTTACACTAGTATTCTATAATGACAATTTGCATGCATCAATTTTAGACAACCTATAGAGAATTACTCTCAGCGAGTATCACTTAAAGTTCAGTTCAGCCTAATTCCAAGCTTAGGAAACGTTTTGCAAGAAGGACATTTAGAAACTTAAGTGTGGTAAATGTTTGCACTTGCCACACTTCCAACAGCAAAGATTAATGCGGGGTAAGTGTAAAAGGGGCGTGGCAACTGTTCAGGGTGTGGCCCTCATGATCTCTCCACCTGCCACTCTGAAATGTTCTTTACTGTGTGTTGTGACTGTCTACAATTAACCCTGCTTCCTATTGAGGAGGTGGTGTAGTCCATGCCCATTCTCCACCCATAAACCACCAATTCCTGGGAAGGGGGTAAAACGCGGACCTCATGGACCTGACGGACCTCGCAGATCTAAACCCGCATGGCCTTAAAAATCTGAGGTCCGTGTCCGTGCCGCTTGTAGTTTCTGTCTCTTACAGACCTCGATGAGATTTTAGCGCTGACGGATCCGTCTCAGCATAGGGAGGGAAAAGTATTAGGATCCGTCAGCGCTAAAATCTCATCGAGGTCTGTCAGAGCCAAAGACAAGTGCTGGAGCGGCAGAGCAGAAGCCAAGAGAGCGGAGACATAGGTTTCGGACGTGCGTTATGGAAAAGAGGTCTCCAAACTCCAGCACTAGTCTCTGGCTCTGACAGACCTCGATGAGATTTTAGCGCTAACGGATCCTAATACTTTTCCCTCCCTATGCTGAGACGGATCCGTCAGCGCTAAAATCTCATCGAGGTCTGTCAGAGACAGAAACTACAACGGACCTCAGATTTTTAAGGCCGTGCGGGTTTAGATCCACGAGGTCCATGTTTTACCCCTTCCCCCAATTCCTGCCCTAACATATATAATGTGCAAATTAGTGTCCGCTGTCATACAAGAATGACTGCAGAGACTCTACTATTCCTACAATGTGGGAACAAAGTAAAGTCGCCCAGTTTATACTTATTTATTGAAAACATTTATATTCTGCTTTAAATCTAAGCGGTTCACAATTTAATAAGACTCCTTAGCCTGATGCAATAAAGACCTTACATTTTGCTGATTTTTTTTTTTTTCTTTTAAGCCAGTTCTCCTAACAAAGGGAGTAGAGAGCATAATGGCCTAGATCACGGGTAGGGCACTCCGGTCCTCGAGAGCCGTATTCCAGTCGGGTTTTCAGGATTTCCCCAATGAATATGCAGGAGATCTAGTTGCATGCACTGCTTTCAATGCATAATCATTGGGGAAATCCTGAAAACCCGACTGGAATACGGCTCTCGAGGACCGGCGTTCCCTACCCCTGGCCTAGATTCACTAAACTCACCGTTGTTGGGCAATCCATGGCCGGGTCTTGCCGTGCGATCGATTCACTAAAGAGTCCTCATGCAAATTATCTGATCGGACGCACACCCAATGGATCTCTACAGAGCGATCGCAGCGCACGTGCAGACCATCCTGGTTGGCTGTAGATGCAATCCGCGCATGCGCTTGATCTCCGCATAAGCGAAGTCAAAACAAAGGGGCAAGGGGTGGCATCGGTACAGGTTGACATTATGCAGCTCCCGAAAGGAATCATTTATGGAACAGAACACGCTTTGCAGCCAGACTACAGAACACAACATGCTTTAAACCTGCAGGTTAAAACCGTGATTTAAAACCACAAACTCGCAGGGAGGCAGGGCAGCAGAGAGCAGGGAGATTTCAGGGCAGCAGAGAGCCGGAGAGTCGGCAGGGACAGTGAGTGACTGGTCCTCAGCAGTCGCTTCATTTTGGATTGGCAAACCCAATCGGTGTTCCTTCTTCTGTTTAGTGAATCGCTGCCTTCCTACTTATGCATGCCTTTTCCCCTCATATGCATGTGCAGATCGGGCAGAAGATTAGTGAATCGGGTCGGGCAACGCTCGCAAACTGGTCGGGACACAATCAGTGAGCTTAGTGAATCTAGCCCGATGTCATGAACACACAAAATAGAATTTCTCCAGAAATGCACTTTTTGTGCATTTTTATTTGCCCAGAATATTGCAGTAAGGTGATTCCAGTTTGTGCATTTTTATTTGCCCAGAATATTGCAGTAAGGTGATTCCAGTTTGTGCATTTTTATTTGCTCAGAATATTGCAGTAAGATGATTCCAGATCTTCATTTTTTTTAAGTCAAGGTCCTTACAAGCCAATTTCCAGAATAACAATGAAACTTTCGATAGGGTTTTATAGTAGCAGCACTTTCCAAATAAATAATGGACAAGGTCTGCAAACTCACATCGTTAATTAAATATATCGTGCAATATAAACGTTTTTACGTTGGATTTGGATTAATTTTGTTATTATTTGCATTAGGTATGTCAGCATCAAATGACTAGCTTGTCTTACTGTAGGCAGTTTCCGAGGTCCTCGGGTGTCCCGCGAATCGCACGAGCTCCGCCGCGCGCCGCTTCTCCAGTCTCTTGACGTCAGCACGGGAGCGGCTGCAGGGTGTGAGGGATCCGGCTAGGCTAGGGGGGATGCGCTCAATGACAGGGGAGGGGGGGGGATTGCTACGCCTGGAGGAGGGGGAGGAGCCTGTGGCAGTCCAGCCCAGCACTCTGGAGAGGGGTTTTGGGCAGCCCGTGTGTGCTGCCTGTGCCGGGCTGCTCCAATCTTCCGCCCACCGGAGCCCGGGGAGGATCCTGCAGAGGAGAACCACGGATCCATCCCTCTTCACTGGGAGGAAGACGTACTAAGTGGTCGGCTCTGCAGTATACAATGTAGAATGCTCCCTGTTCCGAGGTTCAAGCGGCAGCCCGTCCCCTGGCAGATGAACGCTGATCCACCTCCTTGGATTTGGATGGTGCCAGCCGCCTCAGGTCTTTTTCGGATAGGTGGGCTGCCCCCTCCTTTGGTCGTGTCTTCTCCGCGTCCACCTCCTTTGCTCCAGGGTGTTCCTGGCTGGCAAGTTCCCTGTGATCCTTTCCTGCCTTTGCTCTCAGTGCCCTCTGCACCAGATCCTGTTCTGCATCAATATCCTTTGCCAAATGGACAGGTAAACTGAGCTCACCTCCTTCTGAGCCTTTCATGCATATTTTTTTGATAACCTTGCAAGAAAATATTACAGGAATTCAAAGACGCGGTTTAGCGACTGGCAGGTCTCATTTCCCCACCTTTCAGTAGTCTGTTCAGGGTTTCAGAACTGCGTGGAAGAAGAAACCCCGGGATCTGAAGAAGTTTATCCCCCTCCTGCTCAGCATTTCCTGCAACATCTGCCGCGTTTGTTCTGAAGTTAGCCCTTAGGACTAGGGACACAGACATAGTTTGCTCACTAAAGAATTCCGTACAGTACTTTGCAGCTAAGATTCAGCTGCAGTATAAATAATTACTGTGGAGACGGATGGGTTTGGTCTCCCTTTTCTGCTGGAAATTACAGAATGATTCCCCCCCTCCCCTAAATATGCTGACAGGTTGGGGCATTTCAAAGATTTAGATTGATTGCAGTGCTCTTTAGTTGGTTTTCTCAGAGAAATGGCACAAGGAAATGTGCTTGACGGGAGCCCAGTTTAGAAGAAACAGAGAGGCTGAACAATCTTCCTGATCTGAGAGGAGGGATGTCAGTGATTAGGCTGGGCAGGAAACATTCCTTCTCGTTTTCTTCTGCATGCTGCCACACCATATTTTGAACTCATTATCAACGATTAAATAAAGACTATCAGTCACGTTTAGTTCACTTAGCAAAACACACCAAACAAAGATGAATCGTATTAAATCGGTTTCCCTTTCTAAAGTCAATGGAAAATTGCATCCTTATATCAACATACTGGAAAAACCAAAAGTTTTTTTTTTTTTAAACGAAATGTTAGTATTAAAAATAGTCTCTTTCGATAGACGCTCTTGCAATGTTTTTTTTGTTTTGGTTTTTTTTTCATTGTCATGTCAGGAAGCTTCCACTAGAGGTATATATTGTCAAAGAACTCGACTTTTCTTTTTTCAAATCTGCAAGAGAATAGCGTGCAATGAATGAAAGCAAATATGCTCAAAGAATTTGGGCTTATAGCAGTTGTATATTAAAATGCTTTGATCCCTGCGAATGAAAAAAAAAAAAACGAATTGCAGGAAATTTAAAAGTATAATTATATCGAAACCAATCTTCCTGTAGGACGCTTTTTTCATATTTTATATATACAGTATAAAGATCATTTTTTAAATCCTGTTAACAATTCAGATATCTCTTAGTAACATTTCTTTTCTTGTTGATTTATTAGTAAGCTTTTCAGTTCAGCTGTTTTAGAAACTGAATCAAGACATCTTTTGAATTTGTCTGGTGTTTTTTTTTTTTTTCTTTTCTAGCCTGCTTTGAGTTCATTGCCCTGTGCTCTGTTGTATTTGGCTAACAGTTTATTTTCTTTCTTTTTTTATTCCTACTTAATATTTGGTCTAGAAGTGTCACTATTTTGAACCCTAGTAGTAGCCATTATATCACACAATATTGACAAGGTCACAAACTATGCCTGAAATTAGAGGTGACATGAATAGTACATACACGTCTATAGGAAACAAGAGATTGTGGCTACTGTTCTTTGCTCTTTCTTCCCTTATAGTTTACTGTTCTGTAGCTAATATTTCGCTTCAAGTGTAGAACTGAGCTCTCCCACTAGAGACATAACAATTCACTCCTGAATTTTTTTTATGGTTTGTTTACAGAATCGTTAGTTTACATATAAAACACGTATACTATTTGGATGAATATTCACATTGAACTGATCGTAACCTTGAATATCTATGTCACGAGATTAGTCATTACCATAAAGATATTTATTTATTTATTTTAGTGCAGTGTCTGCATGAAGAGTAGGTTATTATAGCTACTGAACAGGACCCATGGCCCACTACCCAAAACACTCTTTAAACTATAGGCAGTTTTGGGTTATAACTCATGTGCAGTCTGAGGGCTAGACATGGAATGAATCACAATGACGGAGCACGAGAAAGAAAAAGAGGCATTCGTATGATTTTGTATGCACCCAGAATTACTAGACACACTGTAACAAATAGGATATAAGAACAAATCATTAGTCTTGTCAAGAGCGCAAGAGAAAACAGGATAAACAAAGCAATAGATTGCGCAAAGCCGACATGCATGTAGCGTCTACTGAATTTGGAGGAAATCTTATGAATGCAATTATTCTTTTTCCTCTGTCGCGCTGATTCACTGCAAGTTCACCCTTTAGATCCCTTGAGAAGCTCCCATCCCAGAGATTTTTTTTTATTTTTTTTTGCCAACACACGAACGGGGCTTTGAATGCTTGTCTAATTATTTGTTTCACATTCGACTAATTGCAGAAAACATTTTTAGGCGGTACGTTTCGGCAAACTCGGACCTGAAGGCATTTCAAAGCGGGAGTAACAAGTTGTGGCATATTTATCGTGGTGTGTGAAGTCAGCCCAACATTCGCATAAAAAAAATATGCCAAACGCATTCGGCTGCACCTGAAATATTCATTCATTGGGGAGAAAGGGAGGGAAAGCTGATCTTACATAAATCAAAGATAATGCCTCCCTCATAAATAGACCCCAAACAGATAGGGTGCCACAAAAGTAAATATTTGTGATTTTCATAGAGTAATAAGAGAAAGCACTCAGCAGCTGTGTCAGTGAGGAAGGAGATGTGGATGCTGTGATCCTGACACAAATTGATGACTGTCAGCAAAAAAAACAATAAAGCACGTCCCAGAAGAGAGATTTTTTTGCATATTTGTCATTTTTGAATGCTATGAGCTTTTCCCATCACAAGTTAACGAGTATGTTTTAACTTCCCGTTTCAGTGGGTTTTTGGAGTTCACTCTCCCGTTATTGGATTTTCACCATCATGTGTGGAATTTGTTCCAGTGTTCCCACATAACTTCACATCTACTCTTCCACCTCATCTTAGCAAATGCTGGGTGGAAAAGAAGAAACCTAATTGCAAGGTAATCTTAATAATTCAACTGTATTAATATTTTATTGTGGTTTCTGCTAGAATTATTTTTTTGTACTCAAGGAGTCCAGTTGCATTTTGAATGAAGCATTATGCTTAACAGTGCCAGGCTGGTGGTAATGCCCATCAGCAATAGAAGTGATATTTTAGGAAATAGATTTAAAAAACAAGTTTAGTTATTGCATTTTTTTTCTTAACCCTGAACAAAAACTGATAAGCTGTAAAGAGATTTCTTATTTTCACATAATTAGTAGGGCTGAAGGAAGTTTAGAAATTTTAATCACGATTACTCCTGATTAATATGCAAGATATTTTTAAAGAAAATATGACAAACATTAAACACAATACAATTCTGAAATTGAGAATAAACCTCTTGTTTATTTAATTTTCTCTCTATCTTTCATCTACTACCTAGTCCAGTGTCTCGCAAACTTTGTCAAGCCACGACACTCTAAACGTAGCAGCTCGAGGCATCCAGAAGGGCGCGGATATCAATGTGAAGACATCACATCGATGTCCACTCATGTGCGAAGGCACTTCATATGGGCCCTGAGCTGTCAGTGTTGAGGGGGGGGGGGAGGGTGCTGGAAGGGAAGATTCATGGAGAGAAGGAGAGGCACTGGCACCAGCTGACTGCCTACAGGATGTGCCTTTCGCCGTGAGGGGCACATCCTATAGGCCAGAAGTGTCAAATGTCGGTCCTTGAGGGCCGCAATCCAGTCAGGTTTTCAGGATTTCCCCAATGAATATGCATGAGATCTGTTAGCACACAATGAAAGCAGTGCATGCAAATAGATCTCAAGCATATTCATTGGGGAAATCTTGAAAACATGACTGGATTACGACCCTCAAGGACCGACATTTGACACCTCTGTAATAGGCATCAACCAGCGCCGGCACCTCTCCTCTTTCCTGGTGTCTTGCGGCACACCTGAAATCTCGGGTGGCACACAATTTGCGATACACTGACCTAGTCCCTCATTTCCTTCCTCTGTATGCAACTGCTCCATCCTGATCTTTCCTTTCGCTTCCCTTCCATTTTCTTTTCTTTCCACTCACCCCTCATGCCCAGTATTTCTCTCCCTCACTTTGTGAATCCTGTTTCCCTCCTCTCTTCACAGGCTCCTCACTGGATCTCTCTTCCTCCCCACCTCCTCCTTGAGTCAATATCTCTCTCCTTCCTTGCTTTCCATCCTCCCTCGATACAGCACTTTTTTCCCTCCTTTCCCCCTGAGTCCAGTGCTTCTTTTCTATCTCCTTGCCCTATCCACAATACAACATCGCTCTCACTCCTTGTTCACAATTCCAGTGTTTATTTCCCTCTCCATGTCCCCTCATGTAGCACTTCTCTCCCTCTTTGCCCCCCAAGCCCAGAGCTTCTTTCCCTCTTCTTGCCCTCCCCATGCAGTACCTCTCTCTCTCCTTGCCCCTTCAGTGCAGCAATTCTCTCCTTCCTTGTACCCCCTCCCTCTAATGGAGCAACTTTCTCCCTTCTTGCTTCCATGGATTACCTGGGCTTCTGCTCCTGCGTCAGGACCTTCCACTTCTCCAGGTCTGAAAGGGGCTGCGGCGTCACCATCAGTGTGTGTATGCTGCCACTAGCTGTGCCTGACCCAGAAACAGAAAGTTACATCAAGCTCTGATGCAACTTCCTGTTTCTGGGTCAGACAAAACCAGCGGCAGCACGTACACGCTGATGCTGACACTGATTCCACAACCTCTTTCATACCTGGTGAGGCAGTGGGTTACAACACAGAAGCAGAAGACAAGTTAATCACGTTAATCATGCTTAAATATTTTAATCAATGTTAAAAAAATTAAACATAAGAACATAAGCAATGCCTCTGCTGGGTCAGACCTGAGGTCCATCGTGCCCAGCAGTCCGCTCACGCGGCGGCCCAACAGGTCCAGGACCTGCGTAGTAATCCTCTATCTATACCCCTCTATCCCCTTTTCCAACAGGAAATTGTCCAATCCTTTCTTAAACCCCAGTACCGTACTCTGCCCTATTACATCCTCTGGAAGCGCATTCCAGGTGTCCACCACCCGCTGAGTAAAGAAAAACTTCCTAGCATTTGTTTTGAATCTATCCCCTTCCAATTTTTCCGAATGCCCTCTTGTTCTAATATGTTTTGAAAATTTGAAGAATCTATCTCTCTCTACTTTCTCTATGTCCTTCATGATCTTGTAGGTCTCTATCATGTCTCCTCTGAGTCTCCGCTTTTCCAGGGAGAAGAGCTCCAGCTTCTCCAATCTTTCAGTGTATGAAAGGTTTTCCATGCCCTTAATCATTCGTGTCGCTCTTCTCTGGACCCTCTCAAGTATTGCCATATCCTTCTTAAGGTACGGTGACCAATACTGAACACAGTACTCCAGATGCGGGCGCACCATTGCCCGATACAACGGCAGGATGACTTCTTTTGTTCTGGTCGTAATACCATTTTTAATAATACCCAACATTCTGTTTGCCTTCTTCGCGGCTGCTGCGCATTGCGCCGTTGACTTCATTGTTGTATCCAGCAGTACACCCAAATCTCTTTCAAGGTTACTTCCCTCTAATACTAATCCCCCCATTTGGTAGCTGAACATCGGGTTCTTTCTCCCTATATGCATTTCCCTACATTGAATTTCATCTGCCATTTATTCGCCCACTCCTCCAGTTTGCTTAGGTCCCTTTGTAGGTCCTCACACTCTTCCATAGTTCTAACCCTTCTACAGAGTTTAGTGTCATCTGCAAATTTTATAACTTCACATTTCGTCCCCATTTCCAGGTCATTAATAAATACATTGAACAGCAACGGTTCAAGTACAGACCCCTGCGGAACTCCGCTCGTGACTTTCCTCCAGCCCGAGTAGTGACCCTTCACTCCAACACTCTGTCTCCTGCCTGCCAACCAGTGTTTGACCCATCTGTGTACGTCCCCTTCCACCCCGTGGTTTCACAGCTTCCTAAGTAACCGCTCATGGGGTACCTTGTCAAAGGCCTTTTGGAAGTCAAGGTAAATGATGTCTACAGGTTCCACTTTGTCCAACTGGCTGTTTACCCCCTCAAAGAAGTGCAGTAAGTTTGTTTGGCATGATCTTCCCTTGCAGAAGCCATGTTGGCTCGCTTTCATCAGCCCATATTTTTTGATGTGCTCACAGATGCTGTCCTTTATCAGTGCTTCTACCATCTTGCCTGGAACCGATGTCAAACTTACCGGCCTATAGTTTCCCGGGTCTCCTCTTGATCCCTTTTTAAAGATAGGTGTAACATTTGCTATCTTCCAGTCCTCCGGAATCTCTCCAGTTTTCAAGGATAGGTTGCAAACTCGTTGGAGTATTCCCGCTATCTCATTTCTTAGTTCTTTTAGTACCCTAGGGTGGATTCCATCCGGGCCTGGTGATTTGTCGCTTTTCAATCTATCTATCTGTTGGAGGACATCCTCATGGCTCACCTCTATTGCTGACAGTTTTTCTTCTTGATCACCATGGAAGATCACGTCGGGTTCCGGTACACTGGATGTGTCCTCGCTTGTGAAGACTGACGAGAAGAATTTGTTTAACCTGTCAGCTACCTCTTTTTGCTCCTTTATCACTCCCTTTTTATCTCCATCATCCAACGGTCCTACTTCCTCCCTCGCTGGTTTCTTCCCCTTAACATATCTGAAGAATGATTTGAAGTTTTTTGCCTCCCTGGCCAGTCTCTCTTCGTATTCTCTTTTCGCTCTCCTAACCACTTGATGACATTCTCTTTGGCATTTCCTGTGTTCATTCCAGTTTTCCCCAGTTTGGTCCTTTTTCCATTTCCGGAATGATTTTTTCTTGTCTCCTATCGCTTTCTTCACCTCATTGTTTATCCATGCGGGGTCTTATGTTCGTTTTTTTTTGCACCCTTTTCTAAATCTGGGGATGTACATATGTTGTGCTTCTTGCACTGTGCCCTTGAATAAAGACCAGGCTTGCTCTACAGTTTCTGTTTTCCTTGAGCTGTTTCTAAGTTTTTTTCTTACCATTGCTCTCATAGCATCATAGTTCCCTTTCTTGAAGTTGAACGTTGTCACTGTGGTTCTTTTCCCTTTTGTTGTACTTACTCCTAATTTGTACTGGATCATGTTGTGATCACTGTTTCCTAGTGGCCCTACTACTTCCACTTCTTTTGCAGGTCCCCCTATTCCGTTGAGGATTAGGTCAAGAGTGGCATATCCTCTTGTTGGTTCCTTGACAAGCTGATCCATAAAGCAGTCCCTCACAGCCTCTAAGAATTCTGTTTCCCTCGCACAGTTTGAGTTTCCAATATTCCAGTTTATCCCGGGGTAGTTAAAATCTCCCATTACTGTCACATTCCTGTTGTTGCCTTCCCGCCTCAATTCTGCTGCCAGATCTTTGTCGTTTGCTTCCATTTGTCCAGGTGGACGATAGTATAGACCCAATCTTATGTCAAGGCCACCTTTTCCTGGTAATTTGACCCATAATGACTCCAGTCCTTCCGCCTTTGGTTCTATATCCACTCCGGATGAGGGAATGGTGTCTTTTATGTATAGTGCTATTCCTCCACCCTTCTTGTTGGTCCTGTCTCTTCTATAGAGTTTGTACCCTGGCAGCACTACGTCCCATTGGTTATCCTCGTTCCACCATGTTTCCGTGATTCCAATGATGTCTAGGTTTTCTTTTATGGCTATGGCTTCTAATTCTCCCATTTTGGACTTTAGGCTCCTTGCATTAGCGTACAAGCAATTTATGTCCTGGTCTTTTCTTTTCTCTGCTGGTTTTACATGTGTTTTGCTCCCCACACCATCCCCTATTTGGGCTGCCAGTCCCTCATTTCTGTTCCTTTCTTCCTCATTTTTTGGTGTATCTTTTTCGTCTGCAACCTGATTTCCTGATCTCTCCTGTTCCTCTAATTTTATCTGTTTGTCCTTTTTGCTGGTCAACAGCTTCTGTTGTTCGTCTCTTGCCTGTTCCCAGCATTTTTCCCGCTCAGTATCTTCTTTGGATACTCTTGTCCGAACCGTCGATGTCAGGTCAACTATCGGCTTTCCCCTTCTAAAGCCTGCTCAATTCCTCTCTTGACTTTGTTTGCTAGCAGTCTCGTTCCTGCCTTGCTCAGGTGTAGTCCGTCCCTCCTGAAGAGCTTGTTCTTCCCCCAAAAAGTTGTCCAGTTCTTTACAAAAAGGAATCCTTCTTCTTCGCACCATCTCCTCAACCATGCGTTTATTGCTTGTAGCTCGGTCTGCCTCTTCACGTCTGCCCTCGGTACTGGCAGAATCTCTGAGAAAGCTATCTTCTGTGTCCTCAGCTTCAGTTTCACCTTATTAATGTGCTAAATTTATAGCAATAATAATTATTTTTCATCTATTGCATACTCTATAATTGTCATATAAATAAAATACAATCTAAACCTAAGAATATGAGCTCTCTGAGGCATGGGAAGGTATCTGTATAGAGTGCAGTATAGAGGTCCTGTCATGTAAAATAGCCAGTCATTTTATATAAATGGTGATATCTATCTATCTATCTATCTATGGTATTTTTCCTATATATATATATGGTGCTATATACTGTATAGATATAGATAGGGAATTAGAAAAGAGGGGCTGATGCCGAAAACTTTCCACACTGGTTTCAGCATGGGTATTAACTCACATGGAAAATCTGATCATATACTGCATTTAAATGTATTTTAATGTGGTAATTACCCATTCCACAGCCAAGCAATAAAGAAAGAAAGAAAGAAAGAAAGTGTTTTAGATCTACAGCTAATGTGGGAAACTTTTCACCAGGTCCAGGACAGTGTAGAAGGATTGAATGAAAGGAGTAATAACCAGATTCTCAAAAATTGGCATTAAATAACGACGAGGTGCTGTCACAGGCGTTCTTGTAGTGATTTCAAAAATTTCAGCCATTCTCAAAAAATCACTCATGCAAATGAGGTCGAAAGACAGTAGCGAATATTTTCTAAATTTGCATGTGCATGTGATAGCAATGTGCACAAGTGCAGAATAAAGACAAAAAAGTTTAAAATAAAATAAAAACAACAAAAAATCAAGCCGCAAGTAACCCTCTCCCACCACCAAACAACACACCCCAGGCAGTGGGAGAGATGCCCACACTCTCCTGCCACCATGCTACACTCCTCCCCATGCCTCTGAGGACCTCCACCCTCTCCTCTTACCTTTCTTTAGATGGCTGGCTAGAGGGATGCCTACTCCCTCCAGCCAGCTGATCCGCCTCTTCAAAATAGACCTTCCTCTCCCTAGTACATCCTGGTGCATCTGATTGACCCAAGTTGTTTAAGACCCCTCCTATGGGAAAGGGCTTTATGCGTCTGGGCCAATCAGAGTTTTAGGCCCCTCCCCTGATCAGCGAGGAGTCTCTGATTGGTCCGGATGCCTAAGGCCCCACCCATAGGAAGGGCTTTAAACAACCTGGGCCAATTAGAGCCTAAGGCCCCTCCCCAGTGCATCTGGGGAGGGACTTGAGGCTCTGATTGGTTCAGATTGTTTAAAGCCCCTCCCATAGGAGGGACCTTAACCAATCTGGGCCAATAAGATCCTCAGGCTCCTCCCCAGTGCATCCCAAGATGCACCAAGGAGGGGAAGGCCCATTTTGAAGAGGCAGGCCAGCTGGCTGGAGTAGACATCCCTCTGGCCAGCCATCTAAAGAAAGTTAAGGGGGATTGGGTGGGGTCATAGGAGGCATAGGTGTGTGTGTAGTGTGGCAGTGGGAGAGCCAAGGAGGGTTGGGGGTTGTGTCTTTTGGTGGTGGGAGAGAGTGGGCATCTCTCCCGCTGCCGAGGGGCGCTATAATGCACACACTCAAGTGTGCTTTTATTACTCCTATAAAAAAAAAAACCTGTAATTTTTATTTTTTGTCATTAGCCACAGTCAAAATACACACTTTTAACAGTGCTGGCATTGTACTGTCACTCCCAGACCAGTTGCTGATTTTTGTTGTTAAAAGCTGACACCACTCTTGAAGAATGTCTTAGCGATGTTTAAGAATCCATCGGAGTACTTGTTTGAATACTGAAAAGTCCATTTGCATGACAATGTCAGAGACTGTTAGAAAACTCACAAAAGACCACCAGAAGCAGCAGCGAGGTGAAGAGGAGCAGCGGAGCAGAAGCAGCCGGTGGGGAGAAGCTGGGAAGAGCCAGTAAAGGCAGAAAAGTGATACCAGCGGCTGCGGAGAGGAGCGGTTAGCGGCAAGAGGAAGCTCCGCCCACCCCCTCCGCATCATCAGCGTCATCGCCCCGACTCCCCCTTAACAGGAAGGGAGCCAGGGCGCGAAGGCCACTGCAGCTGCGAGGTGAAGAGGAGCAGCGGAGCAGAAGCAGCCGGTGGGGAGAAGCCGGGAAGAGCCTGTAAAGGCAGAAAAGTGATACCAGTGGCGGCGGAGAGGAGCGGGTAGCGGCGAGAGGAAGCTCCGCCCACCCACTCCACATCATCAGCGTCATCGCCCTGACTCCCCCTTAACAGGAAGGGAGCCAACGGCGCGCGGCCATTCGGCGTGCGGCGAAGGCGAGCGGCAAAGGCGCTCGCCTTAGCGAGAGCGCCTTTGCGAAGGAGCCTTTGCGAAGGAGCCAGGAATTTAGGTCGCCCAAAAGAAAGACCAAAAGTGTAAGTTACAAGTCTTTCTTACCTAGCCACACAACAGGGAACACTTCTTGCACACCACACACCTAGAACAAGCACTCACCTAAAACACAGCAGCACAAGCAGACTCGCTACTAACAGGAAGACAACAGAAAGTCGGGTCACACACAACCGACAGAAACAGAAGGGTCACAGACACCTCAGAAAGGAAGAAGGGAAGTGATCACCCACGATACCCAGAAGATGGGCTTTCCAGTCTTCTGCACTGGCTGCAATATGTATGACTACCTCCCCTCGGGGACTAGGGCATACGTTTGCAGTCGGTGCAGAGAGCTGGATAGCCTGAAACAACAAGTTCGTATGCTGGAGCGAACAGTGAGAGAACTAGAAGAACTCCTCACCTTTAAAGAAGAACCCAGCAAACAGGAGAAGTTGCTTGAGACGGCCAGTGCCAGTGCCAGCGAAGAGATCGAGGAACTTGAGAAATTCATCGAGGAAGCTCACCAGCAACATGTGGAGGTCCCAGGGTTGGAGAGCTGTACCCGAACCACCCAAGAAGAAGGCCAAGGTGAGATGGGCGGAGATATCGCTGCAACTGATGAAGAGTCAGAAGCGGAGGTTGGGGATGTGTCACAGAAGAAAGAAGACGTGACCTACACCATGGATGTGGACTTACGACCCCCAAGAAACCCTCGAATAGAGAAGATAGGGATCATCGTTGGAGATTCCATTATACGAAATGTAGACAGCCACATCGCAGGAGGAAGAGAAGACAGGCTGGTCACCTGCCTGCCCGGAGCAAGAGTGAAGGATGTGGCCGGCAGGATGATCAAGATCATAGACAGCGCAGGAGGGGATGACACTGCTGTACTTATCCACGTGGGAACCAACGATATGAGCGGACGGAAGTATGATAGGGAGGAAATGAAGAACCAGCTCCGCTCACTCGGAAGAAAACTGTAGGTCAGGGAGGTGACAGTGGCATTTTCTGAGATCCTCCCGGTACCGAGAACAGATGCGAAGAGGCAAGATGAACTGCGAGAAATCAACGCCTGGATGAGACGATGGTGCGAGGAAGAAGGCTTTGACTTCGTGCGCAACTAGACAGCGTTCTGGGGAAGGAGCAGGTAATATAGGAAGGATGGACTACACCTCACCAAAGAAGGGGCGAGAATATTGGCTGGAAACATGAAGAAGGTCATTCAGAAGACTTTAAACTGAAGATCAGGGGAGAGCGGACAGTCGACAACTGGTCGATGGCCCGGACAGCAGGCACTAAGGACATCCGCCCAGATAAAGGGGAAGAACTTGCAGCAAATGAGGGAGACAACAATGGAGCGCAAATAGAAGCCGTGAAAGACACAATAGGGACTGTGAAGCCCAGAAAGTCCAAGAAGGCAGCACAAAGGGAGCTTAAATGTATGTACATGAATGCCAGAAGCCTAAGAAATAAAATGGGGGAGTTGGAGACACTAGCAAGATGCGAAGAAATAGATATCATTGGCATAACAGAAACATGGTGGAATGAGGAAAACGAATGGGATACAGTACTGCAGGGATACAAGCTTTACAAAAGAGACAGAACAGGACAGAAAGGGGGAGGCATTGCCCTATATGTCCAGGAAGGAATAGAATCTACTGGAGTAGGGAAGGCGGAGGAGAAAAAGAAACTGGAGTCCCTCTGGGTAAAAATCCCCAGACAGAACGGAGCAGACACAAAAATAGGTCTCTACTATCGACCTCCAGGTCAGACGGAGGAAACAGACTCTGAGATGATAGAAGAAATAAGACATGAATGTAGGACGGGCAATGTAACGATCATGGGAGACTTCAATTTCCCAGGAATAGACTGGAACCTAGTAAATTCAAGCTGCGGCAGGGAGATAAAGTTCCTGGAAATGGTGGGTGACTGCTTCCTGGAACAAATGGTAGGAGAATCGACAAGAGGAAACGCCACCTTGGATTTGGTCCTAAATGGCATAACTGGGCAAACAAAAGAAGTAGAAGTCACGGTCCCGCTGGGGACGAGCGATCACAGTATGATCTACTTTAAACTCGACATCGGAAAGGGGAAGCGAACCAAGACCCTAACCACAACCTTTAACTTTAAAAAAGGAAGATATGACAACATGAGAGCCATGGTAAGAAAACGGATCAAAAAAAGGATAGCTGAAATCGAAACGGTAGAGCAAGCATGGTCCCTACTAAAAAATACTATCACCGAAGCACAGAATCTATACATTCCGCAGATAACCAAAGGAAGGAAAACTAAAGCCAAAAGAGAACCAGCTTGGCTAACCAAAGAGGTGAAGGACGCAGTTAGGGAAAAGAAGGACTCTTTTAAAAAATGGAAACGCGAGAATACAACCGAGGCTTGGAACAGTCACAAAGACGACCAGAAGAAGTGCCACAAGGCGGTGAGAGAAGCCAAAAGGGCCTATGAGGAAAAGATAGCCAAAGAGGCCAAAAACTTCAAACCCTTTTTTAGATATGTTAAGGGGAAAAAACCTGCAAAGGAGACAGTAGGCCCTCTCGATGACCAAGGAAGAAAAGGATACATCAAAGAAGACAAACAGATTGCAGACAGATTAAATTCCTTCTTTGCTTCTGTCTTTACCAAGGAGGATGCCACTTCAATACCTGAAACAGTGAAAGTTTTCAAGGGAGAAATAGAGGAGAGCCTCACCACAGTGAAGGTGGATCTGGACCAGATATACTATCAGATTGACAAATCCCCTGGCCCAGATGGAATTCACCCGAGAGTATTAAAGGAACTAAAGGTGGAAATCGGAGAACTACTGCAATCCCTCGCTAACATGTCAATTAGAACCGGACGGATACCAGAAGACTGGAAGATAGCGAACGTCATCCCAATCTTCAAAAAAGGATCAAGGGGAGAACCGGGAAATTATAGACCTGTGAGTCTCACATCGGTCTCTGGGAAAATGGTTGAGGCTTTGATTAAAGACAGCATAGTACAGCATCTAGATAACCATGACCTGCTGAAAGGTAGTCAGCATGGCTTCAGGAAAGGAAAGGAAAGTCGTGCTTGACCAACTTACTTCAATTTTTTGAGGAAGTGAACAAACAAGTCGATAGCGGAGAACCGGTAGACGTAATATACTTGGACTTCCAGAAAGCGTTCGACAAAGTACCTCATGCGAGACTTCTCAAAAAACTACAAAGTCATGGAATAGAAGGAGATGTACTAAGATAGATAGGAAAATGGCTGGAAAACAGAAGACAGAGAGTGGGCATAAATGGGAAGTACTCAGACTGGAAAAAAGTAACTAGCGGTGTGCCTCAGGGTTCGGTTCTTGGGCCTATCTTATTCAATATCTTCGTAAATGACCTGGAAGAAGAAACAACCAGTGTTATTGTCAAGTTTGCAGATGACACAAAGCTATGCCGGACAATCAGGTCACAAAAAGACAGCGAGGAACTTCAGAGAGATCTGAAGCAATTTTAGAGATGGGCAGAAAATTGGCAGATGAGTTTTAATGTGGAAAAATGCAAAGTGATGCACCTGGGCAGAAAAAACAAGGAGCATGAGTATAAACTGTTAGGTATAACATTGGGGAAGAGTGAACAAGAAAAAGACTTAGGGGTACTGATAGACAGGACCCTAAAGCCGTCGGCTCAATGCGTAGCGGCGGCAAAGAAAGCTAACAGGATATTAGGCATGATAAAGAAGGGAATCACGAGTACATCAAGGGAGGTCATAATGCTGCTTTATAGAGCAATGGTCAGACCACACTTGGAATACTGTGTCCAACACTGGTCTCCATACCTGAAGAAGGATATAACACTGCTGGAGAAGGTGCAGAGGCGAGCGACGAAGCTAGTAGAAGGTATGGAGAACTTGAGCTACAAGGATCGCCTCAGAAAACTGGGATTATTCACCCTTGAGAAGAGAAGACTGAGAGGGGATCTGATAGAGACTTTTAAATTGCTAAAAGGAATCGACAAAATGGAGCAAGCTCACTCACCAGCAGGGGGAAAGGATGGAGAGCAAGAAATAGCCTTATTCACATTGGCGAATGTGACCCAGACTCGGACCAGAGGTCATGGCCTGAAGCTGAGAGGGGACACGGCCAGGACAAATGTCAGAAAGTTCTGCTTCACACAGCGAGTGGTGAACGCCTGGAACTCTCTCCCAAAAGAGATGGTGGAGGAAACTACCATTCTAGGATTTAAGGAAAAATTGGACGCACATCTTCTTGCAGGACACATTGAGGGATACGAGTGACTAGTGTATGTGTCAGGGTACACCTGGCTGAGCCTCCGCGTGTGCGGATCACCGGACTGGATGGACCCCAGGTCTGATCCGGTGCAGGCATTTCTTATGTTCTTAAGCTATTTTGATAATCTACCGTAATAATGCATGTAGGTTAACCTTGCTGGAACCGGTTTAGCAATTGCATTAAATGCCAATTATGTTTTGAGAATCTAGGCCTGAGTGTTTAGCAGTACCTCATCTCTCCTCCAAACCCTATTACTCTGCCCAAATACCATTATGCATTGCCACCCCTGTTGATCTAGTCAGCACCTTCCCTCCCCTGATCCCCCTTTTTCCTATCCTTAGAAGTCTGGTGGTCCCCTCCCTCTATGACCCAACCTCCTGTTTCTTAACTAAATGCAAATAAATCTCTGGTGTCTAAAGGCACCCTCACAGGTCACCCACCTTAACTTTAAATGTGAAGCAAAAGGGATGTCTACTTGCATCTGCATCTGGTGTCACCATTCTAAAAAATGGTGGTGCCCAGCCCTACATGGTGCATCTTGTCCTGCACAGGCAGACCTGGAGAAGGGAGTGGGGTGGCAGGGTGCCACTAGACTATCAGGGAAGAACATAAACTTTGCCATGCTGGGACAGACCGAAGGTCCATCAAACCAAATATCCTGTATCCAACAGTTGCCAACCCAGGTTCCAAGTACCTACCTAGATCCCAAGCAGTAAAACAGATTTTATGCTGCTTATCCTAGAAATAAGCAATGGATTTCCCCCAAGCCTATGGATTTCTCTTTTAGGAAATTATTCAAACTTTTTTAAAACCCCAATAAGCTTAATTTTACCACATTCTCTGTCAACAAATTCCAGAGTTTAATTACACATTGTGTGAAGAAATATTTTCTCTGGTTTGTTTTAAATCTACTATTTAGTAGCTTCATCACATGCCCCCCCCTAGTCCTAGTATTTTTGGAAAGAGTGAACAAGTGATTTACATCTACCCTTTCCACTCTATAGTAGTTGTTGTTAAGTGCCATCAACTCATGTTCAAGTCCTAGCGACTTGATGAATTGCAAATCTAAAAAGAAATTAGTTTTGTGTTAGTCTGGAAAGGTCTTCCAGCGTCATCCCCATGGCTGTTTTCAATGTGTCCAGCCATCTGATTGCAGGTTGCCTTCGTCACCTGGTTCCTTCGATTTTCCCAAACATGATGTCCTTTTCCAGTGATCTCTCTTTTCTGATGGTGTGACCAAAATAAGATAGTTGTAACATCATCATTTGGGCTTTGAGTGACATATCCAGTTTGATCTCTTCCAGAATCAATTTGTTAGTTCTTCTGGCGGTTCACAGTAGTTCTGCCCAATTCAGGGAAAAATTTCTCGAATCAATTTGATTTGGCCTATTGAATTGATTTTTTGATTCGATTCACTTTTCCTGTCCAATCGAGACATGTTACCCCTCTTTTGAAGGAAGCACACTGGCTTCCCATTACACACCGTATCACTTATAAAACCATTCTGCTCACTTTTAAAATCAGACTTTCTCACCTGCCTTCATACCTAGACAAGCTCCTCATTCCTCAACGCTCAATACGTCTACTGAGGTCAGCCGATCAGAAACTCTTGTCAATTCCTTCTATAAAAGATTTCTTCTACACTAGGAAAATAAACTTCGCAGTAGTAGCTCCAACTTTGTGGAATGCTCTGCCACAGCCACTCCGATCCGAACTCCAACTTGATAAATTTAAGATAAGCCTGAAGACTTTCTTATTTAGCGATGTCTTTTCCTGTGTTTAGATTTTCCCTCTTATATATATATATTTTTTTCTTTTTTTCTTTTCTTCTTTCTTCTTTTTCTTCCCTTTCTTTCATTCTTCGTCTTTTTCTTCTTTTCATATTCAACCAACCGCTTTTATAAAGCGATCCCACCCTATTTGTTTTACCCTCTTCCCTCTCTCTCCTTTCTTCTTTCAACATGTAACTTTCCCCCCATCCTTCCTACTCTCCCTCACATTCAAGTCTGTCTAGTTAATGTCTTTGGTGTGCACTTTTATTATTTTTTTTATATATATATTTATCTTCTTTTTTAAAATTTTTATTGTAAACCGGCCAGATACTTGTTGATGGTCGGTATATTAAAAATCAATAAACGTGAAACTTGAAACTAGACATTTTTTTTTAAATGGCCTGGCATTTTGTAATCTCTTTTCCCACCCCAACCCCTTTGCCCTCTCCAACCCCACGCTGGTGTTGTGATGTAAACAAAACAAACAAGACTTTTTCTCTCTCTGTTAGGTCTTAGCTTGTTAATACCAGCTCTGGCAGGATAAACATTTCAAATCTGACACATTGTAATCACAAAATAGAAAATTATTTTTTCTGCCTTTTGTTGTCTGGTCATCTTATTATTCAAATTATGTTGGTCCCAGGCTCTGTTTTCTGTTTGTTTTCTGTTAACTTGCTCACCAGCGTCTCCTACTCATTTGACGTTTTCATCATTCCTCGTGCTCAACATTCATCTTTTGTCTCTATACCTTCCCTTCCACTGCCATATCCAACATTTCTGTTTCTTTATCATTGTCTACCATCTCTTTCTCTTTCTCTCTCACTCTCCTTACCTTGTGTCCTGGACAAAAACCTCTCTATTCTCCTCCATGCAGCATCTCTCCCTTCCTCCCCTCATTTATCTTGTGCAAAATTTCTTTCTTGCTTCCCATACACCATTTCTCTCTGCCCTCCACACAAAATTAGCAAATTTTGCAAGTTTATTTGTCAAAATTTAAACAATATTTTTGCTAATTATTATTCATATTCCATTTAAAACTGTTAAAATGAAATGTTTTTCTTCTACCTTTGTTGTCTGGATGTTTTATTTTTCCATTGTGTTTCCATGAAATTTTTATTGATTTTATGAAAAAACCAGGATAACAGAGGCACATAGCAGTACAGACAAATACAATGTTACATAAGAGAATATATCAAATACAATCATATCTCAGAAGTTTGCAAGTATTCCAGTAAAGGGGACCAGCAAGAATCAACCGAGCGAAGTTGTCCTTTACATTCATAGAATGCTATTTCATATTTATGATGTTGTAAAACTAAATTCCACCAATGTTGGACATGAAGTAAGTTCGCAGATTTCCAATGAGTTAGAATCAGTTTCTGAGCAAGAATGATTAGTATATCAAACAATTTTCTTTGAGAGTCCAACAAGTCAATATGTATAGAGTGTGATTTAAACATTATTATAGATAAAGATAATTGACAATCTATATGAAACATTGACTTCATTATGGACCATACATCTTGCCAAAAGGAGATTACAAAGGAACATTCAAATATCATATGAATCAATGAACCTTGATCCAGTTTACAGTTCCAACATACATTAGAGGGTGAAAGACCTGCAAGACATATCTTATGAGGGGTCCATAGAGCCTTATGATACAAAAAATACATAGACTGTAATGTACTAGCTGATGATAGAGACCTCATCGATTTAGACCAAAGAAGTGCCCAAGCTTTATTACCTATTTGATGTTCACAATCTTTTTCCCATATACCCATAAGAGTACTATTAGGAAAATTGTCTCGTATTAGGGCCAATTTATATATTTTAGAAGCAGTGTGTCCTGTTGTCAATAGAGCTGAAGAAAGATTAAAGATAGTCGGTAGGTGAGCTGTATTATTTTGAAGAGAAGCATTGTTTGAAATACAATGATGGAGCTGTATCCACTTAAAGTAAGCTGAGGGCGGAAGAGCGAATTTAGTTTGGAGTATGGAGAAAGGAAGTAGTTTAACATTAGTATCTACAATATCTTTTAATAGAAAGATTCCTTTATCTATCCATTCTTTCCATAAGAATGGCTTTTTGTCTATGAGAATATTTGGGTTATACCATAAAGAGGTATATAAAGAAGTAGCGTAAGGGCTCTCCAAAGTTGAATCAAATTCTAAAAGACATTGAATTGTTGATTGTATTAAGGGATATATAGAGGGACTACGTGTGGCTGTAAGATATGCCGAAGGAGGGAGAGGAAACAGCAATTGTTTTTCCACGTCGAGCCAGACTGGTGCGGTAGGATCATGATCAGAAAACCAATGTAAGCCTTGATGAGTAATAAAAGCTTTATGATATGTATAAAAATCAGGAAATAGAACTCCACCATCTTCCTTTTTAAGTTTAAGTTTTTTAAGTGCTATCCTGGGTTGTTTATTTTCCCAGAGGAAGGAAGACAAGAGAGAATCAATCTTCTTGTAAAAAGCTTGAGGAAAAAGACAAGGTATCATAAGTAAAATATAATTTATTTTAGGCATGAACATCATTTTAATTGTTTCCAGACGTCCCCACCATGAAAGAAATAAAGGGTGCCAAGATTGAATTAATGTTCTAACAAGTTGAAACACTTTCTGTATATTAACCTCAATAGTTTCTGAGAGGGACTGAGTAAGCTCGATACCTAGATATTTCAGCTTATTGGAAGCCCAAATTAAGTTATAAGGTTGAACCATAGCTGAAGTGGCATGGATATTTAAAGGAAGAGATTCCGTTTTGTCCTGGTTTAATTTATAGCCTGAGAAGGAAGAGTAACTAACTATAGTATTTAGAAGTTCTGGAATTGAGGTTTCCGGACTAGAGAGATAAAGGAGAACATCATCTGCATAAGCAGAGAGTTTAACTTCAGTAGAGTTGCATGTTACGCCGGATATATTTGAGTTCTTTCCATTGTGTTTCCATTCTTTTTTCTGCTTTCCTGTTGTCTGCTAATTCTTCAAGTGGTTTCTATCCATTTGTCTTTTCTACTCTCTCTTGTCTATTCCCTCACTACATCTGCCTTAGACATATTGATCAGTCCTTTTAGCTCTTTTCTGCCTCTTTCTTACACTTCTCTTCTTTTTCACTTTTCAGCTACCTATCAAATTTCCATCTTCTCTCCCATTTCCCATCTCATTCCTTCCTCATCCCTCCATTCCTTCATCTTCAATGTACCTCCATTACCATATTTCTACCCTCTGTTATATCTATCCATTTCCTTGACACCTTCTCTTCCCCCTCAGGTTTCTACCATTCTCAGCATCTTCCTTCTTCCACTCTTATAGCCCAGTATCTCCTCCCCACCCTCATAGCCTGACATCTTCCTATCTCTTCCCTTCTGCACTCTCCTCCATGGTCCAGCATTTCTCCCACTCTCTTCCCTCACTCCCACTTCCAGGCATCTCTCCATTCTGCTCCTGGATCCAACATTTTCCTCCTTCTCCCCTTCCACCTCTGTATATCTCTTCCTCTCATCTACCCCCATGTCCAACACCTCTCTCTCTGTCTCTCTTCTTTGTGCCCTATGTCAAATCTTTCTATTCCCCCCTCCATTATGTGCAATTTCATCCTATCCCTTCACTATGCATGTCTTTCTCTCCTTCCTCTGTGCCACCATCTTTCCTTCCTCTCACCCTTCCCTCCTCTTGTACCACCAGTTTTCCTTCCTGAAGTTCCTTTCACCTCTTCCCTCCCCCTCTGCCACCAACTTTCTTTCCTCTTACCTCTTCCCTCCCTCTGTACCACCAGCTTTCCTTCCTCTTAATTCTTCCCTCCCTCTGTACTCCAAGGTTTATTTCTTCAGGTCAGGTATCGGCAGTGACTCTCACATGCTGCCTGCCGCTAACCTGGAAGTCTTCACTGTGCCACGGTGAAACTTCCAGGTCAGTGGCAGGCAGCATGTGGGAATTGCTGACTATACCGCATCACAGCTGTCGCGTCAAGATCTCTCCCTTCCATCCCCTGTGTAGCACTTGCCGATTGACACCCCACCCTCCCCCCGTGAGACCTCAATAATTGGGCCTTCTAAAGCAACATCAACGGTGAACAGGCTGCTCACAGCCTGCCTGCTAAGGCTTCCCTCTGTTGCATCATCAATGATGTCATCAGTGACATGGCACAGGGAAGGACCCAGCGGGCAGTCCAAGAGCAACCTGTTCATCACTGTTGCTGTTACTTTAGGAGACCTGGGAGAGACTCACTGAATCAGTGAGTAAGATTTTTGAAGGAAACAAATTGAATTGGTGAATCGATTTGAATTGGTGAATTGGGAAGCACTAGTCCACGGCACGCCTAAAATCCTTCTCCAGCACCAAAACTCGAATTAGTCCATCTTCTTTCTGTCTTATTTCCGTAGTGTCCAGCTTTTGCATCCGTAACTGACCACTGAAAAAATGAGTACGTGGACAAGTCTGATCTTCGTTTGGAATGTTACCTCCTTGCCTTTGAATACTTTGTTGAGAGCCTAATCATTATTTTATATGATATCTCTCTGAGCTGTCTCGTCTCCAAGCTGAAGAGACCTATCTGCTTTAGCCTTTCCTCATAGGAAAGTCATCCCATTCTTTTTATCATTTTTGTCATCCATGTCTGTATCTTTTCTAATTCCGCTATATCTTTTTGAGATACAGCAACCAGAACTGCATGCAGTATTCAAGGTGCGGCAGTACCATAGAGCAATATAAGGGCATTATAAAATTAATGTACTTGACTTATCATGGTGAAGCATTTTGACACAAGGCCAAAGAAACCTATTGCAGCCTCAGTCCCAAATCCCATGGCTGATACTGTCATCAAGAATCTGAGAACAGAACTATTTCCTTATGTTTCTCTCTTGAATTTCTAAGGAAAAGAAACTTGTGTTAGGTCAGGTTTCAGATGAAAAGGTCAGGTTTCAGATGAAAAGAAGTGAAATTATCAGGCTTTAAGACATCAAGTTTGTGTGTCAGAGACAAGTCAGGCCCTGCACAGAGCTGCCAAGTTATCCTGATCCAGGAGGGAGATTTTGGGTAGAATCAGGGGCTAGAAATACCACACGTTTGGGAATGTAATTTCCAAACCAGGACTGGCCAAAAGTATCCGTTACGGAACTGGATAATTTGGGAGCTCTATCTATAGGGCATAGTAGGTAGCGTCCATTGTGAGGAACTTGACAGAAAATATGCTGAGCATAATAACACTACCAAAGTTGGTGTCATTTTACCCCACTTCTGATGCTTTGAAGTCTTCCTGACAATATTTTTGCTGCTTTATCACAATGGCTTGGAGCTTTCTTACCACATTTACAAGGCAACTCTTATTTAAGAGAGTGCATATAATTAGACATCCAGAGGACGTATGGCAGAAGCCTAGTATATAAAGGAAAACAGGTCTCTACTGGGTATGCATACACTTTTAACATTTAGGCACAAATGCTTACACTTGTATAGAGTTGGTATAGGTGTGAGTGTTTAAGTGCTGCAGATATCCACATAACTTATGCATTCTGTAAGTTATATGCATAGGTGAAAGCCCTGCCTATGTCCCATCCATGTACCTCGTTGTGGCTCATTGGTTGAGCTGCTTTCTCTGTACCCAGAGGTTGTGAGATCAAATCCCGGTGCTGCTCCTTGCTCCTTAGGCAAGTCATTTAATCCTGCAGTACCCACCACTTTGAATGTCAGCTTTGAAATGCCAAAATGACAAAAAGATGGTATATAAGTCCCCATTCCCTTTCCCTTTCCTTACAAATATGTGCTATATAAGTTAAGGTGTTTGCAGAATAGTGCTTAGGTGATACACACAAGTGTGCACACAAGTGGTGCACATGCATATAGTGGCATAGTAAGGGGGCAGGAGTGGACCACTTCGGGTACAGTCTTCATGGGGGGGGGCATCGGTGCCTTTCCTCCTCTCCGCCCTGCATACCTCTTTAAATGTTCACTAGTGCGAACATCATTTTCCACTTGTTGCTTACGCTGGCTTCAGCTCCCTTCTGATATCACTTCCTGGTTGTGGGACCAGGATGTGATGTCAGAAGGGAATCGAGGCTGGCGCGAGCAGCAGGTGGAAGATGCCAGTCAAGAGGTATGCGGGATTGGGGCACTCAAATGACGGGGAAGAACGGAAAGGAGGCACTTAAGTAGTGGATAAGAGTGGGGGATGCTGGGCGCCACCACTTAGGGTGCCAACCTCTCTTGCTACACCACTGCATTCCTGCATATTACATTAAATTACATTAGTGACTTCTATTCCGCCAGTACTTTGCAGTTCTAGGTGGATTACAAAAGAAGATAACTGGACATTTCCAGGAAAATTACAAATTAGGGCGCTATTTACATGGTTAAGACTTTGAAGGGAAATTTACAAAAGTGGGGATAGACATGGAGATGTGTGATGATTTCTTGATAAATTTTTTGAATAACAGGGTACTCTAAACATAGTTCATAGAATTGCCCTGTTTTGCTTTTTTCCCCTTTTTTGATTGTTTGGGTGCTTTGTGCTAATCTTGATGTCATCTAGTGCTGTTGCCTTTTTTTCAGATGCCTACCAACAAATTCTTATAGAAGCAGATGTTACAAAAATTGTGAAGACTTTAATGTTTTGCTTAGGCTTTCCCAGGAATTATTTCATAGTTATTTTCTACCAGTGGCGTAGTAAGGGTAGGAGGCACCTGGGGTGGTGGCACCCCCCCTACTCCTTCTGCACCCGACTGCTCCTCCCTGCCCCCCCCCCCACTCCACACTCACACTGTCCTTTCCCTCCCTGCAAACTTAATCTTCACCAGTGTGAGTGGCTTTTCTCCAGCATGCTCCTAGCTCCATCTTTGGATTTCCCTCTGACATCACTTCCTGGCCCCTTGACCCGGAACCAGGCTGGCGCAAGCAACAGGCAGGAGAAGTTGCTCAAGCGCCCAGGATGGTCTGCCTCCCACCCACCCCCTCTTACTATGCTACTGTTTCTTACTGCGAGTTGTGATTAGGTTAACTTTTGCATTAATTTTGTTTGCTTAATTGTGCTATTATGTTTTAGAAGTGCTATTTGAGTTTTGGACAATTTGCACACAACTTAAGATGCTATATACAGAATTGTGGGGTTAGTTTGTAAATTAAGATGTGCTAACTTTGCACATGAGCATAATACCCTTTACCATGCTGTCATGACAATGCTAATTCATGTACTAACTGCATAGTTTATTGTTTAGCAGGGAATGTGTGTGAGCTGCACATTCTATATAGGTCATGGTACTTTTTGGAAGGAAGAAGGGAGAATGAGGATATGATAAGGGCATTTAAATATCTCCATGGCATTAATGTATGGGAGGTGAGTCTTTTTAAAATGATAGAAAACTCTGGAATGAGGGGGCATAGGATAAAGTTAAGAGGCTCAGGAGTAATCTAAGGAAATACTTTTTTACAGAAAGGGTGGTAGATGCTTAGAATCATCTCCTAGTAGAGATTTGTGCTATGTTTTCACTGGTGCAAATGGGCATATCTAAATTTAGGCATGGATCCCAGGCATAAGTGATAGTGCCATTTATAGAATAGTGCTTAAGCAGTGGGGGGGGGGGGCAGTCGCGCAGCCAGGGTGGGAGGCGCCCTCTTCTCCACCCCTCCTGAAGCACACGTGCCACTTCCATTCCCCCATACCTGTTAAGTTCCAAGCAGCATCTCTAATTTGCCGCCCATGCCAGTGTTGGCTCTCCCTCTGAAGTCACTTCCTAGTCACGGGATCCAGAAGTAACGTTAGAGGGGAGCACCGAGGCCGACACGAGCAGCAGGTTGGAACGGCTGCTCGCCAGTGAAGAGCTAGAGGTAAGGTGGTAGGGAATTGAAGGCATATGCATTGCAGGGGAGGAGTGGGAAGGAGCGAGGGGAGCAGAGAGGGTGAGAGGTGTTGGCGCCCCCCCACTAAGATGGAGCCCAGGGTAGTCTGCCCCCCTCAATATGTGACTGGAGGGGGTGGAGGGGGGTCGGTGCCAATTTTTTAGGTGCTCCATATAGAACACAGTCCTTAATGTTCAGTAAGTGCAACATTTTACTGCATTTTAGAAAGAAAGAATCTCTTACTTGTTTTGTGAGTAGAAAAGATATTTCATGGTTAGAACTATATTAATATTATAAATACACATACATCAACATACCCAGTTATTTCCTAATTAACAAGCTGATCTACTTAAGTATTAGTGTACAAAAATGTAAAACTTTGAAATGTTCTTATTTGTTTTGAATAGGTGTATTTTAATAATGCATTTGTCCCGGATTCAGCATGGTCACAACTCGATGAATCTAGAATTTTCCAAGGACACGAAAAACCTTTTTTCATGACAAATCAAGCATCTATGGCTGTATCTAGGCCAACCACTGCCCCAAGGCCTCTTCACACATTGGTATTGACACCTCAGCCTCTTACAGGTTAGTGGAAAAATAATTATCTGAACTGTTTCATTAAACCGTTTTCTTCTTTCTATGCTTACATCATCATTTGGATTTTGAGATTCTCACTCATAAAAGATAGCATGCTTAAAGCAAAAATAAGTTCTGAGAAGAATCTGTTTCTGCTCGCAAAATAAAGATGCCTCACCCAAGCGGCATGCATAAAATACATTTTACATAAAATCAACAATACACTTACCTTACCATAGACAGAGGGCTGCCAGCTAATGTGGATTTTCTTTAGTGTGATTAGGCTTATTAATATTTAATGTTTCACTCAAGCTTACAACAGATCCAAGTGGTTACAAAAACTATAAAGAGCAAAAGTAAGGAACTCCATAAAACTTTAGGACAGATCTAATAACATATTTATTTATTTATTTGTTCATTTTTATAGCCCGTCCTCTCCAGAAGCCCAGAATTACAATAAAATAAAAATATAAAATTAGTTACGAGTGCACCGGTTTGCAAGACGAGCAAAACATTCTCAAAATCGGCGCCTCGGAAACCGAGCTTGACTCAATTTATGAGCGCCCCCCCCCTGCGATCCAGCATTCCCCCCACTATACGGCATCCCCCTGCTCATGTCTCCCCCCACTGTGATCTGGCATCCCCCACGCACCCACCCAAACACATTGGCTTACCCCCATCTGGCACCGGCACTAGCACCAACGCACAGGACATGCCGGTGCCCGAAGATTTGCTGTCTTCCTTTTGCTGGGCCTTGAGCATCTGCGCATGCTCAAGGCCTTCTAGTTCTTGCTTTCTCTGAGATTTGTGCGTGGGGGATGCCAGATCGCGGCGGGGGGTGATGCGAGCTGGGGGGATGCTGGATCACGGGGGGATACCGGATCACGGGGGGATACCTGATCGCCGGGGGGGGAGATGTGGAACAGCGCCGGTGGCCTCGGGGGTGGGGGGGGGTAAGGTGGAGAAGCGCTGCTGGCCTCGTGGGGTGGGGGTGGGTGGGAACGTATCAAGCGAGTTTCCCTTAGTTACTATGGGGAAATTCATTTTGATATACGAGTACTTTGGTTTACGAGCATGCTTCTGGAACAAATTATGCTCGTAAACCAAGGTTCCACTGTACTTGGAAATTCCCTACATACATACTTTTCAGTCATACAAGATGCATAACTTCATGCCAGAGGTATTGTACTCCTAGGATCAGCCTGTTCGCTCGACCCACTACCAAAACCCTGATGGGAAAAATAGGTTTCCAGAAGACTCTGGAAAGTTCTGAAATTTTCTTCTAAGCGTAAATGTTTAGCAAGCCGATTCCATAAAGATGGAGCAAAACAAACAAACAAACAAAAGCTTTGGATCTAGTGAACTCTCATCTGACCTTTTTACTGATGGTACAATTAATCTATAATCCTATAATGATATTAGTGTTCTAGATTGTGTGTAAGGGATTGTTAAAGAGTGCAAGTAGCCTGGTGATTGAGAATAAAGCAACAAAAGCTTGTTTTGAAAACACAACTTTCAGATTTTTCCCGAAGTTTACTGTATCAGTCGTCAATCTGAGCTCCAGTGGCAATTTATTCCACTCAGCTGGGATGCCAAGGAGAAAGACCGAGCCCATAAATTTCCTGAACTGCAGGTATCTGAAGTGTCCTTGTGCCCATTGAGCTCAGGACATGAGTAGGCCTATAGATTTTAAGAAGTGGACTGATATGCAAAGGGGTATCTCTGTCCAGTGTAATATGAAATTGCATAATTATTTTAAATCTGATCCTCTGGGCAACTGGCAGAATAAGGAATGATGCTAAGCATAGTGAAATATGTTCTTATCTTTTAGCTCCAGTAAGTAGGCATGCCACCAAATTCTGCACTTATTGTAGAGTTTGCTAGAAGCCCTACAAACAAGTCAGTCTTACAGATCATCAGTGTTTGCAATACTGACCTAAATTCATCAGCAGGTAAATAAGGATCTCTTGGTATCATATTGGCCCTTCAACCAGGGTATTTGAAGCACTGATGAGTTTCCTCAGTGAGCCAATCATTCAGTATTTTAATTTTGCTATGTGCCATTGATGTCTCTTATCTTTCCCCCCACAGGGAACAGATATTGCAATGCTGGATTTTTTTGCCCAGCTTTCCAAAAAACTGATCAAGATGGTCTATATAATTTTACTAGTCTTATAGCCCGTTACATTAACGGGTGCTAGAATATATGTGTGTGTGTCTCTCTTTATTTCTTTCTCTCTCTCTCTCTCCTTAGCCGCTTTCTTTCTTTCTGTCTTTCTTTTTCCTTGGCTGTCCATCACCACCCCTTGCCTGCTCCCCCTGTCCATTCTCCCTTCCTTTTACCTTCCCTGTGTCCACTACCACCCCTTCACAGGTCTCCTTATGCAGCAGCAGCCCTTCTCCCTTTGTTTTACCTCCCCCCTGTCCAGCAGCACCTTCCTTCTCCCCCTGTCCAACATTAGGCCTCCGTTCCTTTTTCTTCACACCCCCCATCCATCAGCACCTCTTTCCTTCTCCCCCTGTCCAGCAGTAGGCGTCCTTTCCTTTTTCTCCCCCCCTCCTCCTTCTTATCCCTATGATACACTTACCTTGCTCTGCCCGTGATCAGAGGCTCCCGACAGCCGCCCAGCTGCACCCATTGGAAAAGTTCCCTCTGCGGCATCCCGCACCCCTCCTGACGCGACTCCCGCTGTCCCGCACCTGCCCCTGTGTCTTTCTTCTTGTCTTTCTGTGTCCCTTCCTCCGTCTGTATGTCCAAAGCAGCATTTCCTCCCCCCACACCAGTTCCCTGTGCACCTGCCCCTGTATCTTTCTTCTTGTTTTTCTGTCTTCCTTCCTCCCTCTGTCTGTCTGTCTGTCCAAAGTAGCATTCCCTCCCCCTTCCATTTCCCTCCCCCCACACCAGTTCCCTGTGCCTGCATTAGCGTTTCCTCTACTCTCTTTCCCTTCCCACAGTCGCGACTACAAATGCGGGCCCGAGTCCCCCTTCCCTTCCCTTCCTGCGGGCCTGACTACACATGGCGATTCAAGCAGCGTGTCAGCACTCTTCACACGCTGCTTCAGGCCCTTCTACTGCCCTGATTTGCTCCGGACGTGCCAGAGTAAATCAGTGCAGTAGAAGGGCCCGAAGCAGCGTGTGAAGAGTGCTGACACGCTGCTTAAATCGCCAGTCAGACCCGCGGTAAGGGAAGAGGGGGGGCGGCAAATGAGTCGGGTCCCGGACAGTGGAAAGTTGCTGGGCTCCTCGGTGTGGCTGCGATCCCTCTCCTCCCAGACCCCCCCTCCCCGCCCCCGGAGGAACGGAGATCGATTTGCCGCCATTTTGAAGATCGTTCTGCCCTGCTCCTTGCCTTAGTATATTTTTAAGTTGAAAGACACGGCGGCGGCGGCTCCTCTCAAGATCCCCGACTGCATTGGACTTCCGACGCAGGTGGGGATCGTGAGAGGAGCCGCTGCCTGTTCTTTCAACTTAAAAATATAGTAAGGCAAGGAGCAGGGCAGAGCGAAGAACATTGATTCCCATAAGATCATCCGCCTCGGGGGAGACAACCGCCACGTCCGACATCAGCCTCGGGGGAGGAGAGAGGACTTCAGGCAAGGAGCAGGGCAGATCAAAAAACAGCACGGGCCGACAGCTGCCGTGTCCGACATCCGTCTCTGGGGAGGAGAGAGAGAGTGTTTCCGGCGCACTCCTATCTGAGATGCTGTACATCTCACGAAAAACGGACCCACGCGATGGAACTGCGCATGCGCGGCCTAGCGTTTTATTATATTAGATAACCAGTCACCCAAATGTAGGTGCTATTTATGCACCAGAATCACAAGGAACCATAAGGGAAGTAAACCCAGTTTCTCAACACATTGCTCTAAATATTAAGCTACTTCTCCATGCCATTCTGTCATTTTTTTGTGCATGTGTGGGTTATGTACTTGTATAAATGGCAGTCACGCAGCACTATTCTTTAATATAGATGCACATTTTTTCATAGTGCATAACTTTGAGGGGGTCTGTACATGGGAAGAGCATGGGAGAGGCATGGGTGTCTCTCCAACATATGCCAATTTATGTCTGCCATTAATATGGCATAAGAGGGTGTGCCAAAATGTAGGCATACTGATGCTGATGTACATTAGTATTATTTAATGGTATCTTGGCAACCAGATGCCGGTATTACATTACATTAGAGATTTCTATTCCGCCATTGCCTTGCAGTTCAAGGCGGATTACAAAAGAATTACAAAAACATATTACAAGAAGAAGATATCTGGTAATTTCTAGAGGAGATAAAGAGTGGATGAGGTTGCTTTGGGGAATTGGGAAGGTATTGGGAAGTGGGAAGAGGCTAGCGGTATTAAGTATAAAATTAGTACTCAGAACACAGCATCAAGTACCCAGTTATAAAATGTGTCCCTATACCCCTGACCTAAACCATGTGATACATATGCATGCATTTGCTTCTCAAACACGTGCTTTTAAGGGACTTGTTGCTGCTGGAACCTCACTGTTTTGAGCTAAGCAAAATATCTGCATTATGTCATTTTTTTCCATCTAGTTATTGTTGTGTTGAGATTTCTGGCTTTCTATTCTGTTTCTGTGAATTCTCCTGTGCTTACTCAAAAAAAAAAAAAATCATTCAAACTTTTGTCTTGCTCTGAACCTTGTGCACTGCTTAGACTTTCTTAAAAATGGTTAAATCTCTGATTGATATTTGATTGTTTACTACTGGTCTTGGTAGAAAGTAGATCTTTATCAGTAGCACTTCTACTTACTTTTATTTCTTTTAAAGTACTTTTAGCAGCCCTACTGCCCCTCTCCCATCTTATCTCTACCTATAGCTAAAACAATCATCTGGCCTGGTAGGCAGGGTGTGTTTCAAATCAGAAGTGTAGTAAGGTGTTTTAATACTTACAGCATTGGAGATTGGTTTCACAACTAACACAATCCATAGATCTTGCCTCAAAACCTGCTGATCCCATTACAGCTGCTGCCTCTGTCCAGACTGAATACTTGATCCAAGGAGAGGGTCTGGTTTCATATGCTAGATGTATGTACATAGAATCCCTCCTGAAAGAAACACAAGAACTAAGAGAGAAGATGGAAAGATTGAGAAGCATCTGTGACAACCAGAAATGCATCCCAGAAATGCATCTTGAGACATCAGTAATCTCCAGCAAAGGGGTAGGAAATGTGCTGAAAGAATAGCTGGGCACAGATCACCAGATCCTGCAAATTCAACCTCCCAACTCCATCTTCTGTTGAATTGAAGAGCCAGTTTGCAGCTTGAAGTTTGGAGTTTGAAGAGCTTAGAATATCTCAATAACAGAAGGAATCAAAGCTCAAAAATCCCAAAGCTGCTGGATCAGTGGCCAATAAGAAGTAAAAGGTAGTTATGGTTGGTAATTCTCTTCTGAGGAGTACAGATTTGAGATGTAGTAGATTTGAGATGTTCTTATCAAGCCTACTGACCATTATCCTGTGCTGCCCATCCATGTTGGCACAATTGATACTAATCTAATCTAATCTTCTATTTCTGCATCGTGCATACCTAAACAGGCTCAAGGCGATTTACAAAGAGAAGTGAGAGGAAGCAGAGAGAGGCAAGGAGAGAAGGGGAGGAGAAATGGGGGGAAACATTTGGGCAGGGGAAGATCTGAGATGTTCAAGTGTCAAAGAGGTAGGTTTTTAGTTTTTCACTGAATGTATCAAAAGTGACTTCACGGCTCTGGGACAGAGGGTAAAGCATTTAGGTGCACAGGCGCTATTCTCATTGATCCTTCCTGCTGAGAGTAAAGTTCAAATAAGGGATGCTCGCTTCCTGAAACTGAATGCATGGCTGCAAGAATGATATAAATGTGAACACTTCCATTTCCTAGATCGTAGGATGATTTGCCAAGAGCTACTGAGCAGAGATAGTCTTCCATGACATACATGGCTAACATACAGAAGAGAGCTTTAAACTAAATTTGCTGGGGATAGGTGAAAAAAGCCTGAAGGACATTAATAAACTTCAAAAAAATGTAAGACATCCAATACCTTTATAGAAATGAGGAAAAGGGGTAACATCTGGAGAGCTTTGTATACTAATTTCCATAGAATGGGAAACAAATTTCTAGATCTAGAGTCTCTAATGGTAGAAGTCAACTTGGATTTAGTGATAATGTATTCATAGAGAACCATGACTGGGATACAATTATATCTGACTGTACTCATATTCCGGAGGGACAGGCTAGGGAAAAAAGAGTAGAGGAATGGCATTATATTTAAGAAAAAAAATATTAAAATGTCAGAATTTCAGGATACATGGGTTATGAATGAAGCACTGTGGGTTAATCTGGGAAGAGGGAATGGAAAATGTATTTACATTGTTGTGATATACAGATTTCCTTCACAGTCAGAAGAAATGGACAGAGATAATTGAAGACAGCTATGGAAAGGTAAGTACAACTGATAGGTGATTTTAATATGCTGGCATTTTTTGAGCATCCCTGCTGCAGGGTTTTCTAGACACCAGAGGATCCTTGATTTTCTATAGGAAGAAGTATTTTAGAAGTTGGTAATAGAACCCACATAAGATTGATTTATTATGGACCTGGTTCTTACAAATGGAGAGAGTATTTCTGATGTTATGGTGGGTGATCATTTGGCATCTAGTGATCACTGAATGGTATGGCTCAATATTAAGACATATGAGGAGAAGGCTTATTCAAGATTGAAGGTTCTGGACTTCAAAAGAACTGTCAAGGTGGGTAAATATCTCAGAGAGGAGTTGAATGGGAACAGCTGAAGGAAGTAGAATAGCTGTGGGCAAAACTGAAAGAAGCTATTGTAAGGGCAACAGATCTTTTTTTTATTATTCTAATTTATAACAATTTTTATTGAAATAATCAAGTAAAAAATACAATGAGATAATACAGAAATATATTCATTACAATAAGAATCACAATAATAATATTTCATACATATTTATATCATTTCTCCAAATTAAATTTCCATATGAACTAAACCATTCTTTTATATACCCCACTTAATTCCATCCCTTACCCCCCTACCTTCCCCTCCAAATGAAATCCTCCATCCCGGATGAAAGCTAACAAAAATAAAGAAATAAAATAAATATCTGGAATGTAATTAGATAACCTAAACTTCATCTTAAATCATTGATAACCAAACTTCTCATTCTTGATGAAAGATTCTGAATATAAGGATCCCAAACCTCCATAAAAAGATGAGTTTTTCTAGGCGAACGTCGAACTTCCAAACTCTCAAATACAAATAAAGGAGGACGGATTAAGGCATCCGAGTTTTACTTCCATTGAAAGCAATGGAGTAAAACCCGGATGTCTCAATCCGTCCTCCTTTTTCTGGAGCCATATGGTAACCCTATTCTTATTACCATAGACTGGAAGGGGGGGAGGGGAGGGGAAAGGAAGGAGGGAGCATTATTGGTCGGGGAGAGGGGTTCAAGGGATCTTATTTAACAAAAGAAAAATGTATGTAGTTGCTGGTCCAATATTTAGCTGGTGCTGCATAATTTTTATGGGCTGAATATTGGCTGGGACTGCATGAGCTTTGCCTAGCCCTTCCCACTCACATTTAGCCCCCAATATGTAGTGGCAGTGTCCAGACATAACATAAGAACATAAGAACATAAGAAATGCCTCCGCTGGGTCAGACCCGAGGTCCATCGCGCCCAGCAGTCCGCTCACGCGGCGGCCCAACAGGTCCAGGACCTGTGCAGTAAATTTCTATCTATACCCCTCTATCCCCTTTCCCAGCAGGAATTTGTCCAAACCTTTCTTAAACCCCAGTACTGTACTCTGCCCTATAACTTCCTCTGGAATTGTATTCCAGGTGTCCACCACACGTTGTGTAAAGAAGAACTTCCTAGCATTAGTTTTGAATTTGCCTCCTTTCAACTTTTCCGAATGCCCTCTTGTTTTTTTATTTTCTGAAAGTTTGAAGAATCTGTCCCTCTCTACTCTCTCTATGCCCTTCATGATCAGACATGGCCCGACACTTAATATTGGGGGCTAATTTAGCCAGTAATGGTCAATGTTTAAAAAAATTCTGACCATCACCGACTGAACATCAGGGGAGGGGAGGTGCCTAAAATTTGTGTGCTAAGAAAACATTCTGTAATGGAGTCTGGGTGCCTGGATCCTGTTAGAGAATTAAGTCTAAGTTGGCATTTGTGTGCAAACATTTAGGTATCAAAACTTATATAATGTGAAAAGGCAGGTGTAAATATTAGCACCTAAATTTTGGCCCTAGGCATGGAACTTACACTATTGTATAAGTTTGATACCTTAGAGTGACCCACTCATACAAGGGGCGTTCAATAATTTATTTACCTGAGTATGAAAGAAAGTAGCAAGCATGTTGAAACAAGTCTCTGCATGTTGTGACATGTTCAAGGTTACCCATACACAGTTGCAGCTCAGTGTAAGTCTAACATTCCAAGAGACAGGATGTCAGGAGAGTCCTTATGCAAACCAAGTAAGAAACTGCTAGATTTGGAGTACCGTCTAGTGATAAAATTTATTTAAAAAAAAGGGAAAAAGCCGAAGGAGATCCATGACTGCATGACTGCAGTTTATGGCGAGTCTGCCCCATCAACCTACAAAGTAAAATTTTGGAGCATCCAGTTTAAGTGGGTAGAAAGTCCATTGTAGATGACCCTCACTCTGGACAGTCTGTAGATGCAACTTTCACAGAAATGTTCAAGAAAGCTGAGGATTTAATTTTGTCAGACAGACAAATTAAGGTTTCCTGAATAGCTGAAGAAATGGGCATCTCGGCAGATACAGCTTGGAAAATAATTCATGAAAGTTGGGCATGTCCAGGGTTAATGCAAGATGGGTTCCAAGAATGCTGACGCCATGTCAGAAGGCCACGAGGCTCCAGTACTGCAAGAAAACTTGGAGATGATCCATGAAGACCATTTGGTGACTGGAAATGAGACTTGGATCTATCACAGAGATCCTGAGTCCAAAATGTACTAAATGCAGTAGAAACACAAGTCATCCCCCACCCCCCAAAAAGTTCAAGACAGAAAAATCTGCAGGCAAAGTCAAGGCAACTGTCTTCTGGGATGATGGACTTTTGCTTCTGGAGTTCATGCCACACAAGACAACCATAACTGGTGAGAGTTACGCCAACACAATGACTGCTTTGTGGGAGTCAATCAAGGAGAAAAGACAAGGAAAACTCACAGCAGGCATTTTGCTTCTTCACGATGTACATGTCACGACAATCACAGGCTGCCATCTGAAAATGTGGGTTTCAGCAGTTGAACCATCCACCTTCCAGTCCTGATCAGGCTCCCTCAGATTATTTCCTGTTTCAAGTTTTGAAAAAATCTCTCCACGGAGAGTGGTTTTCAAGTGCTGAAGACATCATGGAAGCTGTGACGTCCTGGTTTGAAGGTCAAAAAGAAGAATTATTTTCAAAGGGGTTAAAGTCATTGCAGGAAAAGTGGATGAAGTGTATGGAACTATTGGGGAACTATACTGAAAAATAAAACAAACATTTTTTGAAAATTATTTTCTTTCCTACTAAGGTAGATAAATTATTGAACGCCCCATGTACCCCACCCATATGAATGCCTGCTTTGTAGGTAGGTTCTAAAGCATTTATGCTCTAACTTATAGAACAGTACGGTTATGGGCATATCTTCTGGTATCCCTTGACGGTATGTCTAACTTGCATTTCAGTGCATAAACCCCACCTTTTACAAAACTGCAATAGCATTTCTTAGCACAGGCCAGCGTGCTGAATGCTCTGCGCTACTCCTAATGCTCATAGTAACTCTATAAGTGTCAGGAGCAGCAAGGAGCATTCAGCATTCCGGCCTGCGTTAAAAACCACAATCGTGGTTTTGTAAAAAGAGGGGTAAGTTAGGTATTAATTTGTGCATAACAAGTAACATTCTGTATAGAATTTATGTTATGGTATTTTTTTTTAATTAGTAAATCAGATCCTAAATTAGGACCATGAAATTTGAAAGTTAATAGTATTATCTGAATTTGTTCTATAAACTGTATTTAGGCCACTGCTGCTTCATCTAATGCTAGTTATCATCATTATGACATGCGTACTGTTCTTTGCTTCATTGCTAACCTTGTTTGCTCTCATTAGCAAAAGCTATTATTTACCACAGGGTCATATAAACAGCTGTAGTCATACTTTACAATAAACCATGTTCTCTTCTTGTCACTAGACATTATTGATCAGATTTAGTGCATGGCAAACATTCTCTTCATTATGGGCTTAGGCCATCACTATGAATGTTTTTAGCTCAACTGTTTTCTGTGTACAAGTAATTCTTTGGGAAGATAACACAAGAATAAATTGAGGGGCACAGGCATAGTTTAGGGTGGCCATGGAGTGCAGTCCCCCCACCCCCACCCCACATACGTACAATCACACAAAAGTGAATGTTGATGCAGTGTGAGTCTTGCTTCAGCTACCAATTTGAATTCCTCATTCTCAGTGTCGGATTTAAACTTGGTGAGGCCCTAAGCTATATCAGTCTTGGAGGCCCCTTGGGGTTCATAATAAATAAAAAAATGTCTAAAAAGTGGCCTAAATGGCTACTCGGACGATCAAAAAGCCTGATCGTCCAAGTACCCATAATCAAAGCTGGTTTTAGATGTATCTAAAACCAGCTTAGACTTTCCCCTGCCTCTAAACGCACAGAGAGAAAAGAGGCGTTTTTAGAGGAGGGGAAAGGGTGGGCGGTGGGCGGGAGGTGGGCCGACCTAGACCTAGGCGTGCAGCAGGTATAACCAAAACATTTGACAGGTTGCCTAGTCGGCACTTATACATTTTGACTTAGACAAAGTCAAAACATGTCTAAGTGTCTAAAAAGGAGCCGCTGAGCTGATTGTGGCTGCTGTGATCAGCTCAGTGGCCCCAGCAACCTGCCTACTCCCTACAGCAATGATCGCGGCAGGAGAGATGCCTCATCCCTCCTACCGCGATGCCATCAGTCCTCTACCTGAACTGCCGCGGGTTGTGGCAGTTCGGGTAGAGGAGTGATGGCATCGTGGTAGGGGAGATGAGGCATCTCTCCTGCTGCGATACATCACCCCCCCCCCCCGACAACATCGGGGCAAGAGGGAGCCCAAGCCATCCTGCCCCGCAATCCCCAACCCCCCAATTGCGTTCAGGGCAGGAGGGAACCCAAGCCCTCCTGGCCTCTCGCCACCCCCTACAAGATCGGACAGGAGGGAGCCGCAGGTCGGTGGGGGGGGGGGCGATCAGGGGTTCGAGGGGCGGTCATTGGGGGGGTTGTGTCGAGGGCAGGATGGCCTGGGATCCCTCCTGCTCATATTGTAGTGGGGGGTAGGGGGTCCACCTGGGCAGGAGGGGTTGGTTTCCCTCCTGCCCGATATTTTAGGGGGTGGGGGGCAAGAGGCCAAGAGGGCTTGGGCTCACTCCTGGCCGGATTGGACTCAGGGGGGGTTGGGGATCGCGGGGCAGGAGGGCTTGGGTTTCCTCCTGCCCTGAACGTAATCGGGGGGGGGGGGTTGGTTTTCACGGGGCAGGAGGGCTTGGACTCCCTCCTGCCCTGAATATAATCGGGGGTGGGGGGGTTGGGGATCACGGGGCAGGAGGGCTTGGGTTCCCTCCTGCCCCAAACATAAACGGGGGGTTTGGGGATCTCCGGGGCAGGAGGGCTTGGGTTCTCTCCTGCCCCGATGTCGGGGGGGGAGGGGGATGTTGGGGTGGATTCTGTAACCGGTGTTGTTTTTCACAGACACCGGTTACAGAATCCAGCTTTTAGGCGAAGGACTGGCTCCTCCTTTGCCTAAAAGCCCTTGTGTTGGACGTTTGGGGTTTAGGCGTTTTTAGGTTCATTATGGGGTATAAGTTTAGACGTAGTGTGGTGGTCTGGGCGTTTAAACAGCTGAACGTAGAGGCAGGCCATTATCAAAAAAATACTCCTTTTGGACGTTTTTTTTGATTATGGACATTTTCCCTGCTTCTACTTTCAACATTTCAGGCCTTATTTATTTATTTATTTAGATTTTTATCCCGTCCTCCCAATAGCTCAGAACGGTTTACAAATGAACATACACAGTGCGGAGTAACTAGACATATAAGTAGTACAACAGGTTTAGTGGTTGGATTTATAGTTTTTAGAGAGAATTGAATACAGGGAGATTAAGCAGAGAGAGAGAAGGGGGAAATACCGTAGTTTAATTTACGGAAAGTTATAAGCATATAGATGCAAATTTTTAGTGGATAGAGTAAGAGAGGGTCATACTGGAATTTCGGGAAGGAGATAGGAGAGTGGAGGGTGGGGCTTAAGGGGGGGAGAGACAGAGGAGGTCTTTAATTGAAGAGGAGGGTCTTTACCGATTTACGGAATGCTAATAATGAGTTCTGTTGTCTAAGTTGGGGGGGAAGTTGGTTCCAGAGGTGTGGAATGAAGTGGCTGTAGGATCGTTTGTGGGCAGTTTCTGTGAGCAGGGATCTTCCGGGGGGGACGCATAGGCGTGTCTCTGACTTTGAGCGGAGGGTGCGAGTGGGGTTGTAGATGGGAAGTTTGGATTTTATGTAGGAGGGGGTGGTGGAGTAGATTCTCTTGTGGGCAATTGCTAGGGCTTTGAAAGTACAGCGTTGGCTAATTGGGGACTTAGACGTGTTTTTTGATTATGCCTCTCCAGGCATAAATGGAATTTTTAAAATAATTTTAACGTACATTGAAATATATACTGTACACATGAAGGTTGATTCATAAGTCATGGCAACTATTTTTTTTTCTCTCAAAAATGTACCAACACTGGAAATCCAATATATACATTTGAAAGTGTGTGACATGTACTTAACGTTACCACCAGATAAGAGATGAGTTTAGGTATCTCTGGTAGGAGAGAAGCAAAAATACATGACATTTGAAGTCAGTGTGGCTCACTGGTTGAGCTGTTGTCTTAGCCCCCAGAGATTGTGAGATCAAATCCCAGTGCTGCACCTTGTGACTCTGGCCAAGTCTTTTAATCCTCCAGTGCCCACTGCCTTGAATGTCAGCTTTAAAATGCTAAAGTGACAAAAAGGCAATATGCAAGTCCTCATTCCCTTTCCCTTACAATATGAAGTACAAACCGTTTAACGGCAAATGCAGCTGATGGTATCACCGCCTTCCCCATCAATGGCAATGAACTGTGGAGAACCTGGGAGACTACATTGAAGGATCATAACATAACATAAAAATTTATTTATATTCCACAGTACCTTGAAAGTTCTTTGTGGTTTACAAAAGAAAACTGAACAGCAACAAGATATAGAACATTAAATTTATAAAAATTTTATGAATATATGGGTCTTCAACAATTTCCTAAAATGCTGATTAGAAATAGAACTATCAGACAAGTAAACTCTCTATCCCAGGTAGCCACCTGAAATGACAAGAGCTGTTGAAATTAACTTTTATATAAATATTCTGTGAATGCCATAGATTAACAAGTAAGAAATGATCCACAAGAAAATTGGGTGCAAGACCATGTATGACCTTATAACATATGCATCCAAATTTGAATATTATTCATGCCTCAACTGGAAGCCAATGTAATTTATGAAAATAAGATGAAATATGATCTGACTTTTTAAAAATTAAAAATCAATCAGACAGCTGATTTTGAATAATGCACAATCTATGAAGGTTTTTTTTGGTAACCTGCAAAATAAATAATATTGCAATAATCTAAGATACTCAAAACTAACAGTATGCTGTAATAAAATGTCAGGTTTTTTGCTTTTCCCCTACCAGAGATGCCTACACCCGTTTCTTATCTGGTGGCAATATTAAGAAGTATATGTCACACACATTCAATTGATGGCCATTGTTTCAAACAAATACCAAATTGTGACATAGAAAGATACTGGAAAATACTAGAAATTCAAGTCTGTAAGATACTGAAGGGAAGATTCTCAAAACAAAAATGTTTCTTTAACGTGCATACTAAACTGGTTCTAGCTGGTTTATTATGAATATATTTTAGCAGTGGATTATCAAAACGGCTTACCGTGGTCTTTTCCGAGTTTCCTAGAAGTCTCAGATAATGCCATGTAAATGTAGTACAAGGTCACTAATATTACAATGAGCACTCCGAGTGATTCTCTATCATCGATGACTGATTCCCTAACCTCGCTGTGTCACATTTGTGGCCAAAATTTGCCGACCGGTCTGAGTTGTCATAGCCTTACTTTCTGAACGGTGCCTGAGTGTTGATTGGCTCAGGCATTGACAGGAAAGTAAGGTTTGACAGCTCAGACACTCACACACAAATTAAAAACAAGCCCCAAATCGAAGATTGGCAGGACAGATGCTCACTCTCTCCTGTCGCATTGCACAATCTCCTGACACTGCTACCCACCTCCACACCCTGCAGCGGGAGAGATGTTCACTCTCTTCCAATGCATCACACAATCTCCCAACACTGCTACCCACCCTGAAGTGGGAGGGATGCCAACTTCCTCCTGGCGCACAATTCCCCATCAATACTATCCACTTCACAGCCGGAGAGATGCCCACTCCCTCCCACCATTGCTCAACCCCCAACATCTGCTCCTGATGACCCCACGTCCCTCCCTACCTTATTCATAAAGTCTGACAGGAAGGACGCCTACCTGATCTGGCTGGCAGGCTTGCCTCTTACAAAATAGTGGGCCTTCTCCTTCCTGGTGCATCTTGGGATGCACTAGGGATGGCCTAAAGCTCTGATTGGTCCAGGTACTCAGGGCTCCTCCTAGGAAGGTCCTTAAGCACCTAGGAAGGGCCTAATTTACAAGGCAATAGTAGCAATAATACTGTTTCCCACTTATTACAATGGGAAACAGTACACCAAGAAGACAAATTTTAAGATAAGTAATTTGCTAAAGTTGATATAGTATTATCAGCATAACTGTTACAATCAATACCTTGATGGAAGGGACCGGCAAGTAAAATGATGGTCCTTGTACCAGCCTATGCTCATTTTTAATTGAGCATGTAAGCAGGTGGTCTGAGCACTGCACTTTATAAATTAATATATATAGATTGGTATTGATTGGAATTGATGTTTATGTACCCTGTGACACATTTGGTACAATTGACTTAGAGAACTCCCCAGTTTTGGTACGAGTTTAATCATTCACTATTAAACATATATAAGTTAGGCCACAGATGGATATGGTCCTTCTTCATATAATTTGTCACAGAAATGAAGCAGGAAACTGCAGGCCAGTAAGTCTCACTTCAGTTTTTGGAAAAATAATGGAAGTATTGCTAAAGGAAAGGATAATGAATTTCCTAGAATCTAATGTTGTTACAAGATCCAAGGCAACATGGTTTTACTAAAGGTAAATCATGCCAAATGAATCTGATTGATTTCTTTGACTAGGTGACCAGAGAATTGGATCAAGGACATGTGTTAGATGTGATTTGCTTAGATTTCACTAAAGTATTTGACACAATTTCTCATAGAAGGCTCTTGAATAAACTTGATAGGCTGCAGTTAGGACCCAATGTGGTGAACTAGCCATTTTGGGTCCTGGCCAGGAAGATGCTTGGGTACATAAGGAGCATGCAGTTTGAGACCACACCTTCAAAAATATATAAATAATATGGAGTCAATCCAGAGGGCTGCTACAAAATTGGTTAGTGATCTTCATCATAAATAAATCATATGGGGACATATGTATACTCTGGAGGAAAGACGAGAGAGAAGGGATGTGGTAGAGATGTTTAAAGATCTCCATAGTGTTGATGTACAGGAGGTGAGTCTTTTTCCAAATGAAGGAAAACTCCAGAAGTTAAGAGGTGATAGAATCAGGAGTAATGTAAGAAAATACTTCTTTACAAATAGAATGGTAGATGTGTGGAATAGTGTCCCAATGGAGATGGTGGAGATGAAGACTGTATCTGAATTCATAATAGCATGGGACAGGCATGTGGGATCTCTTAGGGAGAGGAGGATGTTGTAGATGGACAGACTGTATGAGCCATTTGTCCTTTATCTGCTGTCATGTTTCTGTGTTTAAACACCAAAGTGTGGTGATTAATGGAATGCTCTTGGAGGAAGAAAAGGAAAGTAGTGGCGTGCTTCAAGGATCAGTCCTGGGGCCAATTCTGTTCAATATGATTGTGAGTGACATTGCCAAAGGGTAAGGTAAGGTTTACCTTTTTGCAGATGATACCAAGATTAGTAACAGAGCAGACACTCCAGACGGAGTGGAAAACATTAAAAAAGATCTGCAAATGTTAAAAGAATGATCTAATGTCTGACAACTAAAATTCAGTGCAATGAAGTACAGAGTGATGCAATTGGGAAGTAAAATATGAGGGAGCTATATGTGCTGGGAGGTAAGAGGCTGATATGCACGAATGGGAAAGAGGGACTTGGGGTGATAGTGTCTGAGGATCTGAAGGCAAACAAACAGTGTGGCAAAAGGATACTAGGCTATATATAGCGAGATGTAACTAGTCGAAAGAAGGAACTGTTGATGCCCCTTTACAAGTCGTTGGTGTGGCCCTACTTAAGAGTATTGTGTTCAGTTTTGGTGAAGGATATAAGAAGACTTGAAGTGGTCCAGAGAATGGCGACAAAAATGGTAGTGCCAAAAGATATATGAGAGGAGCCTGGAAGACCTGAATATGTACCTGAATATGCACTGTATACTCTAGAGGATAGGAGGGAAAGGGGGATATGATACAGAAGTTTAAATACTTAAAAGGTATTAATACAGAACCAAATCTTCTCCAAAGAACAAAAAAAGATAAAACTACAGGGCATAAATTGAAGTTGTGGGGTGGTAGACTTTAGAGTAATGTTAGGAAATTATTTTTCACGGAGAGGGTAGTTGAGGCCTGTAATGCCCTACCAAGGAAGGTAGTGGAGAGGAAAACAGTGGCGGATTTCAAAAAAACTTGGGATGAACACAGAGGATCCCTAATCAGAAAATGTAGGGCATAAATTGAAGAGCTAAGGCCGGTACTGGGCAGGACTGCACAGTCTGTGTCCCATATATAGCTATTCGGTTTATGATGGGCTAGGGAGGGCTTTGACGGGAATTCCAAAAATTTGGAGATGGTTTAGATAGACTCGAGTGAGCTTCAATGGCAACTTCAGTAGTTGGAACCTAAGGACAGTACTGTGTAAACTTCTATGGTCTAGAAACATAAAATAATAATAATAACATAAAATAAACATAATATAAAAATTAAATAATATAAAACATAAACATAAAATAATAATAATAATAATTTAATCATTAAGTTATAATGTGTGTTCCTGTTGGGTAGACTGGATGGACCATTCAGGTCTTTATCTGCTGTCATTTACTATGTTACTATTGCCTGCCTGTTGAATTTTACATTATATTCATGTTTCTGTTGCTAACTTTTAAAGGCATACCAATTGCTTATTTATCATCTCTTACAATTCCTTATTCACCCACCTGCATATTTAGATCTCTTAACGACCAACAGCTGGTGTTTAACAGGTCCCCGTTCAACTCAACTAGAGGCTTCTCAACACAGTGCTTTTTTCTTTACGGCTCCTGCTGTTTAGAATTCACTTCACTTACTATTAGGGAAGAGCTATCCCTGAAACAGTTTAAGAGAGCAGCTACAGTGTGGCTTTTCTGTCTGGCTTATGGTGGCTCACGTAGGCTAGAGTAGTTGGGGGTGGATGTTTTAGTCTGGTGTTCTTGAGTCTTGGATATGCTTTCCTATTATATTAATGGAGTTCCTTTTTTCACTTTGTTTTTGTTTTTAGATTGTAAACCACGTTGACCCACACTGTTAGCTAAAGGCAGTATAGCACGTCCTAATACATAAATATATACATTGTGAAGATTAACCCTTCTATCTAGGTTAGGTTAATGTAAGTTGAAAGATATATCTTTTGAGAATATATTGGTGCAAATGCAAGCAGTGTCTCACTTCCGGCTCACCACACAATTGTTTCCCACGTACTCACCTTTATAGGACCCCCAAGGACCCCTGAAGAAGACTTTTTGTCGAAACGTGGACCGTGTTGGGTCCTGTATCCCTAGCGGACTAGGTCCTTTAAGGCTTTTATGTGGATGAATTTATTTTTATGTGGATGAATTTATTTTATGTGGATGATTTTAGTGTACCTTTGAAACGATGACACTTTCAAATAAAGTCCATTTAGGAACTTCGTCACTCCACAGAGTTTTTTTGGTTTTCTCTGCCTTCTACAGACCACATAGAATTGCGAGACATTGAGGATGAAACCTTAATAATCCTGCATTAACCACAGTGCCTCGCAAAGTTCTCACACTCTTGCATGCTTTTCACATTTGCAGTTTATTTCACTAATGCATACAACCTAGTTTCTTTTGACTTGAAAGAACAGTTATAGAAATAATCATAAAGTAATTACATGAGAATAAACTGACTACCTATTTAACAGAAGTTCACGAATGGGGCCTTTTGCCTTTGACAGAGGAGTGTGGGGGGAGGGGTCATGCATGTTTAAGTGAATGTCAGGGGATCAGTGGGGTTTGAATATCGGGTAGTGCTGTTTGATTTTGTTCAGGGAGATGCAAAGATTGGATTCTTTCCATGGTGTAGTGAGTGTAGGAGGCACCCAGGGCAGTGATGCCCCCCATGCTCTCATCTCCGCCCCTCCCCTATTCCTTCCATGCCCCCTTGCTCCTTCCCCACCCCCCACGCCACACTTGCACTCTCCCTTCCCCTCTACTACTTTAAATCTTCATCATTTCTCTGGCCTGCTGCTTGCGCCGGCGTTGGCTTTCCCTGTGACATCACTTCCTGGCCCCACAAACCGGAAGTGATTCCAGAGGGGAGCCAGGCTGGCACGAGCAGCAAGCTGGAAAGATTGCTTGTGCTGGTGAAGATTTAAAGAAGCGGGGAATAGGGAAAGGGAAGCCGCGCGTGTGGTTCGGGGGGCAGAGAAGTGCCGGCACCTCCCACCAAGAAGGCACCCATGGCAGTCTGCCCCCTGCCTCCCCCTTACTATACCACTGATTCAGTCAACCTGTGTGTTGGGGGAGCTGTAAAGGACAATGTTGCACTTTTAAAGTCTTCTTGGGTAGTCCCCCTGTAAAACTGGAAATGCCTGTGTTTCAACAATATCAAAGAGAGAACAGAATCAAGAATACAAATTTTATAACATAATCAACGCATATGTTATATAGCAGGGGTAGAGAACTCTGGTCCTCGAGAGCCGTATTCCAGTCGGGTTTTCAGGATTTCCCCAATGAATATGCATTGAAAGCAGTGCATGCAAATAGATCTCTTGCATATTCATTGGGGAAATCCTGAAAACCCAACTGGAATACGGCTCTCGAGGACCGGAGTTCCCTACCCCTGTTATATAGGATAAAATGTTCAGTCCACCCAACCACCACCTGTGTGTGTTGTGTGTGTGTAGTAGCCTAATAGTGCAGTAACTTGAGAACCAGCGAGGAACTGGGCTCAATACCCACTTCAGCTCCTCGTGACCCTGTGCAAGTCACTTAACCCTCCTTGCCCCAGGCACAAAGTATGCACCTGTACATATGTGATATGCAAACTGCTTTGATTGTAACCACAGAAAAGTGGTATATCAAACCCCATCCCCTTTCCCTTTCCCTATATGTCTAGAGAGATCTGTTTAGCTCTTTAGATATGAAAAGTAATCATCAGAAGTTGTTTATAAAAATTCAGCTCTATTTAGTGTGTGTTGCATAGCATGAGCACTGAGCATTGACGCCGGGAAGACTGAAATACCGGCAGATAAATGTTTGTTTCCTCTGAAAGGGAATGTGTTGTAAAGTACACCTGATTTTTCTCTAGGTGCTTGCCAGTCAAGGCTTAAACACATTGGAAGTAACCAGGCAATTGCTCTTGCTTCAGCCATGATGGCAATAGATGCTGAGGCACCTCAAGGACCATCATCCGCTGGTGCCCAACCTTGCCACATCCTGACTCTGTCACCCATCAGAATCCCGATTTTAACTACACCTCATCCAGGTAACACTGCAGTCGTTTTCTGTACGGATTGGTTTCTGGTGTGATATGAGCTCACAGTATATTGCAGTGGCATGCTCACACGGTCATTGCAAATCGAATTGTTCCATCGCAGACTTAATGAGCTTATTTGCTTGTGATAAGAGGATGCACTGTTTTTATATGTTCGTCAATATCGGAATGTTTTTGTAATGCTTCATGTTTAATACTACAGTTTTAATATAATGTCAAAACTGTTAAGATGACATCAGATGACAGTGAAATATAGTGTTGTACTGATATTGGTATCTTTAATACTAGATTATACACACTGGAGTTTTACAGTCGTTATGCATTTTGTGGTCTGTGATTTAGACAGCAGCATTCTAATCTATTTCAAGAGAAAAAAAACTGATTAGAATATCTAATTTAAAAATGTAAAAGAATGGAAAGTAAGGGTCTGATTCTCTAAAGGACACCGATCTTGGCGGCCGCCTAAGAAGCGGCCGCCAATCACACATCAGTGTCCTGTAGAGATTTGCATGTACTTTTACTAACAGACGTCTTCAATTTAGGCCAGCATTTTACAGGCCCACATTTAAGGCATCTCTCTCGTGCCTATGGAGACACATAGGGATGCTTACAGAAGTCCAAGGCCCCTTCCAGTGGAGACCACACCACGCTTTGGACATCCATAAGCATCCCTACGCATCTCTGTAGGCGTGTGATATATGCCTACAATGTAGGCATTCTTCCCTGCCTGCATTTATTTTTTAAAACACGTGTCTCAATTGGCTACTGCCGCCTACAATCGGGTTGTCTGTAGAATCAGCTCCTAAATGTATATTTTGATTCACTTCTGTTCAGCATATAATTGTCTTCATAGAACATCCTTGACCCAAATGGTTTACAATGATCTGTGTGGTGAACTCTAGCCTTACATCATGTTGGTGTTTTGGATATGGCCTCAACAATTTTCTGCACTGAAGTTGAAGCTGATAGATTGATGATTATGTATTTATTTGATGAACTTAAATAAATGATGGCACATTTTAGGTAAATTTTAATTGTTCTCTTTAGGGGAAGATCTTCAGAACTGTGATGGTGTTATTTATTTATAATTTATAACCTACCTATTTACTAAGCTTCGTGTGTGAACCTTTGAATGCGACATTAGCAGATAGGATAGGAATATTTATCTTTCTTATTTTTAATTGAAATTATATTTTTAATAAAATCACAAATTTAGGCCTGTATTCTGTAAATGGTGCCTAACTCATCCAGCACCTAAAAATATGGCATCAGATGTGTGTCAGTCATGCTTAGGCACCATTAACAGAATCACGGCTACTGGTGCCTAAGAAAAAAGAGGCACCAGTAATGTAGGCCAAGGTTTTTAAAGCCTACATTTCTGGTATCTAAGTTTTAAAAAAATTATTATTATTATTTTAAGAAAATTTATTTACACAGATTATCAGGTAAATCAGGAAAAACAAATTAAACACAAATTTATTACAAATTCTTATTGTGAAAAAGTCTACATCATGAGAGGACAGGAGAGAATAAAAATCACAGGTAACAAAAAAAGAGAGGAAAAACACAGGATAATATAATCCTAATTATTAGTGCCTATATTTCTTTCAACCTCTAAAATTCTGAAATTATAAGATTTTTTACCAAGAATAAGTCTTTTCAATTGATCGGGTTCAAAAAATATATAACTCTTACCTTGAAAAGGAAAATTCAAGAAACAGAGATTTTTATTGCTCTAGACTGATTTTCCATCATTTCAAGTTTCTTATGAATTAGCAAACTGTCTTTAATAGCAGACTAACTGGTGGCTTTCAAATTCCTAATCCGTACTTCCAAACCACAAGTATACTCCTCTAATTTACTTGATTTAAGGTTCAATTCTGCAATCTTCTCAGCTGCTACCTTAGTAAAGGAGCACAATTGGGATACATTATCCTTAAACATAGATTCAGTGCTAGAAACAATAGACCAAACATCTTTTAATAAAATTTCAGAATCCATGACTTTAACTGTATTCCCAGACTGTAATTCTATCAAAGAAACATGTTCAGGTATAGGTAGTCCTCCAAAAACAGCTGTTTGATGGATTGAATCACCAGGCTTATTCACCAAAGTATGTATAGACTCTCTTTTCCCCGTAACCACTTCAGTATTCGGTGAAGAGACTAATGGATGGGGAGGAGTAGGTATTCCTCCTATACTAAAGGAGGAGCCAGATTTTGGTAAGAAGACATTAAAAAATTTTATGCTCTCAACCGATGTAACCAAATGTTCATCCATAGGACCAGATACTCTCAGAGGAGGAGTCTGGATATTATTTATCTTAGCTTTACACTTTCCCATGATTTTAAGTAACAAACCTAAATTCATTCCAACTCTCCTCAAATCTCCTCGAGCCTCCTCGTGTGTCCAAGGGGCTCTAAGGGGCATTACTGGTGCTTGCTTTTGAATCAGCTGGTGGTAACATCAGGTAAGTGGTAACCAATTCCGGAGTGCAGTTCTTTCAAGGTAACAGGCAGCACATTAAGCTCACCTCCCTCGGCATAGCGACACCTAAGATCATTTCCACCCCTAAACATGCTTACTTTGACCTTAGACACCATGCAGTAGGCATGGTTTCAGTGCCTACTTATTTTAAATTAGTTTTTAATTGGTTTTAAATAGTGTGGCCAATTACCATGCCGATTAAGGCACCGTTTACAGAATCTGGGCCTTAGAGTCTATAAAACAACCCACAATGTATCCATTTTTACTACTGAAGGTTTCCGCAACATTTGCACTGCCAACTCAAGGAATTCCCCTCTCATCATCTGAAGTGGTTCTACTCATTTTTGGTTACTCTCATTGTTGTTCACCTGAGGGGAAGGAAACAGAAAGAGAGGATCTCTCTGATGGAGGTAAGGAAGAAAAGAAACTTCCTCTCCCTGACTCACTCTCCGCTTGCTGGATACTGCTTCCTGCTTGCTACAGTATCAGGCCCTGGGTGGGGGGGGGGGGGAGAATCAGAGGGACTTTACCGCTGTGGACAGAGCGTTTTGCTACCGGCATGGTCAAAGGCAGAATTGTTGCAATATTGATAGGAGCTGCCCCAAATTTGTCTGCCTCAGAGTAGAATTCAACTGTAGCGTTGGCGAGGGACCTGTTATACAACTCCCTTCCTCTTCTTCCTCATATTATCAGAGGATTCGAGTAAAAAAGACAGCAAGGAGGTGAGAGCTCACACACTAGCATCTTCACAGCACCATCTTGGATCTGTTCAGTCAGTAATATTTATATTTCTAATATGAGTTCATGATCCTTTTTTTAAAAAAAAAAAAAGTTAAATTCAGTGATGAGAGCGAGTACCCACACAGGAGTTTTCAGGGAAAAGAGGTCTAACAAAGTTAATGGGAGATATGCTGTGCTCTCCTCCTACTATCACTACTACCACTGCCCCCTGTTTTTTTTTACAGTGGTTTGGCAGCAGCAGCTACATTAGTGGTGGTCTCTGGCTCTTTGCAATGGTAGTTGCACCACTGCTTTTGTGTCTCCTCCTTCTCTCTCTCCACTCCCCCCAATTTAAAAATGAGATAGTGCTGAGGTCCTCCCTAACCACCTGCTTGCCTTCTACACTCTTACTTCCATGTTAAAGAAGATGTAGCAATGAGCCTCACAGTCTGTAAATTCAACCCTCCTGATTAAAATTTGAAAGGTCCCTCTGATCTCACTTCCCACCCCTATCCTAACTGAAAAATTAGAGGGGCTGAGATTTCTCCCTCTTGCACATATTCCCAATTTAAAAAATGATGAGGCCATGAAGTACCTCTGTTTTCCCCCTCTCACCTGCACTCCAAAATCAAATATGTAGTAAGGTCCCTTTGAGGTTGATATTCAGTAAGCTGCTAACTGGGCACAACTGACTAATTTTAGAAGCTATTTAGCTGAACTTAACCTGCTAAAGTTTCAGGAAAATAGTCACCTACATATTTTGCCTGACTAGATTTAATGTGGTTTGCTTTCAATCCTCTTTTTTTTTTTTTTATTTTCAGAACATTGTACTTCAATACTTTCAACCTCTTCCCTCCCAATTCCTTTTTTTTTTTTGTCATAATCATTGTTGTGTAGCAGCACCAGAATCTCCTCCAGTTCACTGATCCTCTTTTCCACTTCACTTTTCCAAATACTCTGTGGCCCTCATTCGCCTCCTGATCTTCATTTCTCTCTCCCTCTGACTTCATACCCTCCTTTAAATTCTTTGTTCAGCCATTTCAGTACACTTCTCCCTCTGTATTTGCTGTGATAGGGGATTAACAGAACCGCAAATACAGTAAAACCGTGAATAACTTTTTCATATGTTATTCACTGTTTCTATTAAAAACCATCGTGAATATAGTGAAACTGCGAATAACATGGTGGGAGACCTGGTCTGTTCCTGAAAGAGAGGCAAAACACGGTGAAGAAAGTGCTGGGAATCAGCAATTTTTTTCTGTAAACTAAACTAAACTAAACTAAATCTTGGGTTTATATACCGCATCATCTCCACAGGTGGAGCTCGACACGGTTTACATGGTTAGGGAAGGAACGGAACTCCAGTGGATTTATAGAAGAGGTAAGAGAGAGGTAGGCGTGATAGTACTAGGGGGAACGGGTTACTTTTTGGAGAAGAGCCAAGTCTTCAGAGTCTTACGGAATGGTAGAAGGGGGCTCGAGTCGCGGAGAGGGGAGGGGAGACTATTCCAGAGCTGAGCGATTCTGAAGTGGAGGGAGGACCCGAGTTTACCGACGAGGGAGATACCTTTTGGGGAGGGGAAGGATAATTTTAATCTTTGCGTGGATCTAGTGGAGAATGGATTTGAGGAATTCCAGGATAGAGGAATAAGAGGAGGTAGGATGCCATGGAGTATCTTGAAGGTTAAGCAGGCACATTTAAAGTGGACCCTGGAGATGACAGGAAGCCAGTGCAGTTTGGACAGGAGCGGAGAGACATGGTCAAATTTGCTTTTTGAGAAGATAAGTTTTGCCGCAGTGTTCTGGATTAGTTGGAGTCTGTGGAGGCCTTTCTTTGTTAAGCTAAGGTAAATGGAATTGCAATAGTCCAATCTGGAGAGGATGATGGACTGTACAAGCACGGCAAAGTGATTTTGATGGAAGCAGGACCTCACTTTCCTCAGCATGTGAAGGCTGTGAAAGCATGTTTTTATCAGGGAGTTGAGGTGGTCGTTGAAGGATAGCGAGGAATCTATGGTGATGCCCAGAACTTTGCTAGAGAACTCTAGTTGTAGAGAGGAGCCTGTGGGCAGTAGGATGGAAGTGGGTAGATGATCAAGTTTAGGGCCAAGCCAAAGTAGCTTGGTTTTGGACTCATTCAGTTTCATTTGTACAGCGAGAGCCCAGGATTGAAGTTTGGTTATGCTTGAAGAGATGTTTGCTGTGAGATTGGTGAGGTTTGCGTCGGTCTCGAGGAGGACCAGGATATCGTCGGCGTAAGTGTAGAGTATTTCTAGGGGGGAAAGGTGGAGGAGGTTCAGGGAGGACATATAAATGTTGAAGAGGATAGGAGATAGGGGGGAGCCTTGTGGAACTCCGCATGTCGGTTTCCACGGGGAGGATGAGGTACCATTCTTGGTAACGATGTAAGAGCGAGAACGTAAGAAATTCGAGAACCAGTCAAGGACCGTGGAGCTGATGCCTATCTCGGAGAGTAGGAAGATTAGAATGTCGTGATGGACAACGTCGAAGGCTGCAGAGAGGTCGAATTGGAGTAGAACAGCAAATTTTTTATGGGAGTGGAGTTGTTGGATCTTCGAGATTAGGGAGGCCAGGAGGGTTTCAGTACTGAAGTTGGGTCTGTTGATACGGTAGGAGGATAGAGAATCTTTCCAAGTAGGCTGAGAGTTGGGAGGAGACAATGGACTCAAGCAATTTGGTTAGGAGTGGGATGTTTGCTATAGGGCGATAATTGGATGGGATGGAGGGGTCTAGGTCAGCTTTCTTCAGTAGGGGGGTCAATGCAATGTGTCCCATTTCAGGTGAGAAGAGGCCTGATAGTAGGGCAGAATTTATGAGTTTGGTGAGAGATGAGATGGCCTGTGTGAGTATTTTCTCAAATAGATAGGATGGAAATGGATCCAAGGTGCAGTTACAGGATTTCAATTTCAGGCAGAGCTTGAGGACCTGCGATGTAAATGCTTGGAATCAGCGATTTTTCTATGCAAGCTGATGTAATTTGGGGGGGAGGAGCCAGCAAGCTAAAAACTGTGAATAATCAAAACCGTGAATGCTGAAACCGCGAATACGGAGGGAGAATATTTTGTGTTAGAGGTTCTCTTCTTATCTCTCACATTTGCACCTTTAGTGTATCAGTCAGGGTTCCCCGGGGCTGTGTCCTGGGACCTATCCTTTTCTCCTTGGTGCTCTGATCTCCTCTGTGCTGACAACTCCCAAATCTACCTCTCTACACCAGAAATCTCTGCAGGAATCCAAGCCCAGGTCTCAGCCTGCTTGCCCGCCACCACTTAAAACTGAGCATGGCTAAGACTGAGCTACTTATCCTGCCCAAACCTACTTTCCCTCTCCCCCCACTATCTCAGTGGATAATGCTCTCATCCTCCCTTGGGATTATCTTTGACTTCTAAACTAAACTAAACTAAACTTGACTCAGTTAATAATAATGTAAAACATAATACATAAATTTGACAAGGAAGAGTAGACTGAAATAGTTAATAGTTTTCAGAACTTTCCGGAATAAAGCAAAAGAACCTAAGCTTCTTAATGTAAGCGGTAAAGCATTCCAGAATTTGGTTAATTTAAAAGCAAAAGAATAACTAAATCTCTTGAAGGTTCTGTTTTTACCACTGAGAGAGGGAAATGTAAGTTTTAATTTTTGAGAACTTCTGGCAAGATGAGCTCTATGAACATTCCAGTCTAAAGGAATGAAAGTGGCGAAAATGCCAAATAGGATCTTAAATGCAATTCAAATGCACTTAAATTGAATTCTGAGATACACTGGAAGCCAATATAATTCCTTGAGCAGAGGGGTTACGTGAATAAATTTACTCTTACCGAAAATAAGTTTAGCTGCAGTGTTCTGTATTAATTGAAGTCTCTGCAGACTGACCTTTGAAAGACCCAAATACACTGAAATGCAGTAATCCAGCCTTGACAAAATAATTGATTGAATCAATACAGAGAAGTGTGTTGGTGAAAAAAATGCTCTCACTCTTCTCAGAGCACGGAGGCTGAAAAAACACTTTTTAATAAGCGAGTTTAGTTGGTCCTTAAATGTAAGTGAAGAATCGATAACAATACCCAGTATTAACGAGGAAAACTCAATTTTCAAACATAACATAACATTACACTTATAGACCACGTTACCAAAAGGTTCTACGCAGTTTGCAAAAGATTATAAACATTAAACATAATCATATATTTGAATGGGTCAGCTAGTCAGGTATTTGGAGAAAAGATAGGTTTTTAGCTGTTTTCTAAAATGTCTGTAAGAAACAGCTGTGAGCGACAATGATCAAAATTCTTTTTCATGAGAAGCTGCCTGAGATGCTAAAGAGTGATTTAGGAATTTCTTGCTTCAAAGATTCTCCTGAGTCTAAGATCACAGCAGAAGGGAGAGAATCTAACTTTGGGCCACGCCATAAAAGCTTAGTCTTGGCAGCATTTAATTTCATCTGTACCATTGTCGCCCAGGACTGAAGTTTGGTAATACAATGGTTAATATTGGGTATCAAATTATCGAGATGTGGATCAACCTCAAGTAATATGAAGATTTCATCAGCATATGTTAGTAAAGTTTCTTGGGTATTCATATCGTAATGTTTCAATGAATTCATGTCTCCTTCTGTGCTCAAATCCACCAGACCACTAAAACTTGCTGTTTCTTTCTCTATAGTATCACTAAAATCTGGCCCTTCCTTTCTGAGCATACTACCAAAATCCTTATCCGCACCCTACTGGAACTTGCTTCTCGCTGGTCTCCCTTTCAGTCTCCCTCCTCAAGTTGCTTCATTGGCTCCCTATCCATTTTGGCATTACAGTACAGTTCAAACTCCTTTTATTGACCTACAAGTGCATTCACTCTGTAGCTCCTCCCTTATCTCTCCCAGGAACAACGTTCATCGGGCAAGTCTCTCTTATCTGTGTACTTCTCCTCCACTGCTAACTCCAGACTACGTCCTTTCTCTCTTGCTGTGCTGTATGCCTGGAACAGACTGCCTGGCAGTATTCAGGTTCAGACTAAAAGCCCACCTTTTCAAGGTTGTTTTTAACTCATAATCCCCTCACCCTAAAGAACCCACTGTAGCTTCCTTTTGACCTTGGGCAGGTTGCATGGCACTCCATTGCTCCAGGTTCAAAAAACTTAGGGGTCCTGTTACTAAGGTACGCTAGCCATTTTAGTGCGTGCTAAACGCTAATGCGTCCATAGACTATAATGGACGTGTTAGTGTTTAGCGTGCACTAATATTTAGCGTGCACTAAAATGGCTAGAGAACCCCGTAGATTGTGAGCCTGCTAGGGACAGAGATAGTACCTGCATATAAAGTGTACAGCACTGCGCAAGCCTAGTAGTGCTATAAATTAATAGTAGCAGTGGTGCATCTGCTTGGTAAGACAACAATCCTTGTTCAGAGCTAGAGTCTGAAGGAGGATTGGCTTTTTCACGGAGAGTGCAGTAAATATTAATATTAAGTGGCAATAGCTGGCAGCTTTATGGATGCTCAGTATTCAACCAGGCAGAAAAAGGGAAGATCATATTCTCCTTATGCTTGTCTAGGGAAAACTGTTTGAAGAGGGATAAAAAAAATACAAGAGAATCAGAAGGGAGGAGATAAAGACGTTGTCATAAGACATTGCTAGAAAAAATAAACAAGAAAATAACAACAGAAAAAACAGAAAAGGAAAAAGTTGGGAAGGAAGGTAGGGTTGCCCTGGCTGGAAAGCCATTTAGCGTGCATTAAAAAAAGGGAATCAGAAGGGACTAATTGAGTATTAGATATGGGATTATGTTTAGATGTCTGGAGAGGAAGGGCTGTCAGACCACATTTAGGGGTTAACTAGTGCTATTATAGGATGGGTCCCATTTTTTGCAGTGAGACCTAATTACTAATAATTGGGGTGAACAGTAAAATAACACATCTTAATGATAACCCCAAGTTCATAACTCCACCCCCCTCCAATAGCAAGATAGCATTGAATATCATGTTCACTGGCAACATGCAAGAGCCCATTTCCAGCATGCCTCCCAAAACAGATCAATTTTTGACGGGGTACAGATGTACACACCTTAATTTTGTGCACACACGTCTAGCCTGTTAGCTGGTGGAGATTTGTACCGAGTGTGTTCCAATTGGCTACCATCTTCTCAGTCAAAACTTTTTTTTCATATTCTTTTGGTATATTTTGGAACATGCAAATTATTATCACCAAGACATGAAAATATGTAACATAGAAACATAGAAAGTGACGGCAGAAAAGGGCCAAGGCCCATCAAGTCTGCCCACTCCAATGACCCACCCCCCTAGTTAATTGCTCTCTGATGACCTTTTCCCTCGAAGAGATTCGACATGAGCATTCCAAATGATCTTAAAAATTTGCACACTGCTGGCCTCAACCACCTGTACTGGGAGCCTATTCCAGCTGTCCACCACTCTTTCAGTAAAGAAGTACTTCCTGGTGTCGCCATGAAACTTCCCGCCCTTTATTTTCAGCGGGTGTCCTCTTGTGACTGAAGGTCCCCTAAGAAGGAAAACATTATCTTCTACCTTGATGCGACCAGTGATATACTTAAACGTCTCAAACATGTCCCCTCTCTCTCTATATTCCTCGAGAGAGTATAGCCGCAATTCGTTCAGCCTTTCTTCGTATGATAGATCTTTGAGCCCCGAGACCATCTTGGTGGCCATTCGCTGTACCGACCCGATTCTCAGCACATCTTTGCGGTAATGTGGCCTCCAGAATTGTACGCAGTACTCCAGATGAGGTCTCACCATGGTTCTGTACAAAGGCATTATGACGTCGGGCTTCCGACTAACAAAACTTCTCCGGATACAACCCAGCATTTGCCTAGCCTTAGATGAAGCCTTCTCCACTTGTTTGGCCGTTTTCATGTCATCGCTGATGATCACCCCCAAATCCCGTTCTGCGGCAGACCTTGCTAAGGTTTCTCCATTCAATGTGTACGTTCTGCACGGATTATTGTTGCCAAGGTGCATGACCTTGCATTTGTTAGCATTGAAGCTAAGCTGCCAGGTCGAGGACCACTGTTCCAACAAAAGCAGGTCTTGCGTCATGCTGTCGGACAGATTGCCGTTACTCACAATATTACATAGTTTGGCATCATCAGCGAATAATGTTATTTTACCTTGAAGTCCTTGAGTCATGTCTCTTACAAATATGTTGAACAGGATCGGGCCCAAGACCGAGCCCTGCGGCACCCCACTGGCTACCTCCGATGTTTTAGAGATGGTACCATTAACAACCACCCTCTGAAGTCTACAACTCAGCCAATCATGAACCCATGCTGTAAGTGTTTCACCTAATCCCATCGATTTTATTTTGCTCAATAGCCTGCGGTGGGGGACGCTATCAAAAGCTTTGCTGAAGTCCAAGTACACGACGTCTAGGGACTCTCCCAAATCCAGTTTCCTTGTTACACAGTCAAAGAAACTGATGAGATTGAATTGACAGGACCTACCCTTGGTGAATCCATGTTGGTGGGGATCGCGTAGTTCCTCCTCGTCTAGTATCATGTCCAACTTGTGTTTGATGAGTAGGTGGTATTCTATTTTAATTTTAATCTAGATGTATCTGTATTTTATTCTGTATCGTTTCATGACTTTAAACTGACTAAATTGGGGGGCGGGGCACTCACAAACCTGATTAAGATGGCTGCAAAGGCTTGTAATTCCCATTCCTATCTTATATCAGATGGCACAGTGTGTGTCCTGGCTACAAAACTGCAGTCTTCTAAGAGAATTTAGTAAGGCAAATTGTTTGAACAGCCCTTTTTATCTGTCTGAAGTAGCCATGATACTTTTATGAGAAAGCTTCATTTAAAAAAAAAATCTTTATTCAGTTTTAAAACTTCCAATAAGTATAACATAAGATACAATCATTTTATACTTTAAAATCACTTAATATACCATCAAATTCTAACTCACATCAAATAAATCCCCTCCCTTATATCCAACAATTGTTCTTAAGCATTAGAAATCATAAAGTATTTCCACCCCCCTCCCCACCCCGGACATGTATGAACAAAAGGGAAAAAATAATATTCATTCTGTACAGTATTTTGTTAATGGCTCCCAAACCAACCCTAAATTTCTTAAAATGCCCCTGCTATATGGCTATTGCCTGCTCCATTTTAAAGATTTGGCATAATGAAATCTACCAAAAATTATAATTCAGCCGATCCCAGTTTTTCTAGTTTTTCATAATTTCCTGCGTGGCAACCCCTGTCATGATGAAAGAGAAAGATTCATTGTTTTGCTTGGTGCTGGGAGAGATGCTGAGCATGTGAGCAAGGGCTTACCATTCAGCAGCATCAATACACATGGTTTCAACATGTGGCACTCAGGGCCATGGGTGTCTTCATGCAGCTACATGCTGAAGTGGCCTGCTGTATGTTGAAGGAGAGATGATGCCTGTGTTAGTAAAGATGAAGCGTGGAGGAGGGTGGTGAGACCAGTTCCACCAATGAAATGACAGTGAGTGAGTCCTGTAGAAAAGATTTATGGTGCACTAATCAGTTACATAAATAAATACGTGCCTGTTAGTTTTCTAGGGAAGACCGTAATATCTCATCCAGGTTTCTTTGCCTACTTACACGACACCAGACCCAGGCTAATGAGAAATACTTTTATTATGAAAATATAAAAATATAATTCATAAGCCAGCAGCAATAACTAATTATTGTTCACAAAATATCCAATTACATATATGAAACTTGGTACACAATTATTACAACACACTTGCTAGATAAATAAGTAAAACTAATTCTTACACTCTAAATAATTCCTTATAATAATAATTCCTGATTAGCAGCAAACTATTACAGTTTATCACCAAGAGTAGCTTTTAACAATCCTTATCCTATAGACAATAGAATTCTCTCTCTCTAACCCAGCTGAAAAGACATATAATTCCTTATCCTCACCATCCAATTAGGCCGTACCACAGAATCAGGTGAAATGGAAGATGTCTTCCCTCAGCTTAGCAGATATGGAGATCCTTCTGTTTAGGAACAGTCCATCAGCAACTGGAGAAGCTGTAACTTAGGTTGGCAGCCAAGGTTTCCTTTATGTGATGGAAGCCAGAGGTATAAAAGTCCAGTTTCACTCTCTCTCAGGCAAAGTGTCACAAGAGGTAACTTTTCAGGTCTTAATTATTATAAGATGTGCAGAGAATCCAATGTTAAGATGTAAGCTCCCTCACATCCCAACACAAAATCCTTATAATTAGCACGTTTCACTTGGATCTCGTCAGATGACCTCCCCGGACCAATTCAGAAACAGAACTTAGATGAATAGCCTTTCTGTATAGAGTCTCGTACAGGCTTTCTGTATAGAGTCTCGTGACAGAGGCGCCTTCATTAGATAAGACCAGCACAGGAGCATAACTCCCCTAAGATTCACATAGGCAGATCATGTAGGTATAGCTGGACTAGAATACAATGCTGGTACATACCCAGAATGCATCAGGCAGAAACAGCAAAGATGTATTCTTCTTTCTCTTCTTGCAAGATTTAGGCTGGAATGATTTCTTGCAGACAATGGATCAGGCTTGATGATGTCAGAGAGGCCTAACCTTCAGGTGCAAATAAGGAAACACCCCTACAGTCCAGGGGGGAATAGATCAGAGACCTAATGGGGAGTTACAGAAAGATGGAGGAATAAGCAGTGGTGAAAATACGAGAAAGTACAGTTAACAACTTTGACAGAAGTAACCATGAGCAATTGAACATATCACTTTTCCACATAGTCCCCATGCAAGACGACACATTTGTTGTATCATTCCACTAGCTTCTGCATTCCTGCAGAGAAGAAACATTTTGGCTGCTCCTGAAGCCAAATGAGCACGTCTTCCTTTACTTCATCATGCTTTGTCTTTTGCTGTCTGGGTTGCAGTGATGCACCCATGTCTTGTCACCGGTGACAATTCTCTCCAGAATACTTGGATCTTCTTCATACCGTCTCAGGAAATGGGTTGCAACCTCCACACACTGTCACTTGTGCAGATCAGTAAGCTGTTTGGGAACTCATCATGCGTAGACTTTTCTGTATCCCAAGTCATCATACATTATGTCAAAAATGCAGATTCATAGTTACTATCTAAACTTGCAGCCAGTTGAAATATTGTTATCTGTCGGTCTTCTCTTATCAAGACATCCGCCCTTTCAATGTGCTCTTGTGTGTGTGGTGTTGTTACGCAACCAGAACAACTTTTGCCAGTTACACCTCTTCTTCCCACTTTAAACCTTTTTACCCACTCATAAACCTATCATTGATTCACGATGCTAGGTCCATACTGAGGCAATATCCGATGGTGAATTTCCACATGTTTCACTCCCTCTGCCTAAAGAAAACATACTACTGCACATTGCTCAAGTTTCAAGTTTATTTTGTATTTGATAAAATCGCTTTTTTCAAAGATTACAATGCGATGGACAATACATAATTTTCAGATAAGGAGGTCATACAATATAGGGATAGACAGATGTGCACTTCGTAAAGAAATCAGGGAAGAACAGCAATTTGATATAGGAAAGAGAACAAATAAGGATAAAACAATAGGAGTTATGCTATATTAGATCAGTACTTGCCTACTTTAATTGGGATTAGTAACTCGGTTTAAGAGGCTAACAATTAATTAAAAGTGTCTCTATACAAGAAACTTTTTAGTTTTGATTTGCATTTTTCGAGGTTCTTTTCTTCTCTTACCTGAGCGGGTAGTAAGTTCCACGTTTGGGGAGCAGTGACGGAGAAGAGTGTGGTACGTCTCTTCAATGATGCAATCTTGCAATGGAGCGTTCATGTTTCTGACCTCATGGCTGCTACATGACTAAAGGATGAACTATCCAACAGGAAATGTACAAGTACATATGTTGCATTTTGCTAGCTCTGTCCCGGTTATTGTGCAATTTAACAAATGTCTTTAACTTTTGATTTGCCCTCGTACTAGGTAGGGACAGGTCCTATGTATTTGTGTAGGGGCAGAGCAGTTGAATGCTGCCTTCTCTTTATGGTATATTCAAATTCTTGTGAAGGTATGCATTTTATTTTCTTAAGCTGTAGGTTAATAGGCCAGCCCTCCACAAAGAGAAGGCAGCATTCAACTGCTCTGCCCCTGTACAAATACATAGGACCTGTCCCTACCTAGTACGAGGGCAAATCAAAAGTTAAAGGCAATTGTTAAATTGCACAATAACCGGGACAGAGCTAGCAAAATGCAACATATGTACTTGTACATTTCCTGTTGGATAGTTCGTCCTTTAGTCATGTAGCAGCCATGAGGTCAGAAACATGAACGCTCCATTGCAAGATTGCATCATTGAAGAGACCACCTCAAGACCACCTACACTTCAGCATTAGCTAAGAATAGCCATACCTCTGACAAACAGCCTTACACTGAATCTGGACTAGAGAACTCTAACAGAGATCATGGAACCTCCACAGCTAAAATTGACTCTCAAGCACCAGCTACTATGGAAGATCTTGTGACAATACTGCAAAAGATCCCTATTAAAGCAGAACTAAAAGCATCTTCAGAAAACTACCTTGATACCTGTTGAAGAGCAGTATAATAAATTTAACTAAATAAATAAAAGATGTAAACAGGATGAAGTCCCTTTGAAGGGTGGCTGCTGAAAGGGTCTGTGGGTTTTGTCATAAAGCAAATAGGGATGGTCTTAAAGACCTCAATGTGTATACTTTGGAAGAAAGAAATGTTTGATGAATGCTTTACCCAGTGTTTTTGTCATAGACACATGTTTGTCAATTCTTGGGTATAATTGGTTTTGTAAAAAATTGTTTTGTTTTTTTTACCTTCTATCTACATTTTGATTTGTTATAAATATGAAGGTTGTATTACTTTTTTATTGCTGTGAACCCTAATAAAAGGGCCCACGACTTAAGCAGTGGGCCAGTAACATTGGCTGAATTGCTGAAGAAGCGAAGGCAGTAAGGACGGGTCTGGGGGGTGGGGTGGGAAAGGAGGAGGGTGAGGGGGTTTCTGTGTTGTGGTTGGTTGGTAGGGATTCAGATAGTAGTTAGGGACAAATCAGTTTTGGATTGGTGGAATGTGGTGGCTTGGGATTGGTTGAATGTTCGGTGGGAGTCTAGCTGTTAGAAACCAAATTCAGTCAGGGAATTCAGGGGAGGAGAAGGTAGTTAGGTTATTGCTGAGAAGGTGGCAAAGGGAGAGGGAAGGGAGTGAGGAAACCACCCTGTCCCGTAGGTGGTTTAGAAGTTAGGGCCTAGGATGTTGGTGGTAGTATTCGGTATTACATGTTTGTGGAATGGGATGGGGTGGTGGGGAGGGATGTTGTCGTAGCTAAGGCAGGAATGGGTTTATTTACAAGCGGTCAATGATTGGTTAGGGATTTGTTACAGGGATTGATGGAATGGCAGATACTTGTGTGTGACACCGCCGCAGATATAGGTGAAGCCTGGCAGCACTGCAGGTCTCATCGGGGAGGGGACAAGGGTTGAATCATAAGAACTGCCGCTGCTGGGTCAGACCAGTGGTCCATTGTGCCCAGCAATCCGCTCCCCCGGCGGCCCTTACGTCAAAGATCAGTGCCCTGAGTCTAGCCTTACCTGCATACGTTCTGTTCAGCAGGAACTTGTCTAACTTTGTCTTGAATCCCTGGAGGGTGTTTTCCCCTATAACAGCCTCCGGAAGAGCATTCCAGTTTTCCACCACTCTCTGGGTGAAGAAGAACTTCCTAACATTTGTACGGAATCTATCCCCTTTTAACTTCAGAGAGTGCCCTCTCGTTCTCCCTACCTTGGAGAGGGTGAACTACCTGTCTTTATCTACTAAGTCTAGTCCCTTCATTATCTGAATGTTTCGATCATGTCCCCTCTCAGTCTCCTCTTTTCAAGAGACAAGAGGCCCAGTTTCTCTAATCTCTCACTGTACCGCAACTCCTCCAGCCCCTTAACCATTTTAGTCACTCTTCTGTGGACCCTTTTGAGTAGTACTGTGTCCTTCTTCATGTATGGTGACCAGTGCTGGATGCAGTATTCCAGGTAGGGGTGTACCATGGCCCGGTACAGCGGCATGATAGCCTTCTCCAATCTGTTTGTGATCCCCTTCTTAATCATTTCTAGCATTCTACACAGTATGCATTTGGGGAGGCTGTGAGCTAGGTCATTACCGACTAGCTGACATGGGTTTGGGGTTTGGGGAGACTGCTTGGGGAAAGTCGCATTTATTTACATTCATGGTTAATGTTATTGCATTGTTGCTAAATAAAGCTGCGGCCAGAATTATTTATCCATAATAAAAGTTGTTGGGTGTTAATTTAAGTTCATTTTGAGTATGAGTGTTGCAAGCAATGTGAATGCCAATGTTAAAAGACTGAGACTGAAAATTTGACAGAATGAATAAGATGATAAATGTAACATATCTGGTACAGTCATTTCTCACCTAATTTCAGTGGGTTCTTGTGCCAAGAGGCATGCCAAAATAGATTTTGTTGTATGATGTTTCCCTGAATTGTTATATACATTTTGTTCAAACTTTGAACAAAGAAAAATCCTTTATGATGTGAAATTTTATCTCCCTTCAGATTTTATGTACTCAGTTACATAACACAGGCCCCCTTTATTTAAGCTGCGGGAACAGGTGTTGCACGAAAAAAGCTCTGCCGCCCATTGAGTATTTAAAGTATTGGCCTGTATTAATCAGGCTTAGTTAAAGAAGAGGACATTCTGTATAATTTTTTTTAACAACCATAAAAATAGTGAAATGCATTTTGTTGCAAATTTTTGAAAATATAAAGGTAATGCAATATACCCAAAGATTAGCTTTGGTTTTAAATTAGCAATACTGTATTAATGTTTCAGTTGATACTCTAAGGGCTCCTTTTACAAAGCTGAGCTAGCAGTGCGCATGCTAAATTGCCATGTGCGCTAGACGCTAACGCCAGCATTGAGCTGTTGTTAGTTCTAGCTGCGTAGCGCGGGTTTAGCACACGCTAAAATTCTGTGTGCGCTAAAAACACTATCGCAGCTTTGTAAAAGGAGCCCTAAATGCTTTGAGTTATAGTTTTGCTCATTTTCTTGTATAATTGAATGGTAGATTTTTTTTAAATCTTTGGAACAATATTGTACTGCGGTATATTTCTAATGTAGTATTTGTAGAAGGGGGTCCACGTATTTATAAGTTGGGCTCTTCAGTGGATCCAAGCCTCAGGGTTGTGGCACCATGAGCTTTCAACATCATCTAATTGGGGAGGTTTATTGATGCTATTCCCACCCCTTCTAAACTAGACATCACTGTAACATTGGCTTCTATTAGCACCTTACATCTTTAGAACCTTCTTTCAGGTATCCAGCACTTATCCAACTCAACCATCTATCCACATTCGATCAGTCAATGTGTACCCAACCTTAGCCTGGGGGTAATAAAGATTTAAGGATTACATTACATTAGTGTCTTCTATCCTGCCAATACCTTTCAGTTCTAGGCAGTTTGATGACTGAGAAAGACAATGGCAAACCACTCTACTAATGGTCTGCCAAGAAACAATCATAAGAGTGGTGGCTATCACAAGTCATTCATGACTTGATACTTGTGTACTTAGCTGCCAAATTCTAGATCATTTTTCAAGCTTTATTAAATCCCTTCACATGCTACCCACACCATCAGGGGCATCTACCAAATTACAGAGTTTGGTAACACTAAATCATAGTAACATAGTAAATGACAGCAGATGAAGACCTGAAAGGTCCTTCCATTATGCCCAACAGCCACACTCATTATCAGCTCATGATTAAACCAGCAATGAATGTGATATGAAATACTTGATTATGGTCTCTTTTTGGCATTTCTGGGACATCAACTGTAGATGTTTGCTGGACACTGACCTTACATTTCAACTACTGGAGTTTCCATCGAAGCCCACTTTAGCCCATCTGAATCCGTCTTGTTATTTGCAGGACTCAGACCATAAAGGTCTGCCCAACACTGTCCTCATTTGCTAACTACTAGAGTTGTCACCAAAGCCCTCTCCAATTCATCCTAAACCATATTAGCATATATGGAACACAGACCAAACAAGTGTGCCTGGCATCAGCCTTAATTCTCCACAGCTGGAGTTGCCATCTAAACATCATTTGATACATCAACATACATGCAGCCATTTTGTAATTAGAGATCCTCCATGTTCATGCCATGCCTTTTGAATTCTATCACCATTTTTGTCTCTACCTTCTTCCTCGGGAGGGCATTCCAGGCATCAACTACACTCTCTGTGAAAAATAATTTTCTGACCTTACTCCTATGTCTACCACCCTGCAACCTCAATTTTACTGTTTCCCCTTCTCTGGAAGATTTTTTTTTCTCTGTTAATACCTTTCAAGTATACATATTCAGATTTTCCAATCTCTTCTCATATGATTTTTGGTACAAGCCCCGTACTATTTTTGTCATCGTCCTCCGGACTGCTTCAATCAAATCAAAGTCACCCTCTAGATTCAGAACCTTATTTACATTTCCTTCGATTAAGGGCTGTAAAAGTAAGAAATATCACGAGCACACTCTTGCTTATCAGGCGGCGTATTATGATAAAGATTTCCGACTACTGTTAGTTCTGTTTCAAATGAACATTTTAGAAAGTTGTTGGAAACCTCTCTCTTCTCTAAATTTTTGATCAACTAGATATGCTTGCATTTTTTACAACATTCTCTGTTCTTTTTTTTTTTCTTTAGCATAATCTTTTGTTAACCACATTGAACTCATGGCTATGCGGTCTAGAAATCTGCTGTTTTGTTGTTATGTTATGCTGCTGCATTAATTTACACAGCTTTCCAGATATTGCTTAACTCCTACTTCTTATACTGCAAGTCCTTAGGTATCACCATTGTACAGTGGCTCATATTCAGTCCTGGGACTGATGAATGTTGCACTAGTTCTAACATAACTTTTTAACTTGGTGCATCTGTATTTATTGGAATAATGTAAATAAAGGGGTCCTTTTATTAAGGTGCACTAACTGATTTAGCTTGCGCTAAATGCTGAGATGCCCTTAGAATATAATTGGTTTGCACACCATAGTAAAAAGACCCCAAAGTAATGTCTTTAGAACTGGTAGAGAAAGATACATCACTTCTTAGATTAATGTATTCAATGCATTTCATGATCTCAGATTTCTGTTTGGATTAGCTTCTAAAAGCTTTTTCACATTTTAAAGAGATCTCTTGGGATGTAGTTTAATGTATCTTTATTGCTCATGGTGAATTGCACATCTTAGCTTTAGTAAATCTTCTTTATGGTTAAAGATAGTTCCTTGCCCACAAAGAGAATATTACCATGACTGGGTAAAGAGTTTGAGAAGATGGTTGAAGCACTGATCAAGCACTGATCAAGTACTGATCAAGCACTGATCAAGGATAGCATAGTCCGGCACTTGGACGCACACGACTTGATGAAACCCAGTCAACATGGATTCAGGAAAGGGAAATCATGTTTGACGAATTTACTCCAATTTTTTGAGACCGTAAACGAGCAAATTGATAGTGGGAAGCCTGTGGACATAATATACTTGGACTTCCAGAAAGCGTTCGACAAAGTTCCACACGAAAGACTTCTCAGGAAACTACAAAGCCATGGCATAGAGGGAGATATACAAAGATGGATAGGCAAATGGCTGGAAAACCGAAAGCAGAGAGTGGGCATAAATGGGAAGTTCTCCGACTGGGAGAAAGTGACTAGTGGTGTACCCCAGGGCTCGGTACTTGGGCCGATCCTTTTTAATATTTATATCAATGACCTGGAGGAAGGAACATCCAGTGAGATCATCAAGTTTGCAGACGATACAAAACTATGCCGGGCGATCAGATCGCAGGAGGATAGAGAGAAACTCCAGAGCGACTTGTGTCGGTTAGAAACATGGGCGGAGAAATGGCAGATGAAGTTCAATGTGGAGAAATGCAAGGTAATGCATTTAGGCAATAAAAATAAGGAATACGAGTATACAATGTCAGGTGCAACTCTGGGGAAGAGTGAACAAGAAAGGGACCTGGGTGTACTGATAGATAGGACCCTGAAGCCGTCGGCACAATGCGTGGCAGCGGCAAAGAAGGCAAATAGAATGTTGGGCATGATAAAGAAAGGAATCTCGAGTAGATCGGAGAAAGTTATAATGCCGCTTTATAGGGCAATGGTCAGACCACACTTGGAATACTGCGTCCAACATTGGTCTCCCTACCTAAAGAAGGATATAAAACTGCTGGAGAGGGTGCAGAGACGAGCAACAAAACTGGTGAAGGGTATGGAGAGACTGGAATATGAGGATAGACTTATAACACTAGGATTGTTCTCCCTTGAGAAAAGGAGAATGCGTGGGGATATGATCGAGACCTTCAAAATACTGAAAGGAATCGACAAAATAGAGCAGAGAAGATTATTTACACTGTCCAATTTGACACGGACTAGAGGACATGGAATGAAGCTAAGGGGGGACAGGTTCAGGACTAATGTCAGGAAGTTCTGCTTCACTCAGAGAGTGGTTGACACCTGGAATGCCCTCCCAGAGGAGATTATTGCGGAATCGACCGTCCTAGGCTTCAAGAGCAAACTAGATGCATATCTCCTTAAGAGAGGCATATAAAGATATGGTGGACTATAAATTACGCCAGGTGTACACCTGGCGGGGCCTCCGCGTGTGCGGATCGCCGGACTTGATGGACCGAAGGTCTGATCCGGAGATGGCAGTTCTTATGTTCTTATGTTCTTAAGAGAGCAAGACAGAATCAAGAAAGAACAAAGGAGCGCTGTTTTATTTGGCAGTAAGTAAAAAGAAAAAACAACAGTGAGGACTAGTGCTACCCGATTTCCAATTCAAATCGATTCACCAATTCAAATCGGGTAAATCAATTTGGTTTAAAAAAAAAAAAAAAAAAAATAGGCCTCGCCTATTCAGTTACCAACCCTCCCCCCTCATCCCCTAAAGCAGGAGCAGCAACACTGCCTCTTGCTGGCTGTCCACTGCCGCTCCTGCTTTAGGTGGTGAGAGGGGAGGGGCAATCAGGAAGTGCTGCATAGGCCTTTGCAGCATCCTCCAGCTTCCCGGACTTACCTTTAGTTAATAAGGCAGCCTGCAGAGAGGATCACCGGTGCTGTAGTGATCCTTGCAGGCTTCCGTCATCCTGAGCACCATGTTCCCTATGCCGCGTTCCTGCCACTGACGTCAGAGGAGGGGTGGGATCGTGGCAGAGGAAATGTGCTGCTCAGAACAATGGCAGCCTGCAATGATCGCTACAGCACCGGCAATCCTCTCTGCAGGCTGCCATATTAGTTAAAGGTAAGACCGGGAGGTCAGGGGGGACCAGGACTTTGGGGGAGGGGGGCTGGTATAGAAGTACACCAGCATTGACCTGGTGTTAGTTCTAGCCCCGTAGCGTGGGTTTAGCATGCGCTAAAATTCTGCGTGGCTAAAAACGCTATCGCAGCTTTGTAAAAGGAGCCCTAAATGCTTTGAGTTACAGAGAGAGAGATGGTGGAAAATGGGATGGAGGGAGGGAAGAAACAGAAAGGAAGAAAAGTTGGACACAAGGGAAGATGTGTGTGTGGGGGATAGAGATACTGGATAGAAACATAGAAACATAGAATTAGACGGCAGATAAGGGCCCACGGCCCATCTAGTCTGCCCACCTTAATGTCCCTCCCCTACCTTTGCCCTGTGAATAGATCCCATGTGCCGATCCCATTTGGCCTTAAAATCAGGCACGCTGCTGGCCTCAATCACCTGTAGTGGAAGACTATTCCAACGATCAACCACTCTTTCAGTGAAAAAGAATTTCCTGGTGTCACCTCGTAGTTTCCCGCCCCTGATTTTCAACGGATGCCCTCTTGTTGTCGTGGGACCCTTGAAAAAGAAGATATCTTCCTCCGCCTCGATGCGGCCCGTAAGATACTTGAACGTCTCAATCATGTCTCCCCTCTCTCTGCGCTCCTCGAGCGAGTATAGCTGTAATTTGTCAAGCCGTTTTTCGTATGGTAGATCCTTGAGTCCCGAGACCATCCGGGTGGCCATTCTTTGCACCGACTCCAGTCTCAGCACATCCTTGCGATAATGCGGCCTCCAGAATTACACACAGTATTCCAGGTGGGGCCTCACCATGGATCTATACAATGGTATAATGACTTCCGCCTTACGACTGACGAAACCCCTTCGTATGCAGCCCATGATTTGTCTTGCCTTGGACGAAGCCTGCTCCACTTGATTGGCAGACTTCATGTCCTCACTGACGATTACCCCCAAGTCTCGTTCTGCTACCGTTTTTGCTAGGATCTCGCCATTAAGGGTATAAGACTTGCATGGATTCTGGCTGCCCAGGTGCATAACTTTGCATTTTTTGGCATTGAAGTTGAGTTGCCATGTCCTAGACCATCGCTCCAGTAGGAGTAGGTCGTGCATCATGTTGTCGGGCATTGAATCTTCGTCTGTTGTGCATTTGCCCACTACATTACTCAGTTTGGCGTCATCGGCGAATAATGTTATTTTACCTCGAAGCCCTTCTGCCAGGTCTCTTATAAAGATGTTGAATAGGATTGGGCCCAAGACTGAGCCCTGTGGTACTCCACTAATCACCTCCGTCATTTCGGAGGGGGTGCCGTTCACCACCACCCTTTGGAGCCTACCTCCAAGCCAGCTCCCAACCCATTTCGTCAATGTGTTACCTAATCCTATAGAACTCATCTTGCTCAGTATCCTGCGGTGTGGTACGCTATCGAATGCTTTGCTAAAGTCCAGGTACACGATGTCCAGGGACTCCCCAATATCCAGCTTCCCTGTCACCCAATCAAAGAAGCTGATCAGGTTGGATTGGCAGGATCTCCCCTTAGTAAATCCATGTTGTCGGGGATCCCGTAGATTCTCCTCATCCAGGATCTTATCTAATTGGTGTTTGATTAGAGTTTCCATTAGTTTGCTCACTATCGATGTTAGACTCACTGGTCTGTAGTTTGCTGTCTCCATCTTTGAGCCTTTCTTGTGCAGCGGAATGACGTTAGCCGTCCTCCAGTCCAACGGGACGCTGCCTGTACTAAGGGAGAGGTTGAAGAGCGTGGACAGTGGCTCCGCCAAGACATCACTCAGCTCCCTAAGCACCCTGGGGTGCAGGTTGTCCGGCCCCATTGCTTTGTTAACCTTGAGCTTTGACAGCTCACCGTAGACACTGCTGGGCGTAAACACAAAGTTACTAAACGGGTCAACTGAGCCAACCCTTGTCTGTAGCTGAGGGCCGAACCCTGGCGCTTCTCGGGTGAAGACTGAGCAGAAGTATTCATTTAATAGTTGGGCTTTTTCCGAATCCTTTTCCACATAGTCTCCATCTGGATTCCTAAGACATACAATCCCGCCTGAGTTTTTTCTTCTATCACTGATATACCTGAAGAAGGATTTATCTCCCTTCTGGATGTTCTTTGCTAGAGACTCCTCCATGAGGAATTTAGCCTCCCTGACTGCTGTTTTGACGGCTTTTGATTTGATAGGAGGGTAGTTGCAACGATGGAGATGAAAAAAAGGAAAGATGCCAGACCTGCGGGGGAGGGAAGGGGAGGACAGAGAAGGAAGATGGATGGTTAACATGGAGAAAGAAGAAAATGTCAAATGGGCAGGAAACCCTGGCAAGCGAGTTATCAGAAGACAAACAGAAACCAGAGCCTGGAACCAACATGATTCGAATAATGACCAAACAACAAAAGGTAGAAAAAATAATTTTATTTTTTATTTTGTGATTACAATATGTCAGATTTTAAATGTATATCCTGCCAGAGTTAGTGTTAGACCACGAACATGAGCTAGGATTTAACAGAGAGAGGAAAAGTATGTTTTACACCATAGCACCAGTGGGTAGGAGAGGGCAAAGGGGGTGAAGAGGCTATAAAATAAACCCACCAGGATGTTTGAAAAAAACACCCAATTGGGCAGGAAAATCAAATCAAATCAAATCGAATTGAAAAATCGATTCAATAGGCTGAATCGAATCAAATCCATTATTTTTTTCCTGAATCGGGCAGCACTAGTGAAGTCCCGCTACCAGAAGGGCCCTATAATTCTTCATTTTGGTCCAGCCACCCCACACATCTTATTTGCACCTTGTATAAACCTGCACTGAATATGTTTTTTCTCATCTCTATGAGATGTACCGCCTCATCCAAGTGCTGTATAGCTCCATGCATCTTGCATATAGCTCCTCATGTTTAATTACTGCCCCCTACCCCCACCAGTGTGTTTTCAAAGTTATCTTAAGAACAGAAGAATAGCATTACTGGGTACATAGGCATTGAAATGGGGGGGGGGGGCACAGGGGCCGTAGCCTCCCCCAAAATTGCCCAGCATTAGGTGGGAGCAAGCAGGGTAGCTGCCCTATCTCCTGCCGTAGCCTTCAAGCAACTTCACCCATGCTCCGGCGCTCTAACGCTGCACTTGCCAGCTTCCCTACCCTTCTCTGACGAAACCGGAAGTTACGTCATGAGGGGGAAGAAGGAGAAGCGAAGCCGGCAAGCAGAGTGTTAGAGCCCCTGAGCATGGGTGAAGTCACTTGCAGGCTAGGACGGTGTCGGCGGGAGATAGGTCAGGGAGGGAGGTGTTCAACTTGCTGCTCCTGCTTGCTTCGGGCCTTCCTCGCTGCTGGGTCCTGCCTTCTAGAAACAAAGTAGGTGGGACCTGACATCGAGGAAGGCCCAAAGCAAGCAGGAGCAGCAAGTTGTAAATGCTGCACTGCCAATGGCTGTATGAGAATGGGAGGGGGGGGGGGGGGGAGACATGGCTGTGGCCATGGCCGTGCAGGTTTCATCTCCTGCCAGACAAATCAATGGAGGGTACAAGAAGTTGCTCTTTTCAGCCCTCTCCTCAGTTCCCAAACCAAAATTCTGACACATTTGATATGGCTGGCGGGAACCCTCAAGCCCTACCGGATGAGGTCCTCTAGCAGCTGGTATAGCTTATTCTGCTACTCGCTGCAGCTGGTGGCAGAGAGAGAATTAGAAATGCTGCCGATAGCTGTGTGAGACCGCCGGGAGGGGGGATGCTGCAGCAGCAGCAGCAGCAGCAGCAGCAGCAGTAGCAGTAGCAGTAGTAGCACCATTTTTTGGAGAGAGAGGGAAAAAGGGAGAAAGAAGACCAGAGAAGGAGGGAAGAGAAATGTTGCTGTTGCACCCAATTGGGGATAGAGAGGGAGAAGGAACAGAAATGCTGCTGTAGCACCCAGTTGGGGAGAGAGGGAAAGAGAGAGAAGGAAGACCAGAGACAGGAGAGGAGAGGAACGAGAGATGTCAAGTCAATGGGAGGAAAGGAAAAGAGGTACCAGACCATGGAGGGGGAGGGATGGATGCCAGTGCATGGGGGGAGGGAAGGAGGCAGACCAGAAAAGTGAGGAGATGCCACAGCATGGAGGGAGAGATAGGAGAGGAGAGAGATGCCAGGGCATGGGGGAGGGAAGGAAATAGAGATGCCAGACCATGGGGTGGAGTGGGAAGGAAAGAAAGGAGAGAGATGTCAGAGCATAGGGAAGGGGGGTGAAGCTGAATTGTACAAAAGAGAGAAGTGGCACAGGATATACAGTTTATTGAAGGCACATAGAAATAGGGAAGATGCCCTATGGAAGAGAGAGAGAGAGTGGGCAGTGGATGGATGGGGTAGAGAGAGGGTAGACAGTAGATGGGGTAGAGAGAGAGGGCAAAGGCTGGGTGGAAGAGGCAAAGAGAGGGCAGATGTTGCATGGAAGGGAGAGAGGGTAAACGCTGCATAGAAAGAAGAGCGAAGAGAAGAAACGACTGAAGGTAGAAATAATTTTTTTATTGCTTTTTGTAGAATCAAGTAGTATTGTAACTGTATTAATAAAAATTTATAAATAGGAAATGGAAATAAGGCAGTGTTTAGAAGCATCGGCATCGGCACCAGCATGTCCTGTGCCCGAAAATCTGCTTCCTGTGCCGGGCCTTGAGCATGCGGAGGCTACACTGGAAGTAAGAAGAGGGTTCGGGTGGGTTGGGGGATCTCAGGTTGCGGCGGGGGTGGGTGTGCCCGATGGCGGCAGGGGGTGCCGGATTGGGGGGGGAAGGTGCCGGTTCGTGGGGGGGGGGGCGCTCATATAGCGAGGCAAGCTTGGTTTACGAGGCACCATGTTTGCGAATGTTTTGCTCGTCTTGCAAAACACTCGCAAACCGGTGCACTCGTAAACCGAGGTACCACTGTATATATATATATATATATACATATATATATATATATATATACAGTGGTACCTCGGTTTACGAGTGCACCGGTTTGCGAGTGTTTATATATATATATATATATATATATATAAGTGAAATGAACTGAAAAATGCATCTGAAAAATGGAAAAGTCTAAACAAATTGAAAATGAACTGAATATTTTTCATTGTGTGTATTAATGTACAGCTTCTGTTACTATCTCTGACACTGGGGTTCTTGAACCCCTCTTCATCTTAGGCATAATCTGAGATTGCTTAGGCTGGTCCCTTTCCATATATTCTTTAGTGAGCTAGACCTTTCTTAATTTTTATTATGTGATTGATGTTTTTTCCTTGTCCAGTCAACCAGTGCAAGATGAGTATGTTGGGGGTCTGTTTGCCTCAGGACCATGCTCACAGAGCTGGTAAATTCTGGCCCCACTGTTTTCATCTTGTTCCTAGCCTCTGTATCTCTGTTGTATTTAGAAAGAAACCCAGCTGTTTCCCCATCTGCTGCTTGGCAGTCCTATTTCTGTTCAAGTAAATGCCAGAATATCTGATTCAAATTAAATAAAATCTCACACAAATGTATTTTTTCTTTACTTAACTTGCAGAGAAAACAACTTTCGATAAGAAGGGGAAAAGGACTTCAAGGGACACAGTTATCTATAAATTATAGTACCAAAAGAGCCCAAAACAATTCTTATCAAAACTTGAATTCACTCGCAAAAAGGTTCCATAGTATACATTACAATCAAAAAAGATTAGGTTAATATATAGTATCTACAAGATGTCCCAGAAATCATCTCATAGGCCACAAAATATTTTTTTTCCTGTGCAACTCAAGAAAAAAGGTCTTAGAGACCCAAATATAGAAAAAAACGTAAAAAAATGTTTTCGAACGTTCACATGTTGTTATAGGAGGCTTGTGATCCCTAAATCAGTGTTTTTTTTTTATTTTGACATTTTAGTAACTTTTGGGGAGGATGTTGTAAAATTGCAACGCTGGGCCTGTAAGGTAGCAGAATTTCAATAGTGTCACTCTCTCTCTGAACACATGTAAGGAATAATTAAAAGTTTATTTGTACTTTACAGCTTATAAAGACCCACCTAAGTTTATGTATATACACAACAACAATAGTATAATAAAGAAAAAAGTAATTTTTATTATCAATTTAATACAAAAAATGAGTATCATATAAAAACGCAAATTTTTTCCCTGTGAAGCGCCCATTGACTTCTATCAGCGGTAATCAAGAAATTTCGTGTTTTTGCACAAAAAATTTCATGTTAGCGCAAATACGGGTAAAAAACGGCCACGCTATGAAATAGCACTTGTGCTATCTTCATAGCACGGTTTTGTGAATCGAGCCCTATATGTGCATGTTTTATTTGTTCATTTATTCAGTTATGGTAGTTCCAAAAACAGTTATTTTGCTCTGAAAAGCACAGGCGAACATTGCACTTCCTGCAAAGTGTGTTGGTATAGCCTTTTGCACAGTGTCGGCACCGTCCTCTATCGGCTTTGATGGGAAAATGTCCAATCATGTCCTTGCAAACTTCCTTTGGAGGGTGTGCATTTGACTTTTTGGCTGTCATGGCAGCTGAAGAACCTCCATCATCTGTAAACTGCCTCTTTTGGGAAGTCAAGGTGCCCCCTCTTGATGAAACTGGGCTTGCAGATGGTCGCCCTCGCTTTGACACTGACCCAGCCGTTCCGATCAGGATAAGAGAAGATGCCAACTGGGCCTGAAACATTCTCCTGTTTAGCATCTGTTTCTTTGGGATATCCAAAGCTTTGCAGTCCCTTTTGTACAGGAGCCAAGCATTGATCACAGCTAGGTTAATGGTGTGCCAGAAGATGTAAAGGTACCAGCGGTAGGACTTCAGTGGAAACTTGTATTTTGCTGCAAATGAGTCTAACAAATCCACTCCGCCCATGAATTTGTTATAGGCAGCCACGATATAAGGCCTCTCAACTTCAACAAATCTTTTGGCAGTTTTGTCCCAGCGTTGAATCTTCTCCACTGGTTGTGGGCCAGCAAAGGAAGACACAAGTGTAACCTGTCTGTTGTCAAACCATTTCACAGCACAAATGTTGTGATTTGACTCCACTCTGACATCAAAGCTTCCTCTTCCCTTTTTCTTCAAGCTTTTCTCATCCTCAAGATTACAGTTTGGAAGGCGCACTTGTCTGGCTGTTCCTGTGTAATGAATTCCACAATCCAGCAGCCTAACTATCAATGGGATGCTGGTGAAAAAGTTGTCTGCATAGATCTTGTAGTTGTGACTATGTGGAAGTGTGGAAGCAAGTTTCATCACAACATCCCCTGATAGTCCAAGTTCAGATCTTGCCCGTATTCCATTCACACTGCCTTGGTACACATCAAAATCACAAAGTATACCAGAGATTCCAGTCCTTGCCCACAGCTTGAACCCCCATGGGTTTGGCTTGCCACGCATGTACTGTTTGATGCTGCTGAATTTCCCCCTGAAAGGGATCATCATTTCATCAACAGAGTTATGTTCTTCAGGGACCACTTTTAGGCATTTCTCTCTGAAAGCATCAAGCCATGGTCTGAGTTTCCAGAGTTTGTCACTTTTTTGTTCCATCTCAGACACGGTTAGATTGTTCACAAAATGTAATGATGTCAACAGAGACTGGAATCTGTTTCGTGACATTACATCAGCGACAGGACTGTATCTTGTGTCTGCTTCCCAGTACATACGGACTCCAGGCATTTGGACAAGACCCATCTTCAGATACATGCCAATCATCTGCTCTATTTCCTTTGTGTTTGTGTTTATAGATGATCCTTTCTTCTGAAAACTGTACTGATTTGTGTTATCTGCCAGAGCGTTGATCATATCTTCTGTCACAAACTTCTGAAAGTACTCCAGTGGTGTGCAGAGGGAATGGACATCATTACTCCAAAGCAGGCAACAGGGTTGTATGACTTCATGGCCAGATAAACAGACCTATTTACACATTCAACCATCCAATGGTGTTGCAGAACTGAACAATAGGTTCTATTAGTAATGTACATGAAGTTTTAAAAAGAAAAAAAATGCGGGAGGGTTTATTTTGTAGCCTTAAATGTGATGTTGTAATATTACAACACTGGGTCTCAGGGGAGTGCAGACAAAACCTTGCTATCACTTTGACCCACTGTTGTAAAATTACAACATAGAAATAACCAGCTCTAAATCTCTTAAAATCAGTATATTCAATGATGTCATAAAATCTGCATGATCTACACATATTAATGATCACATAAAAAAATATTTCAAGCTTTTTACTTACTTTAGTCCTGATGTATCCCGTCCAAAACAACAAGATGATATACTCCAAAGCAGGCAACAGGGTTGTATGACTTCATGGCCAGATAAACAGACCTATTTACACATTCAACCATCCAATGGTGTTGCAGAACTGAACAATAGGTTCTATTAGTAATGGGGGAGGGTTTATTTTGTAGCCTTAAATGTGATGTTGTAATATTACAACACTGGGTCTCTGGGTGTTAAGTGAGATTTTCTCTGATTACAATATGGGGCATGAACTGGCACTTGGACATCTTAATAGTCAAACAGCCAAGTGGACATTTTCAAAACTGACTTTCTGGATGTCTAGCGGGACTTCTTACCTGTTGTGTATCTAGAGTAGAAATGGGAGTGTTGGTAGGCCATGGGCAGGCTTTGGGTGGGTTTTGGAGGGGCTTAGACTTAGACGTCCTGCAGCTATAATCAACCTTTTCCTAAACTGACTAGATGATTACTGAAAGAATTAAGTAATGAGCTCCACACATTCCCCCAGTGGTCACTGACTGCCATATAGGTGCCACCTGCAGTCATAAGGGCAAGTGGAGTGGTGGATAAGTGGGTATAGTAGGTTTTGTGGGAGTTTTGGAGAGCTCACCATACATTATAAGAGGGTTATGGTGAGATGTACTTCTGGCACTGTTTATGTTAAGTTCACAGCAGTTCCTTCTAATGTGCCCTGATGTTCTGTTGGCGTGTTTGTGTGGCCAGTGCAATAGGAACTATGATATGTACAACTAGATGGTTTCATGTTTTAGATAACTTCTGTATATTTGTATATTCCTAATGATTAATTATATATTTCTAGTGATTATTTGTATATTTTGTTATTTATCTTGAAAATTAATAAAAAAAATTTAAATGGAAGAAACTGGCCCCTCCCACATCCAAATGGGCTTCATTTGGATGTTTTCAGCTTGGACGGTATTGTGGTTGAAAATGGGGAGTACAGTTAGACATCCAGAGGTTCCACATCTAGTTGGGCATTCTGGTGAGCAAGATGTCCAACAAGATTATTTTTTTCCCCCAAACCCCCTCCCCCCCCCAAAAAAAATTGGACATCCAGCATTTAAAAAAATGGACCCTTGTGAAAGTCCAATTTTGGATGTTTTGCAAACTTAGACGTCCAATCTAAAATGCCCCTCTATGTAACAAAATGTTATTTTATTTTATTTTTTGTTCCTGGGCTATGTGTTCTTTCTTAATTGCTACAAAAATATAGAAAATGGCTTTCATTCCCTTCAAATTTTGTTTTGGTGACCAGGACATTGATATTTTGAAATTTACTTTTTTTGTAGAACATTCCAGATTGATTCCAAGCTGAGAAAATTTAGGGACCCTCTTGATGTCTAAACTCAAGTAATGGAACTTGTTGGATGAAAATGGGCAAGTCACAGATTAGAGGAAGTGTCACCAAGCTTTTTACACCTTATATACCCATCAAGGTAGGCTCTGCTTCTGCCTCAATGTGACCAGTCTGTTTGAGGCAATTGGAATTGTCTGTAACCCAAATGAGTGGAGACTCTTCATTGACATCTTATCTAGGAGCATCAAAGCCATTCTGCTCCATAATGAGAACACATAGAAACATAGAAAAAGACGGCAGAAAAGGGCTATAGCCCACCAAGTCTGCCCATTCCAAATACCCGCCCTCTGGTTTCACTCCCCTAGGGATCCCCTGTGAATATCCCATGTTCTCTTAAAGTCCGACACGCTGTTGGCCTCAATCACCTGCAGTGGGAGTTTGTTCCAATGATCCACCACTCTTTCAGTGAAGAAGTATTTTCTGGAGCCGCTATGGAACTTCCCTCCCCTGATTTTTAGCGGATGCCCCCTGGTGGTCGAGGGTCCCATGAGGTAGAAGATATCTTCTTCCGACTCGATACGGCCCGTGATGTACTTAAATGTTTCAATCATATCACCCCTCTCTCTTCGTTCCTCAAGTGAGTACAGCCTCAGTTTATTCAGTCTTTCTTCATACGTGAGATCCTTGAGCCCCCAGACCATCTTTGTGGCCATTCGCTGAACCAACTCGATTCTCTGCACATCCTTCCGGTAGTGTGGTCTCGTACCTGTCTCTTCCACTGGTTCTCTCAGTTTACTTCAAAGAGGATTACAACAGCATCAAGACCTTACAAGGCACCTTGAAATATGATGAGTATGGCTGAGAGGCCATCAGAGACTTCAAAATGGTGGCATTCCTACTAGGTCTCTAAGATGGTTTTATCTAGCTTCCCTGCTATCTCTGCCTTTGGAACAGCAGGGACTCAAAGGTTCAGTGTCAAAGGTAGTACTGGACACAGAGGACTGAACAAGAAAGAACATCAAATGGGAACCACTTGTGGACCCATGGAAGCTGCTGATGCCACCAAATTGGGCCTAATGAAACAATTTGTCAGAGCTCTAGAAAAGGAGTCAGCAGCCTTCAAGTACCTTCAAGACATCTTCCCTAATCTGTCTCAGGTAAAGGTTAGTTAGTTTAGTGAAGGTTTTTTGGAGGCAGATGGAGGCATTTTATACTTGTTGTAGTTGATGAAGATTTTTTGAAGTGAGTGTTTAGTAGTGTGTTGCAATATTCCATGCAGGAGAGGACAAAGGCATAGAGTAGCAGCGAAAAGTCCAGTTCTGAAAAATATCTTCTGATTTTTCGGAGTTGTCAGAGGCAGTAGAATGAGGTGGATACCACTTGAGATATATGGTCAGAGAGTGATAGATTGGTATTGAGGGTCATTCCTATGCTGCATACCTTATCTTTGGCAGTTAGGTTGGTGGATTCCCAGATCGAAGGATGGTTGAGTGTGTGGTTATATTTCTTTATCCAGAGGAGCTCAGTTTTGTGGCATTTAATTGGAGCTTGTTTTCGAGTCATACAGCTCTTTATTTCCATAGAACAGCTGTGTAGTTTGGATATTTGGGTGTCGTGGTTTGAACCTAGTGGCTATCCGCAAAGGAGTGGATCTTTATCTGGTATTTTATGGTATTATCTAATACCAGTCTGGTATAGAGTTTGAATAGTAAAAGGGATAGGAGGGTACCCTGAAGTATTCCATATATTATTGGTTTCGATTGTGATAGAACAGATCTTAGCAGAATGTTTTGGGTTCCTTGGCTATGAGAATGATGAGAACCAATGGAGTGTAATTTTGCAGATTCCAATGTCTATGAGTCTGGAAAGAAGGCGGGGATGATCAATGGTGAGGCACTGAGGTCTTGAAGAACAAATAGTACATTGTTTTCATTGTCTGGCATGTTCTGGCAGTCATCAATAATGTTTGCCAGGACTGTTTCCGTGCTGTGGGATTTCCTGAGGCCAGATTGGCAGGAGGAGAGGGCGTTTTGTTTGTCAATGAAGGTCTGGAGTTGTGATAGTATGGTCTTTTCTAGTATCTTGGATATGAATGGAAGGTTACAGACTGGTCTGTACTGGGGTCATTTGGGTCCAAGGTGTTTTTTTTTTTTTAAGATAGGTCTGATGATGGCTGATTTCCAGCTTTCTGGTACTAATCCTGTTTGAAGGGAGGAATTGATTAGGGGAAGGATTGATTTAGTAAAGGAATTCTATGTGGACGTCAGGAGATTGGGTGGACATGGATCAAGGATGGAACCGGAGAGTCATAGTGTGCTGAATGTTTTAGCGAGGTCATCATGAGAGACTGGTTCAAAGTGACTTAGGGTTTCAGATTCAAGTTTTAAGTTTAATAAAATTTTGATTAAAATGCATTATCATATACACTTCTCCCTCCGGATTCGCGGGGAAAGGGGCAGAGCCAGATATTGAATGGCGAAAAACCGCGAATATCCAGCTCTGATCCACCCCCGCCTCCCTCCCACCTTCCCGGCCTTACCTGGTGGTTAGCGGGCTTTCGGGGCAGGAGCGATCTTCCTACGCTCCTGCCCCATGCAGATTGCCATTAGGAAATGGCTGCTGTGAGTTCCCATCGTCTCTCGAGACTACGACGGGAACTCCCTACAGCTATTTCCTAATGGCGAAGTGCATGGGGCAGGAGCGTAGGAAGATCGTTCCTGCCCTGAAAGCCCGCTAGACCACCAGGTAAGGCCGGGATGCTGGGGGGAAGACTTAACAATGTTTTTTTTTCTTTTTTCCCCCCTCCCCAAAAAATCACGAATATGTGAAACCGCGATTACCGAAACCGCGAATGGGGAGGGGGAAGTGTATTCAACACGATGTACAAAATTTTAACTAGAGTAGGGTGTTTGGGGTTTTTTTTTTTGTTGTTGTTTTTGGTAGTTTTGGAGTGTGAAATTAAGATTCAAGCATATACAGTCAATTTTTTCTTGGAAGAAAGTGGAGAGAGTTTCCCTGTCTAGGCTGGTTCATAGGTCTTGGTGGTTTCTATCTATCTCAAATGGGGCTCTGTTCTTTTTTGCTATTCTTTCCCAGTTTATTTACCACCATTCACATGAAGTGATAGTGCTGCATCATAAATACAATGAAATCTTGCTACCATATTATGAGAGTTTGATGGGCATTTAGGGAGTAGTTTATAAAACTTTTTTTTGCATGTGAAGCATGCTTTATATAAAGCTGGTGACATTTATAAAGAGTACAGCCTAATATTTCTGTACAATTATGCTTGCCTACACGATTGTGAGTTTTTATAACTGCACTTGAGGGCATAGTCTGGGAGGAGTGAGACAGAGGTGAGGAGGCCAAATGGGCATATATTTTAAACCTATTTTACTGTCTATAGCTGCTTTAAAAAATATATTTCTTTGAATTATTATTTGGGGGTTTGCTGCTCAACTCCAGTGTAAACATGTGAGATCTATACATACTAATTAGCCTCTGCCTAAAACTCTTTATTTTGTGGATTTTCTGTCCTGATTTGTCCATTGGCGTTCCTTTATAAACTCAAATTTTAGCCTGCAAACCATCTTGACCTACATGTTGGAACGGGGTGTCCAACCTCGGCCCTCATCAGGTTGGGTTTTCTGGATTTTCCAAATGAATATGCATGAGATCTATTTGCATAGAATGGAAGCAGTGCGTGCAAATAGATCTTATGCAAATGAATTGGGGAAATCCTGAAAATCTGACTGGATTGCCACTCTTGAGGACAGACGTTGGACAACCCTGCAGTATGTGTTTTAAACAAGATTCCTATGGTCTTTATAAAATATCAGTACAAAACGTGCCAAAATTCTACTTCCGGTACAATGAACCCATGTACAATTTACCTTGCATGAGAGTAGATGGAAATATACACACATATTTTATTTAAAAATAATATCAAGACAATATTCAGGCCATTGTCAGAATTAGCCCTGAATATTAAATGTCAAACCATGTGCAGGACTTGGCCTTGAATATCCAGGGCTAATTCAGCATGTGCCAGGTTTTATGCAGGTCCCATCTGATATTCAGTAGTATTAGGATGCAGCTGCAAAAAGGTTAAGGCAGCCATTTTGAAAAGGAGTCTGTGTTAAGCAGAAGCAAATAGTCATCATTCCTGCCTGTTCACTAGACCACTAGGGATCAGACAGATAGGCCTGGAGGTATCCGGGGGGGTTGATGTTTAGAGGAGGAGTGGGAGGGGTGATTAGAAGGGGGATGTTCCATTGTTCCATGTAGGTGGGAGGGTATTGGAAGGTATTGGAAGGTGGCTTTATATGTACTGGGGAAGGGGAGTTGAAAGGAGGAATAGAGATCCTGGCACACTTCAGGAAGCCAACTGATTTTCAGTGCTGACACTGCATAGCTAACTCCCCCTTTTACTAAGCCGTGCCTGCATAGGAGGGTCTTAAACAATCTGGGCCAGTCAGAGCCTTAGACCCCTTCCCGGTGCATCCCAGGATGCAATGGGGAGGGGAAGGCCCGCTATTTTGAAGAGGCGGGCCTGCTGGCTGGAGAGCATAGGCATCCCTTTGGCCAGCCATCATAAGCAAGGTGAGGGAGAGGGATGGGGGAGTTGTCAGAGGCACGGGGGGGTGTGTTGCATAATGGTGTGAGGGAGTGGGCATCTCTCCCGCTACGGGAAGTGGGTGTCAGAGGGTGTTGCTTGGTGGCAGGAGGGAGTGGGCATCTCTCCTGCTGTGGAGTGGGGGCAGGTTAGCCATGTTGGGTGATTGTGCAACATGGCAGGAGAGAGTGGGCATCTTTCCTGCTGATCTTCAATTTGGTTTTTGGTTTATTTATTTATTTTTATTTGCATGGGGGAGGTCTAAGCGGTCAAATCTTACTTTCCTGTCAGTGCATGAGCCAATTAGTGCTCAGGCACTGATCAGAAAGTAAGGCATCAGCAGCTTAGACCTGTCAGTAAATTTTGGCCACAAATGTGGCACAACAAGGTTAAAGAATCACTTAGCGATTATAGGCTATAACCATTATTGAGATGGCTGTGGAGCAATCCACTGCTTATCCCTAGGATAAGCAGCATAAAATCTGTTGTATTACTTGGGATCTAGCTAGGTATTTGGAACCTGGGATGGCCACTATTCAGTCTGTCTCAGTATGATAGCTCTTAAGTTCTAATGTAAGACTAGTATAGGACAATCAAGCCATTGTGACATCACTGATGAGTTTGTCTCTTAGGCATTAGTGGAATGAGGCATTATGACATCACAGTCTGAGCTCTGGAATGTTGCCATTATTTGGGTTTCTGCTAGGTACTTGGGATCTGGGTTGGCCATTGTTGGAAAGAGGATACTGGGCTTGATGGACTTTCGGTCTGTCCCAGTATGGCGATTCTTATGTTTTATTAGAACTTGTTATACCGCTTCAGCATATGACAGATCTAAGTGGTTTACAATACAAATATTTTATGAAAGGAACTCCATGTTCTTAGGGGTCCTCCATATTTAAATTTATTTTGGAAATTAGGCATGTAACAGCCTGAAAATTTATGCGCCCTGTTACAATGGAAGGTACATTTTTTTAACAGATCACCTAATCAAAAAGTACAAGCAAGCAGCTCTTTTGGAGCTATTTTATAAAGACATATGCAGGATAATTATGTGAAGTACATAAGAACATAAAAATAGCCTTACTGGGTCAGACCGATGGTCCATCATGCCCTGTAGCCTGTTCTCACGGTAGCCAATCTAGGTCACTAGTAATTTTTAATGGGTAATAATATATATGAATCCAACATAAAAAAAACACCAATATAAACCAAAATGACACTGAAGGTATTTTTTTTATATATATGCTCATTGTGTCATGCCTGTTTCTCTGGTTGTCTCTTTAACAAAAATGATATTTAAAAAAAAAAAATAGGGAACAAGCCTCAGATTATGGAGTTTCACCCATTCCGGGTTTTTTCAAAGAGACAAGCAAATCTGTTTACTTACTCCTGCTTGCATCACCGGCTTGAATCCATCCTCCCTTCCTTTAACTCACTTAATTAATTAATTAAATTCATAATTCTTTCATCTTCTATTAATCTATAGTAAAATTCATCTAAATTGGATCTCTTAATTTATACTAAACGCAACCATTTAAATACTTAATACTAAAGAACCACACAGCTCATTTCAGAACACAGAACCGACAGATAAAAAATACTTATCTTGAAAAAGTGCACTGGTGCTTTAAAGTGCTATATTGAAAAGTGCATTCATGCTGTAAACTGCTTGAATTCATTTCCAACTTTTGTAGCTTAAAGTGCTTAGCTCCTGCTCTAAATAACCAAGGCTGTTGCTTGTTACTTTCAGTCATCCAATGAGGCCTACATTTCACGGGATGCAATACACCCCCACTGCGCCAGGGAAAAGGCTCTCTAGCAATGCTTCTCTGGGCTATAAACATACTCCTGCTGGCTTGTTCCCTTATATATATATAAAAAATACCTTCAGTGTCATTTTGATTTATATTGGTGGTTTTTACATTGGATTTAATTAATAGGCAACCACCAGGTTTTCTTTAGTTTACTATAATAATATATATGCACTAATATGTGCATATCTTACATAGCAGGTATTTTACAGGTGGATACACACATAGGCCAAGTCTAGCAGCATGGGAGGAATTCACATGTTACTTTTAGAATATTTTAAGAAATGAATGTATCTCTGGTACTTAGGTGCACAATCTTATACCATTAATGCTTAGGCCGAAGGATAGGCACATATATTTTTGTTATTATGCTAAAATTCGATAAAGAAAAGTAGGTGCCTATATTTTTTCACAAAATAGGCTCCCATCTGGTGCTCTCTGGGTATCTATTTATAATGTTCAGTTATAGAATTTTTCCAATAGAGTCTTTGTAACATAGCCTCATAAAACATGCATGCACATTTATGTCTTGCATATTTAGGGGGAATTCATAAAAGGACACTAAGCTGCTGATGTGTTATTAGTGTGCACTAAACACTAAATATGCCCTTAGGAATATAATGGGCACCTTTAGCTGCTAGCGCATTCTAATGCACTTAGGCCAGGATTCTTGAACCAGTGCCAATTTTCTAGGCATTAGTAGGCATCCATACCTCTGTTAAAAACACCATCCAAATTGCATTTTTAGCCAAGAGTTGAGGCATATACTAGCACCGGAATCATGTCTATGTAGGTAGGTGTTTTAGGCCACAGAACACCAAAGTAGGTGTGGCCAATGCTGAAAGTTATTCTCACAAATCTTAAATGTAAACAAGGACAAAATCAACAAAATAACAAAATTCCAGTGATCTAGAATATGCCGATATGGGGTGTCAGATTGACCAATTGAAGTAAAAATACCTCAAACGTAAAAAAAGCACAAAAAAATATCACTTTGATAAAGATATAGGGGATGAATGAAGAATTGACAGACCTTTGAGGTATTTTTACTTCAATTGGGCAATGCTGAAAGTGGCATTAGGCAGCCTAAAGCTCCTATATAGACACGATAGGTGCCAGAAATGCAGACCCGGAAAAATCCTGGCCTACATTTCTGGTGCCTATCTTTCACATTGGCGCGACTCCGCAATCAGCACCAATGCATGATTGACATGTGATTGGCGGACGCTTTTAAGGTGGCTGCCAATATAAGTGCCAGTTCAAGAATCTGGACCTTAGTGCCGTTTCATGAATTCCCCTCTTAATATGAGTATCCTGAAAACCTTGATAGAGTGGCAAACCACTGCCTTAGGGACAGTGAGTAGTTCTCCTATTCACACAGAAAAACAAAGAAATTGACGGCAGATAAATACCAAATACCATAAATATCAAAGTTGGTATGGATGGTCCTATTCAGTCTGCCAAGCCATACAAACTTTACCCCTTAAGGATAATTCTAGAACAGGTTGCCAAGGTGAGAAAGTCAAGCAGGAAACAATTTTGAGCCTACTGCTTGAAAACACTTAAGGCCTCTTCTATCAAACTACACTAGCAGTTTTTAGCGTAGAGAGCCACGCTGAATGGCACACGCCTCATCGCGCTACAAACTGCTAGCGCAGTTTGATAGAAGAGGCCCTTAGGCTAGTATGTGTTATTATAAAATACTATGAAAAATTCTGCAGGAATCATAGGTAAAGTGACCCATATACCTACTCCAGAGTAGGAGTAAATGTGTAATAAATGTCCCTCAAGTGTCATGTATGCATGTATTTTATAAACAACCTGTACAAATTATGACTCTACCTGTGCTATGCCCATGTGTGTGAAGGGGAGTGGGATTGAAGAGGGGATGTTCCATGGGGGCTAGATGGGGAGAGGGGCTAGGAAGCATTTTAAAAGTTATACAGGTCCTGGCCAATATTCATCTGAAGCCAGTATAAGATTATTTTTATACTATGTAAAACCGCTTTGATATTTGATAAGGCGGTATATCAAATTTTTAATAAACCTGAAACCTGATTCGGTGGCTACTGGTTTTCCGATTACCGTATTTTCACTCATATACTGCTCATATACCGCGCATGCTCAAAGCCTTCTGGTCTCGCTCTCTTCGAGATAATCTCGGAGAGAGCGAGACCAGAAGGCTTTGAGCATGGGCAAATGCTCAAAGCCCAGTACAGCGCGGCACAGGGAAGAAGGATCTCCCTCGCACCGCCCAGCCCAGCCCAATGAGAGAGAGTCTTCAGGCACTAGCACTGGCACATCCTGTGCATTGGTGCTGGTGCCGGTGCCGGTGCCCAATCGGGTAAGAGTTGTCTTTGCGGTGCTGGGGGGGATGTAGGATCGCGGGGGAGGGAGGTGACACGAGCAGGGGGGGGGAGGATGCCGGTTCGCAGGGGGGATGCCGGATCGGAATGAAAAAAAAAAATTTGTACAACGCGCTCACACGTATAACGCGCATGGTTATGCACGGTTTGTAAAATCGTGTATAACGCGCGCATTATATGCGTGAAAATACGGTATCCTCTGATATTCAGTGCTGGTGCTGCATATGTCTTGACACTGAATATTTGGAGCTAGTTTAGCTGCCGACAGTCAGCATTTAAAACATTCCGACCATCACCACTGCATATCTGCCGGTTTAAACTTCTTAGTAGCATTGTTGTTGGCATTTGGAATATACATGTTGACTGCCCACATTAAAGTGTGCGTTAGCATTAGATACTGTTATATCTGAAGAAAACAGAACACCATTAGATAAAACAAATATAAAGGCGAAGTAGAAATCCCTTATAAGCCTGCAAGGCCACATTTCTCATAAATGGTAGATACTGAAATGTAGAAATTGTTGAAGGCATTTAGTAGCTGCAGGTTATTGTTCAAAAGTACTTTTCTTAAACTGTTGAAAACACTGCTATTTAAAATTGATAGCAATCCTCTGCATAAAAATGTACAATGCAGAAAACATGAACTTACATTTCAAAGAATAATTGTGAATTAGATTATGGAAATCATTTTAGAAGGCTTGTACAACTTTCACATATGTAAACAGCAACATTTTTTTATATGTAAATGACGAATACCCATAAATACAATCCGTTTTAGAAAGCAACTATTTACATATGTAGATTTTCAGCGTGCACAAATTTCCAAGTTTGTTTGGGTTTTGTTATCCCATTTGTTGTAAAAATGTCTAAGCGGCTTACAATCTATTCTCTCCCTTTATTAAGCCGCGGTAGATGTTTCTGCTGCGGTCCGGAGCGCTATATGCTTCGAAACTGCTCCAATTATAGTATGCTCCAATACTTATAGAATTCCTATGAGCGTCAGAGCAAGATTCTATGTTAGAAACCTCCGCCTTGGCTTAGTAAAAAAGGGCCTATGTAATTAAGAGAGGGTGAGTATTAAATGTACAGCGCTGCGTACGCCTTTCAGCGCTCTAGAAATGATAAAATAGTAGTAGTAGCATGCGCTGCATCAAGACATGACAGTAGCGGGAAAAGCGGAAGAACGACAATAATGCATAGCACAGTGAAGTAGGTTTGAACAAAAGGTGGGGTGTCCACACTCAGGGCTCCTTTTACAAAGGTGCGCTAGCGTTTTTAGCGCATGCATCGGATTAGCGCGTGCTGTAGTGCGCGCTACCTGAAAAACTACCGCCTGCTCAAGAGGAGCCGGTAGCGGATAGCGTGCCCAGCATTTTAGCGTGCGCTATTCCGCGCGTTAAGGCCCTAACGCACCTTTGTGAAAGGAGCCCTCAGTCTGCCCTATCCAGAACAGTCATCCAAAGAGGCAGCAAGAGAGGGAAACCGGAGATGTGTATAGCATGTCTGGGAGAAGGAACGAACGGGCAAATTCTATGAGAGGTGCCTAAAGGCAGTCGCCTATCTTAATTAGTAAATTGGTATCAATTATGAGCTTTAACTCATAATTGCAAAAAAATAAAAATTAATTGGGTGATGGGCACCTATCTTCTTAGATGTGATTCTACAAAAGATGGCATGGAACACTAAAACAGGCATGTTTAGTGGTGGAGAGTGACTTAGATGCCACTAGGCACGATTCTCTAAAGGACTTAGGTGCCTATAATGCAGGCATTTGGAACCCTGGCCTATATTACAGGTGGCTAAGTTTTAAGTTAGGCGTAATTGACATGCGATTTGCCTAACTTTAGGCACCTATTTATTTAGGCACTAATTACAAATCCAACCCTGAGTATATGCAACAGAGATGGGGAGTGTGTGGCACAGTGGTTAGAGCAACAGCCTCAGTACCCTGAAGTTGTGGGTTCAAATCCCATGCTGCTCCTTTGACCCTGGGCAAGTCACTTAATTTCCCATTTTTCCCGGTACATTAGAAAGAGTCCACCAGGACAAACAGGGAAAAATGTTTGAGTACTTGAATGTAAACGAATTAGGGCTCCTTTTACAAAGGCGCACTAGCGTTTTTAGCGCACGCACCGGATTAGCGAGCTCTACAGCACGTACTACCTGAAAATCTACCGCCTGTTCAAGAGGAGGTGCACACAGCATTTTAGTGCACACTTAGCGTGCACTAAAACCGCTAATGTGCCTTTTTAAAAGGCTATAAGTGGTATATAAATGCTATAAATAAAATAACTTTTCATATCAAGCCTTGAACTTGTTTAGGCATGCATGAAGTCTTAGGAGCACAGTTTTCAAGAGAAGATGTTGGGGGAATATTCTGTGGTTCCAAATACGAAAAAAAAAAAAAAAGCAATAGGAAAAATTGTTGAAAAAGAACTAACTAGTGTGATTAAATTCAAATTATACTTAATAAAGTTAGTTGAAATATAGGCCCTCTTTTACAAAGACGCGCTAAGTGTTTTAGTGAGGATTTAGTGCACGCTAAATCAACACATGCGCTAACTGCTAATGTGTCTATAGGATAACATGCACGCATTTGTGTTTATCGCATGTTTAGCATGCACTAAAAAGCTTAGCGCACCTTTGTAAAAGTGGGGGATAGAAACATGATGGCAGATAAAGGCCAAATGGCACATCCACAGTACCCATTATCTCTTTCTCTCTCTGAGAGATCCCACGTGCCTATCCCAGGCTCTCTTGAATTCAGACACAGTCTCTGTTTCCACCACCTCTTCCGGGAGACTTTTTTTTTTTTTTTTTACACACTTTCACTTTATGGACACTGGATCATAAAAGTTGCTCAGCAGCAAGTATTTTGATTGCGTTTGATTTAAAATTTTCTTGCCTATAGTAAGCCTTTCTTCTAAAGATAAGTATTATAACAATTATTTTTGGTGCTGCATATTGAACAAGTGAATTTGGCTCCTTTTGCTGCATTAGTTATCTGACATGTGCAGTGATGCATGTAAAAATCATTTCAGCAAGATCAGCTTGCGAGTGACAACATTAAATCTGAGAACCTTTCACTTATATTTATAAATGAATAAATAATCAGCTAACTTTTTATATAATTTGGCATATTCTGTACGCTAGAAAAGCATGTGTGTGCTCCAATTATATATCAGCAGTAGACAAATACCTTAAAAATCTGGATATTGACATTTATAGCTCCTCCAGAGCAGGCATATGGGTCAGCTAGTGCTCATTTGACTGGTGGTTTGCATCAATAATTAAGGGACTATTGTGCTTAGTTTTCTGATACTTAAAGCCATCTCATCATTCTCCCCCCCCCCCCCCCCGAAAAAAGAAAATAAATAAATAAAAAGAGAGAGAGACAGAGAGATTATTAAATTGGCTCTTCAAGTGCCTCTTCTAGAACATCCAGTTTTGTGAAATTCAGCATGTATTCTTCAGGTTGTAAAATCGGCACTTGCATGTTCAAAACTCTGCTCATTTTTGTTGTTCCTACTGGATGTGCTGGTGCTTCCAATTGCATTTCCTGGATTATTTATACATATTTTACAAAAGGGTCTGTGAGCCATTTGTGAACTAGCCATAAACTTGTGCAGATCTCATTCTGGGCAACTCAATTGGACACCATATGCAAAATTAGTCTTAATGTGTTTTGGTTGTGAGCTGAAAATATATTTGTTTAATTTTAAAGAAAAAAAAGTAGTCTGAATGATTATTATATGTTATCTCTACTATAATTGTGGTATAGAGCAGTGGTTCCCAACCCTGTCCTGGAGGACCGCCAGGCCAATCAGGTTTTCAGGCTAGCCCTAATGAATATGCATGGAGCAGATTTGCATGCCTGTCACTTCCATTATATGCAAATCTCTCTCATGCATATTCATTAGGGCTAGCCTGAAAACCCGATTGGCCTGGTGGTCCTCTAGGACAGGGTTGGGAACCACTGGTATAGAGGATTCAAAAGTCAAAAATTTAAAAATATATCTAATTGGCATTATTTTATTTTTACTGTGGCAAAGTCAAAAGGCTAAATAAATAACCTTTTATTAAAATACATTTTGCATCTTTTCTATTAGTTTTCAACCCAGTACTACTAAAGTAACATATGAGTATATAGTTGTGGAATTGCACATTACCAGAGTGCAGAAATATTAAAGTACCACCATCTGTTATGTAAACCATTTGCCACCTGTTCTATTGCCTTTGGAATGTTTTAACAGCATGAATTTAATGTGTTTTAGTTTTGATACAGAGTAACTGGAAAGTGACTATTTCTTTCTCCTATCATTAACTTAACTATTAAAAAATATACCCCCCCCCCCTTACGAAAGCGCAGAAAAGGTGTTTAGCTCTGGCCGGCGCACTTAATGCTCTGCGCTGTTCTGATGCTCATAGGAACTTTATGACTGCCGGAGCAGTGCAAAGCATTAAGCACGTCATTGGCGCTAAAAACCTTTTCTGCGCTTTCATAAAGGGGGGAGGATAACTTGGTGCATATACTTTCAGTACTCATATGCAGTCAGTTTATTAAGAACTCGATTCACTCTATTAATAATTTCAATGTCATTCACAGACTTCCTTATCTAGTCTGATTTGCCCAAATGCATATGCACTTTTTGTTCACTTTAGGGATGCCTCAGCCTCAGCCTCAGCCTCATCTGTTAGTTCCATAATTAATGATTTTATAAGTTGTTTTTTTTTTTTTTTACCTTGGGAGAAATCAGCAGTTTTTAGAACTTTTTACTTATGGGAAAAATAGCGGATCTAATTGGAAAACGTTTTCTTATTTATCTCTTATCCAAAAATATCCTCTGTGTTTTCCATACAAAATACAATTGAAAATGTCAATGTCATATAACCTAATTACAAAGGATGGGTAACAGGACATTTTTTTAAATTGCATTCATTCTTACTTGGATTCTCTTATGGGTTCATTTCTCTTTCTCTTTATTTTTTCCTCTTCTTCTTCCCTTTTTGACCTAGTTTTCCTCCCCATTTTGTCTATTTTGTGTATTTCGTATGTCTATATATTTCACAGGTCGGGAGTAGGGGTAGGTGGGGGGTTGGGGGGTGGTTTGGATCCGGTTTTCTACGGTGTATTCTAATGTATGTTATAGTATTGGGGGTGTTACGATCTGTCCTGGGGTGGTTTTCAGAGGGTTTTACATGAAAAATTGTATTGAGCACCTCTTGAAGACATCTGATCTTGGTTGTGTTTATGACCTTTGCTCTCTGTATGCCCGGTAGGGCGGTTTTTTCTGGATTGATGGATGTCCATTTACTCTGTTATGTTCGGTATGTACTGGTTTGCTCAATAAAGAAATATTATAAATAAATAAAAAAAATTGCATTTCATTCCTGTGTCATTTCTGGGAATGAGCAGACAGGTGAGATAGTATTTACAGAGATTAAGAAACCTGGAAATTGGGCAACAGTATAATAATGGGTGAGTTATAGAAGAAGAGGCCAATGGAGCTTATATCAGTTTTCCTCTGAAGCAGTGATTGTATATGGCGAAACGGGATACCTGTCGGGACTATGCCAAGAGTGTTTGGTGCAAATAAGTATTTTGTAATACAATTTTGGTTCTTTTTTTTACTGATTGCATGCAGTTTGGGAACTGGATGATATTACAATATAAGTGCCACAATACATTCAGAGACTGAAGGGTTTATAAAATAGATTTTTGATGAGGACAGCAATTGCACAGTTTGTTTGTTTTTTTATGTATAGAGATTTGTGCTTATTGCACACATTAATTTTGTGGAGAACATAAGAATAGCCTTACTGGGTCAGACCAATGGTCCATCAAGCCAAGTAACCTGTTCTCATGGTGGCCAATCCAGGTCCCTAGTACCTGGCCAAAACCCAAGGAGTAGCAATATTCCATGCTACCGATCCAGGGAAAGCAGTGGCTTCCCTCATGTCTTTCTCAATAACAGACTATGGACTTTTCTTCCAGGAAATTGTCCATCCAGTCAATTACCCCAATATTGACTGGATAAATGTTACATCAGGGAGTGCTAGGTATATAAAATTTCTAGATTTAAAAAATGACTGCTTCTTGGAGCAACTGGTCTAGGAACCAATAAGAAGAGAGCTATTTTAGTTTTGGTCCTTAGTGGAATGCAGGACATAGTACAAAGGTAACTTTGTTGTGTCCCCCTGGGAAAAAGTGATCATAACATGCTCAAATTTGAGCTGATATCTGAAGTGAAGTCACTAAAGAAATCTAGATCCTAGAGGGAACATCTATAGTCTGATATTGAGGCAGACATGGGAGAAGCCACTGCTTTCCCTGGATTCATAGCATGGAATTTTGCTACTATTTGGGTTTCTGTTAGGTACTGGATTGGCCACTGTTGGAAAGAGGAGATTGGGTGAAATGAACCATTGTTCTGACCCAGTATGGAAGTTATGGAAGTTATACATCAAGAGAGCATGCTCTTTTGAAAGAGTATGCAGTACTTGCAAAGAGGACACACTGCAAACAGTGGGCACACTTTTACCAATAGTTCTTGGATGCATGATGGCTCACCAGTGCCCACACATACTGCTGGCCCTGCTCTCCGTTACTTGCAGGGGCAGGAAGCATGGTTGCTCCCTGTCCCTGCAAGTGATAGTGCCATGTGATATGGTAAGCAGGGCCCTGTGTGGTAAATGCAGGGAAAATTCTGACTATGCCTCCTGCATTTACTGCATTGTAGTTATCGTACATTAATTTTCATATTAACTGTGCAGTAACTGCATTTGGGTAAAAGACCTCTTAATTTTTTGTGTTTTAATAGTAATTTGTAATTATTTTTTTCATATTTACCGTATTTTTTGCTCCATAAGATGCACCTTACCATAAGACGTATCCTAGATTTAAAGTAGGAAAACAAGAAAAAAATTCTGAACCAAATTGTGTACTAACATATACCAGGCTCTGCACCCAGTCTCCCTCACTCTCTGCCAGGCTTTTCACCCAACCCCACACTCCTTGTAATGCAATTTTTTCCTTTCATTTTTCATAAACACACAGCAGATATACTTCTCAAAACTTACTCATTTCGATCATTAAATTAAAAATAAAATAATTTTTCCTACCTTTGTTGTCTGGTGATTTAATTAGTTTCTGGTTGGACTTCGTTCTGACTGTGCATCCAACATTTCTTTCACAATCTAGCCCCATCCCCTTTGGGTCCAAGTCTCTTATCTCTTTTCCTTCTGCTTACCCTCCCCAGATCCAATGTCAGTTCTCCTTTGTACCTACCACCACCTTTGTTCCAGGTCTCCCTCTCTCTCCCTCCTCTATTATGATCTTGCATCTCTCTGTTCTTCCTCTGTCTCTTCTATCTGCACCTCCCATAGTGCAGCATCTGCCTCCTGTCTTTCCCCGTTGGTCCAGGCCTCTCTCTCTCTGTCTTCTGCTTACAACCCCCATCCCATTCCATTCCCATGTCCAGTATTCTCCTTTCTTCCAGGTCTTTCTCTGCTTCTCTCTCTTTCCTTCCTTCCTCCCTCTCTGGTCCAGAATCTTTCCACCTCTCTGCAATCTCTCGCTCTCTCTTCCCTCTATATACCCCCAAGTCCAACATCTGCCCCTCTCTCTTCTGCCTCCCCTTTGTTTCAGGTTTCTCCCTCTCTCTATCTTCCTTCTGCTAACATTTTGAGTGTGTTTCCTCTCTCTACCCCCTCTAGTCCAGCATCTGCCTTGTCTTCAAGTCTGTTTTCCTGCCCCTTCTCAAGGTCCTTTTGAAGCCTCCTCTCACTCTCACCCCACTCCCCCCGGTGTCCTGATCCAGTATCCCGCTGGGGCCCTTGCAATGGGCGGGGCCTTACCTCCAAGTTGCTTCCTGCATCCAGCGAGAGAGATTGTCTTTCGTGCTGTGACTGCTGCTGAGCTAATTATGGCAGCCTGCAGAGTGAACCTAGCAGGCTGCCATTGGCCTCCGAAGTCGTGGTCCCGCCCATGATGTCAGGGGCTGGACCACAGCAGAGGCAATGTGCTTCGGATGGTATGACGGGTGGGGGTGGGGTGTTTAAAAAAGGTATCTTCGCTGCATAAGATGCACCATTAACACCCACTTTTGGGTGGAAAAAAGTGCGTCTTATGGAGCAAAAAAATACGTTATAACCTACCTACAGCTATGTGGCGTACAATATGAGCATACAAAGTAATGGTAAATAACTGCTTATTATGTTCATTTTCACTAAAAACATCTGGTTCCAAGACATAGGTATTGAATGATTATTTACCTGGTTAATAGTTTGAGAACTTTCTTGATACATTTTTTTTTAACATAAGACAAGGTAATAGAGTCTTGCCACCCTAACTAGAATATCAATGTATGAACATTTGCCAGGAAAATAATGCAACATTTCAATGGGTTCTAAATGTGAAAACCAAATATGCTTTGTAAGTTATCCAACTATATTATCTCAGAACTATGAATGCCTACTTAATAAATCACAAAAAATTGCACCCTCCAAAATACAGGACAAAAAAGTCACCTTTCTTTACAAAAAGGGAGAAAAGACCTCAGTGTCTAATAGGGGCTCTTTAAGCTTCCCATATAGACAGGCTAGTTTTAAACAGAATTTAATCCTAGCAGACCCAATTAGTAAGTGAACCTCTATTCTAATTTTCTAATAGTTTTATATATTTTCTTATAGTTTTATATATTTTTTTAAACTTTTCTTCAAACAACAATTGTCAAAAATAGAAGTCACTTATCTGAGCACTTCGATATTCAGGTGTAGTCCTGGAGTAAAGCAAGCAGGAAAAACTGCTCTATGGAAAAAAGCTATCAGACTGATAGCTTTTTTCCATAGAGCAGTTTTTCCTGCTTGCTTTACTCCAGGACTACACCTGAATATCGAAGTGCTCAGATAAGTGACTTCTATTTTTGACAATTGTTGTTTGAAGAAAAGTTTAAAAAAATATATAAAACTATAAGAAAATATATAAAACTATTAGAAAATTAGAATAGAGGTTCACTTACTAATTGGGAGTTTTTCTGACCAAGGATGTGTCTGCTAGGATTAAATTCTGTTTAAAACTAGCCTGTCTATATGGGAAGCTTAAAGAGCCCCTATTAGACACTGAGGTCTTTTCTCCCTTTTTGTAAAGAAAGGTGACTTTTTTGTCCTGTATTTTGGAGGGTGCAATTTTTTGTGATTTATTTTGGGCATCCTTTTCTTGATTTTTTGGATATTTTTGCCTACTTAATAAAACATATTTCAATTCCACTTGGTATCAATAAATGAACCTGTCATTACATCTATTTTGTAGTTTAGACAAACAAAATTACTAGAGAATTGAGTAGTTTAGACATTTTTTAAAAATTAAATGCAGTGCCTAAAGCACCAAAAAAAACAATGATTCTTCATAAGAGAGGTGTCCTTCCTTAATGTAGCTCATTCTTTCTATATTAGACAAAAGGAAACCTTCAGAATTTACCACTCAGGTGTATCCTGTAATCTAAGAGTTCCATATAGTAGTTTGCTTATAGCATGTGTCTAGAATACTATGTGCTCAATATTCTAAGGGATGAGCGACAAAGAGGACTAAATTGAATCAATTTATCTTGAATTTCAGTGATGACAGGAAACAAGTTGAAGCCTGAAGCTATTATAGGGATACCTCCTGAGCTTGGAATGGGAAGCTATTAAGACCTAGTCTACAATTTCTAACAGATGGCATTTTATGCTATAAAACGCCATACCTGATCTCTAGGCCACAGTGAGAAGCCATTGGATAACAAAAGGAAAAAAAACCAAAACAACATACTTAACAACATACTTAAAAAAAAGAATTTTGAAACTTTGGATAGGTGGAAAAGAAGAAGAATGTAGTTTAATATTTAATAGAAATAAATTCAGTTTCAACAATTGGCATACACTCATATTTCAAATAGCATCCACAGTTCCAAATTACATGGGTGATTTATAACACAAGTATTTTAAGAATATTTCAGACTATTTGTGTCTTTAATGAGTGTGATATATTCTTGTTAAAACATTTTGTACTTTGCCAGCTTTCTGTGTGAGTGGCAGGCAACAGAATCAAAAACATACATTTGCATTTCTTCTTCCAAAGAAAAATGCCCAGGACACATTTTTTTTCCTATACTAAAAATATATGTGGTACTGCAGTTGGGAGTACCAGATACTTCTGTTCTGTGTTCATGGTAGAAAAGTCTGTAGAAAGACATTAGTTGGCTGACAAAAGCGTATATGGGAATGGAGTAGATATCACACCATTCACAGAAAAAAGTGTTTATGAACAACTGGGAAAACTAAGAGTGGACAAAGCCATGATACTAGATGAGATCCTTCCTTGTGTACTGAGGGAACAGGGAGAAGTTTTTGCGGGACCTTTTTCAGATTTGATTAATAAATCCTTAGAGAAGGAAGAGGTTCCATGGGATTGGAGAAGAACAAATGTGGTCCCTATTCACAAAAGTGGTAACAGAGAAGCAGTTGGAAACTACAGGCCGGTAAGTCTCACAATGGAAGCTTTACTGAAGGAAAGAATAGTAGACTACCTGTGATAGAATGGGCTACAAGATTTGAGATAACATGGTTTCACCAAAGGGAAACTGTGGCAAACGAATCTGATTGATTTTCTTGACTGGGTGACAAGTGAATTGGATAGAGAATGTATGCTAGATGTAGTCTACCTGGGTTTTAGCAAAGCCTTTGATATAAGAACGTAAGAATTGCTGCTGCTGGGTCATACCAATGGTCCATCATGCCAAGCAGTTCGCTCACGCGGTGGCCATTAGGTCAAAGTCCATTGCCCTAATCAAGACCAGCCCTACCTGCATACGTTCTGGTTCAGCAGGAACTTGTCTAACTTTGTCTTGGATCCCTGGAGGGTGTTCTCCCCTATGTCGCGACCCATTTCTCGAGCGTGTTTGTCACATTGCAGATCTTCGCAATCCTCCTGCATCTTCACTACTCTTTGTATCACCTACAAATTTGATCACCTCACTCGTCGTACCAATTTCCAGGTTGTTTATAAATATATTGAAGAGCACGGGTCCAAGCACCAAACCCTGTGGCACTCAACTCGTGACACTTTTCCAATCCGAATATTGTCTATTCACCCCACTCTCTGTTTCCTACCCGCCAGCCAGTTTTTAATCCACGTGAGTATTTTACCCTTGATTCAGGTTTAGGTTTCAGGTTTATTAAAAAATTTGATATACCGCCTTATCAAAATTCAAAGTGGTTTTACATAATATAAAAACAAAGAATAAAAAGGGCATGAGTTAAAAACAAATTACAATTAATATTACAAACAATCAAATGCACAGACAAACATTAACATACAGATACAAAATGGAAAAGGGTAGAAATACATTTGTATAATGAGAAAGAGAGGGAGAAGGATCAAAACAAAAGGGAGGGAAACAAAAAACAAATAGTCTGGTACTTTGTATAATGGGTTAAAATAATTAAAAAAAATGGCAAGGAACAAGTTTCCATTGCCATCCTTAGAAGGACTGTTATACTCCAAATGCGTCTTTTTAAAGAAAGGCCTTCAAGTTACTTTTAAATTTATCAAGTGATGAAATTTCTCTTATATAATTTGGTGTTGAGTTCCAGATGGTAGGGGCCATAACAGAGAAGATATTAGTGCGCATAGTGTTAATGTGTCTTAAAGAGGGAATGGATAGCAGGTTTTGATTAGATGAATGTAATGTACGATGGGGGGTGTGGGGGATTAATAACCTGTTGATGAAATCAGGTTGGCCGGAAGTTATGGTCTTATATGTCAGTAACATTATGCTCTAGGAAATTTGATGATCTATGGGAAGCCAATGGGCGTTGATCAAAAGTGGTGTGATATGATCGAATTTTTGAGCTTTTGAAATAATTTTAATGGCAGTATTTTGAATAATTTGAAGACTTTTTATTTCTTTCTTAGTGATTCCTTTATATAATGCATTGCTGTAGTCCATGGCTCACAATTTTTCAAAGTAGTCATTCATGCGGGACCTTGTCGAACGCTTTCTGGAAATCCAAATATACAATGTCGACCGGGTCATCCTTGTCTATCTGCCTGTTTACTCCCTCGAAGAATTGCGTCAAGCAAGATCTTCCTTTGCTGAAGCCATGCTGGCTGGTCCTCATCAGATCATGTTCATCAAGGTGATCAATGATGCAGTTATTTATCAGTACCTCTACCATATTTCTGGGTACCGAGGTCAGACTCACCAGTCTGTAGTTTCCCGGACCTCCCCTCGAACCTTTCTTGAAGATAGGTGTAACATTCACCATCTTCCAGTCTTCCGGAATCCTTCCTGAATTGATCGACAGATTGGCTATTAGTTGAAGCAGTTCAGCTATAGCCCTTTTCAGTTCCTTGATTACCCTAGGATGGATGCCATCCAGTCCCAGGGATTTATCATTTTTAAGCGTGCATACCTCTTCTAGACTGACCGTCAACCCTGTTATTTTCCCGTCTTTGTTTCCTGCGTAAAGCCTGTCGGCTTCCGGTATGTTGTGTATATCCTCTTCGGTAAATACAGACGTAAAAAATGTGTTCAATTTATTGGCGATGGCTTTGTCCTCCTTTAGCACTCCCTTTATTCCATGGTCATGCAACGGCCCCACCACTTCTTTCATGGGTCTTTTCTTGATATATCGAAAGAACGGCTTGAAGTTTTTTACCTTCTTGGCTATTTTTTTCCTCGTAGTCTCTTTTGGCCCCTCTCACCGCCTTATGGCACTTGCTTTGATGTTGCTTGTGTTTCTTCCAGTTTTCGTTCGTGCTTGACCTTTTCCATTCCTTAAACGAAGTCTTCTTTTCTTCGATCCCTTCCTTCACCGCTACAGTGAGCCACACTGGTTCCTTGTTCTTTTTCCTCTTGGATCCCTTATTAATACGTGGTATATATAGATTTTGTACCTCGGTGACTGTGTCCTTAAAAAGGGACAATGCTTGCTCTATGGTTTTTGCAGTGCTTATCCTCTTCTTAATCTTCTTCCCCACTATGAGTCTCATCCCTTCGTAATTCCCTTTTCGAAATTTCAGTGCCATGGAAAGCTCACCAATAAACTTAACGGGCTGAAGTTAGGACCCAAAATGTTGACCTGGATTGTAAATTGGCTGAATGACAGAAGACAGAGCGTAGTGGTAAATGGAATGTGCTCAGAGGAAAAAAGGTGAGTAATGGTATAGGTCAGGGATCGGTCCTGGGGCCTGTTCTGTTCAATATATTTGTGATATTTCTGAAGGATTAGAAAGAAAACTATGTCTCTTGTCAGATGGCACAAAGATTTGCAACAGTGTGGACATTCTTGAAGGAATATAAAACATGAGAAAATATTTGAAAATGTTAGAAGAATGGTCTAATGTCTGACAATTAAAATTTAATGTGAAGAAGTGCAGAGTGATGCACTTGAGGAGTAAAAATCCAAAGAAGCTGTATGTGTTAGGGGGTGAAAAGCTGATATGAATGGACTGGGAAAGGAACCTTGGCATGAGAGTGTCCGAAGAACCTCAAGACTGCAAAACAATGTGGTAAAGCAGTGGACATAGCCAGAAGGATGCTGAGCTGCATAGAGAAAAATATTTCCAGCAGAAAAAGGAAGGTGTTAATGCCCCTGTATAAGCCATTGGTGAGGTCCCACTTGGAATATTGTGTTCTGTTCTGGGAGTACCCTAAGACTCCGATTGGCCAGATCCCTTAGGCCACACCCATGGAGTGGAAATCCCTCCTGCCAGTTGGGGGGCAAGCAGGAGGAAGTGGGAATCCTTCCTGCCAATGACATTCAGGGGGGGGGGCATCCCTCCTGCTGTCCTATTTTGTTGCTGGGGTTTTTTTTTCCCTGCCACGGCCAATCAGCTGATCACGACAGAGAGATTCCCTTGCCGCGATCAGCTCAGCGTCAACGTGATTCTCTAACCGGCGCTTGTGACATGGACGCTGGTTAGAGAATCGGCGTGATTTTATATAGGACGCCCAGATGCTATTCTCAAAAGCCACTTAGGAGCTTTATGAGCATCGGGAGCTGCACGGAGCATTCAGCGCATCTCATTGCGCTAATAACCGCCATCATGGTTAAGTAAAAAGAGGGGGGGGGTTATTAGTAATATCTGGTTTATTGCACCAAATTGTGCTAGACACATCTCATCATCTTGCAGGAGATCTTCAACCAACTGGACAGATTTGAAGCAATTGTCAGCAGTTACATTCTAACCACTTCCATTCCTCGACAACATGAGTATCCTGTTCAACATAACGCTGTGCACCAGGTTGGACATCCAGGGTACACTTCACCCTTCAATGGATTACTTATTTCTGCATCACAACATCACCGTATTTTGATGCCATGTTTTGGTGGAAAAATCACATCTGCCACAGAAAGCCACGGTTTGACAACACACAGGTCCGTGACAAAGATATAGAACTTTGGCAGCTGTGCCTAGAAGAGCAGCCCGAAATCACAGACTGGCGCCAGCTTATCGGTGGTTCTTTGACGTGCTGTTATCCTATCATAGATCCGATTGACATCACTGAAACTAGTTGTGGACACGGGATGCGGTGAAGACAGATCTTCCTTCTTTTTCTAACTACAGTGATGCAACTGGTTTGTGGTGAGATTTGCACACCCCAGCCAAGAGAGACACAATTCCACAAAAAGCCTGTCAACATTATGAAAGGTCTTTGGCTGGTCAGGATTACTGCGAATCCACACTGTGATTTGACGTTTGATGTTATAGTAAAAGGGTGCTGAGCTTTTAGGTGACAAAGGCTTAGCCTAGTGGTTAGAATTACAGTCTAACCCTCCGTGCACTAGAAGGCAATTGCAAACAACTTGTATATTATAACAAGAAAATCACAAGCGGATGGTGACTAAAAGTCAGTTTGACTCAAGGGTACATCTAGGCCTGGAAGATTTAGGTGCCTGGAATACCAAGATATATGAGTGTATGTGTGTGTGTGTATGCACATATGTACATGTAAATGCCAATATTCCAGCTGTGCACTCAGTGGTGTACTGAGTGTGGGAGGTACCCGGGGTTGTGGTCATCCTCTTCTCCGCCCCGCCCCCCTCCACAAGTGCTCCCCTTCCCTTCCCAGTACCTATTTCACTTCCCCAGCGCAAGCAGCATCTCTAACTTGCTGCCCACCCCAGCATCGGCTTTCCTTCTGATGTCACTTCCTAGTCGTGGGACCCCAGAAGTAACGTTAGAGGGGAGTAGAATGGAGCTGCTGCTCGCGCCGGCAAGGAGCTAGAGGTACGGTGGTGGTGAACTGAAGGTGCGCATGTGTCAGATGAGAAGTGGAAAGGAGCGGGAAGATGGAGAGGAAGAGAGGTGTTGGCGCCCCCTGACCCCTCTCCCCCTTACTACACCACAGTGTGCACTATTCTATGACATGGCACCATCGACGTAGTTAGGGTTACCAGATGTTCGGATTTACCCGGACAGCTTTTCAAAACCCAGCACTTTGTCCGGGTTTTGATAAAGCTGGTAAGATCGGGGTTGAGTCTGGCATGCATCTGCGCACGTGTGGATGCAAAAGTGGCAACATCACAGGCATGCGCGTCGCATCTGCGCGTTTGCAGATGCAATCCAGACCTGGCTCGAAGAAAAGAGGTGTGCGTGGGGCTGGGGTTGGGAGGCGGAACAGGGCGGGGCCGGGGTAGAACAGGGCGGACCTAGGGGTGGAAAGGGGTGGGCCAGAGGGCATAATGAGGCGGGGCCACGTGTCATCCTTTACCAGATGCAAAATCTGATAACCCTAAGCATTGTTTACAGATGGGAAGAATGCACATAGATCACAGAACACCGTCATTTATGTTCATTCTTCTGTGATTTAGACTTGAGCATTTATACTAGCTCTATGGCTGGTGTAAGAGATCCCACTTTAATTCTGCACTTATAGGACTGAATTCTATATATGGAGCCTAAAAAAAAATCACATTAAAAAAATGCTTACTCAGTGCTATTCTATAAATTTTCTAAGTTAGGCGTGGTGTCAGTTACATTTGAGTCAGTTACATTTGAGTCAGTTACACCTTTTATTTATATAGTTCCAAAGGTTTCAGTTGTGTTGGATCTATTATAAACTTTGGGCCCAATTCTACAAACAGCGCCTAGTGGTGCCCCTCGACACTGTTGTCAATCAACCATTAGGCACCGTTTATAGACTTACACCTAGCTGTGCCTAAGCAGACTTAGGTGCCAGTAGGTATCCAAAAAGTAGGCACTGCTCTATTAGGCCTATTCTCAGCCTCTAACCATGCCCACTTTTTCAGATAGGTGTCAGTAGCCATCCTTAGGCATTGAGTGCCTCAACTTAGGTGTCACTAGGCATCCTAAGAGTTTGGCACCAAACTTTTAAATTGTTTAATTAATGTAGGCGTGGTGTAAAGAATAGCACTTACACCAAGGAATTGCGCCTATCTTTAGGCGAGTCTATTTGCACAACATCTACAACCAAAGGCGTCGGAACGGAAACATAGAAACATAGAAATAGACGGCAGATAAGGGCCCACGGCCCATCTAGTCTGCCCACCTTAATGTCCCTCCCCTACCTTTGCCCTGTGAATAGATCCCATATGCCAATCCCGTTTGGCCTTAAAATCAGGCACGCTGCTGGCCTCAATCACCTGTAGTGGAAGACTATTCCAGCGATCAACCACTCTTTCAGTGAAAAAGAATTTCCTGGTGTCACCTCGTAGTTTCCCGCCCCTGATTTTCAACGGATGTCCTCTTGTTGTCGTGGGACCCTTGAAAAAGAAGATATCTTCCTCCGCCTCGATGTGGCCCGTAAGATACTTGAACGTCTCGATCATGTCCCCCCTCTCTCTGCGCTCCTCGAGCGAGTATAGCTGTAATTTGTCAAGCCGTTTTTCGTATGGTAGATCCTTGAGTCCCGAGACCATCCGGGTGGCCATTCTTTGCACCGACTCCAGTCTCAGCACATCCTTGCGATAATGCGGCCTCCAGAATTGCACACAGTATTCCAGGTGGGGCCTCACCATGGATCTATACAATGGCATAATGACTTCCGCCTTACGACTGACGAAACCCCTTCGTATGCAGCCCATGATTTGTCTTGCTTTGGACGAAGCCTGCTCCACTTGATTGGCAGACTTCATGTCCTCACTGACGATTACCCCCAAGTCTCGTTCTGCAACCGTTTTTGCTAGGATCTCGCCATTAAGGGTATAAGACTTGCATGGATTCTGGCTGCCCAGGTGCATAACTTTGCATTTTTTGGCATTGAAGTTGAGTTGCCATGTCCTAGACCATCGCTCCAGTAGGAGTAGGTCGTGCATCATGTTGTTGGGCACTGAATGTTGTGCATTTGCCCACTACATTACTCAGTTTGGCGTCATCGGCGAATAATGTTATTTTACCTCGAAGCCCTTCTGCCAAGTCTCTTATAAAGATGTTGAATAGGATTGGGCCCAAGACTGAGCCCTGTGGCACTCCACTAATCACCTCCGTCATTTCGGAGGGGGTGCCGTTCACCACAGGGCCACAGGGGCCATGGCCTCCCCCAAAATTGCCTGTCCTGTGGGGGGAACACTTCTTTGGAGGCTGGGAGCGGCACCTTGCTACCGGCCAGCGTACCTGCTGGTCGGCAGTCTCTGCCATGTCCCTTCACCGGCATCCACTCCTCCCACCAGCCACGTGTCTATCTTAATTTTTTTTAGAAAAGTGCTGTGGTCCCAGTGTCTGCGCTCCAGTGTAGCCAGCCCTAGCAGAAATAGGAAGGTGTCAGAGAGGGCGGGCCGCAGTGGAGAGTGTCGGCTGCGACAGCAACTCTGAAACACAGCCTGTGGCCTCCTTTCATGCTTTCCTTGTGCTACGCTCCACTCACTAATGACGCTGCTTCCATTTTCAGCTTAGGCAGAGCATGGCACAAGGAAAGTGTGAAGGGAGGTCACAGGCTGTGTTTTAGAGTTGCTGCCGCAGCCGACATTCCCCTGCCACAAAAACGGATGTGAGCGGTGGTGAAGGGGGATGATGTGCAGGACCAGGAAGCCCCCTGGACTGTTTTTTTAAAGGTAGAATGGGGGATGGGTTTCCAAGACGTGCTAGACTGGGGGTGGGGAGTGAAAGGGAAGAACTTATAGTGCCAGGAAGAGAGGGTACCAGAGAGAGAGATGGTGGGCAATGTTGTGGAGGGAGAGAAAATGAGAGTAGCTGGGCATGGGGTGCTGTGAAGGAAAGGGAATGAGATACTTGAAGGGAAGACAGTTGGAAAGAGGCAGAGAGGTGGACCTAGGGGTGGTGTAGAGGGAGGGAGATATATAGAATAGGGGAATAGGATAGGGAGAGATATGACATGGGAGGGCAGTTGGGAAAAGATAGGGGAGGGAAGGAGGGAGAAATGTTAGATCTGGGGGTGGATAGGAAAGAGATGGTGTACATGGGGAAAGGAAGAAAGAACTATTGGACATGGTGATGGGAGAGGATTGAGATAAAGAGAGATAAGAGGGAGAAATATTGGATGTGGTGGTGGAGAGGAAAAAGTGGGATAGATAGAAATGGATGCTAGAGGGAGGAATTGAAGGCGTCGGCGCAGTGTGCAACAGCCTCAAGGAAAGCAAACAAAATGTTGGGTATCATTAAGAAGGGTATCACGACCAGAAAGAAGGAAGTCATCCTGCCACTGTATCGTGCTATGGTGCGCCCGCACCTGGAGTACTGTGTTCAATTCTGGTCGCCGTATCTCAAGAAGGACATGGAGGTACTTGAGAGAGTTCAAAGAAGAGCAACTAAGCTAATAAAGGGTATGGAGGACCTCTCATATACTGACAGACTGAAAAGGCTAGAGCTTTTCTCCCTGGAAAAGCGGAGACTTAGAGGAGACATGATAGAAACCTTCAAGATCATGAAGGGCATAGAAAAAATAGACAGGGACAGATTTTTCAAATTAAGGGGATCAACAAGTACAAGGGGGCACTCAGAGAAATTGAAAGGGAGAAGTTTAGAACAAACGCTAGGAAGTTCTTTTTCACACAGAGGGTGGTGGATACATGGAACGCGCTACCGGAGGATGTGATAAACAGGAGCACGCTACAGGGGTTCAAAGAAGCTTTGGATAGGTACTTGGAAGACAAAGAGATTGAGGGGTACAGATAAGAGTAGAGGTAGATTATAGGGATGGGATTAGAGGTAAGTTATAAAATTAATCAGGGATCACTGTTCAGGCACTAGGCCTGATGGGCCGCCGCAGGAGCGGACCGCTGAGCAAGATGGACCTCTGGTCTGACTCAGCGGGGGCAACTTCTTATGTTCTTATGTTCTTATGTTGGACATGGTGGTAGAAGGAATGGAGGAAGAGATGTGGTAAGGGGTGATAGAAGCAGAAATGTTGGACATGGGGCTGTTGGGCAGAGGTGAAAGATGCTGTACACAGTCCAGGGGATAAGAGAGGAAGAAATATTGGATGTGGCAGTAGAGGGGGTGGGAGAGAGGCACCCTATATCCCTCTCTGCCTCTCTCTTTCTCTACTCCCTTTGCAGCAAGGGAAAGAATGAGAGAGAGAGAGAAGGTGGACAGTGAGCAAGAGGAAAATGTTGCTTGACTGACTCACTCTCAATCCCCAACTTGTAATAAAACCAAAAGTATGTATTAAAATACATCTTTTATTAGAAGAAAAAAAAGTAACATGGTACCAGAATAAAAGTCTTCACATAAAATGTGATACAGCTGAGAAAAAAGAACTACAAAATAATCAATACTTGCACATATTTCATCTCTAGTTAATGAACAGCAAAACACATCAACAATTAAAATGCCAAAAACTTTTGTCTGTTATTTTTAGTTGTGTTTATAAGTCTACATCTCTCTCTCTCTCCCTCCCCTATCTGCACTCCCCAGAGCATCTCTTTCCCATATCCTCCCTCCCCAGAGCAATAATATCTCTCTTCTCTCTCACCGTCTTCTGATCAACATCCTTCTCTCTTATCCCTCTCCATGATCAAGCATCCTTCTCTCTCCCCTATTTCTCTCCCATGATCAAGCATATATCTCTCTCCTCCCCCCTCCCCTCATCAATCATTCCTTTCTCTCTATTCCCCTCCCCTGGTCAAGCATCCCTTTCTCTCCCCTTCCCCTGATCAAGCATCTCTCTCTCTCCCCCCAACCCTCTCCCCTGTTCAAGCACACCTCCCTCATTATCTCCCCTATCCCCTCCCCGATCAAGCATCCCTCCCTCCCTCTCTCTCTTTCCATCAACATCCCCTGATCAAACATCCCCCTCTCTCCCTTTACCCTGATCAAGCATCTTTCTCTCTCTCACCATTCCCCTCCCCTGTTCAAGCATCCCTCCCTCTCTCTCCCCCTTCCCCAAACATCTCTCTCTCTCTCTCTCTACTGTCCCCCTCCCCAGAGCAAGCATATTTCTCTCCCCTAGAACCCTCTCTCCCGAGCAAGCATCCAAGCCACCTTTTCACTCTTGCACCTCTAACCCATTCTTCTTTTCCTCTTGCAGGTCTGGCAGTTTCTCCTACCTCTCCCCGGGTGTAAGAAAAACACATGGTCTTCCTCGGTAATTAATACAGGCTGACAGCAGGCAGTCCTGAAGTCTTCCTTTCACTCAGTCCTGCCTTCACAGCAACAGGACATTGTTGTTGAAGGAGGTGAGATATGGTCCCCGATTGTCTAAAGTTGGCCTGCCTTAATCTTCGACGCAAAGTCACAAATTTACAGAACCACAGGTGGGATGGGGAGGAGCATGGTAGGAGAAATTCCCTGGCCCACAGAGAGTGGTAGCAGACACACACACACACAACAGAATGATGGCAGGAGCTGCCAAAGAGTTCCCTGTGGGTTGCCATTGTCCCACAGGCCTTGCATTGAAGATTACTACTCTATTGAAACTGTTCATCACTTGAAATATTGGGGGATTCTTATCAATTCAGAGTTGACTTTTGTTGAGTAAGTTATTGTTGCAATAAGAGTGTTTTTTTTTCTCTTTGTATGGAAACTCCATTACTTGAGTGGTTATTTAGATGTTCCATTTTTCATATTCTCATTCATGCATTTTTGAAGTCCCAACTAGGTTATTGTAATTTGGTGTATATAGGCATCTCTAAGAATCATCTTAAATAACTTTCAAACACTGCAAAATGCTACAGTAAAACATTTATATTGAACCTGCAAATGTGATCATCTTACACCCTTGTTGCAGCGCCCACATTAACTTCTGGTTCACTTTGATGTTTCATTTAAAATTTTATGCCCGCAACATTATTTTCTTTAATTATTCCCTATACTCCTTCATGAACCCTTAGGTCTTTAATCTGCTTGTGCTACCTGGTCCTAAGCAGGTCCATTATGAATCAACACAACAATCTGTTTTTATTTTTTGCTCTCTAAATTATCTTCCTGAATTTATTCATGCTGAGCAATCCCATGAGAAGTTTAAGACACTTTTTAAAAAAAATTGCTTTGGGAGCCTGACCGAGTCAGCTGATCTGGCCTGAAGCCTGTTTTTACCCAGTTGCAATATTATAATTGCTTTGTGTAATTGATTCTTTCCTTTACTGGTGTTCCTGTTTATAATCTGATGCTTTGTTTGTAAACTGCTTTGATCTGCCTTCCAACAAAGGTGGTATATCAAGACTGGACTAAACATAAACATCGTGCCAGGTCAATGGAAGGCATAAACTAGTGTGCCATGCAGTGTGCACATCTGATATAGGCAGTCCCCAGGTTAAGAAAGAGTTACGTTTTTAAATCTGTTCTTTAAGTCAGATTAGTTCTTATGCTCTTAATTTATAGATTTTAAGATTCTCGCTGCTTATCTCTGCTCCCATCTGAGAAAAGATCCAAATGTCCAGTGTTCCCTCTAAGGTACAGCATGCACAACCACACACTGTTCCTAATGTGGCTATGCATCATTCTTGAATCTGCTGCAGGAGAAGCGTAGGAGTCTGTGCCACTGGAAATACTGCTCAGTGAAATCAAATGAAGCCGTGTGACCATGTTCTTAAGTACATTTAAGTTGGGCGTCTGTAACTTGAAGACTGCCTGTACTATTTTTTTTTTTTAATGTTCTTTATTCATTTTTAAAATTACATTAAGTGTTACATAGATTCAATCACATTAACAATACATATGCTATCACTTACAGACTATCATTTGCACATTACTTAAAATCTTATCTCTCCCCCTTCCCTCCCTCCCTACCATATAATCCAGTATAATATAATATGTATTAATAAAATATCCCCTCCCTACCCAATTAATACTAATAAAATTAAGGGAAACAAATCTAACTACTCCGTGCAATATTTTGTTAATGGTTTCCATACATCCTGAAATTTCTTGAAATAACCCTTTTGTAATGTAATAAATCTTTCCATTTTATAGATATGGCATAGAGAGTTCCACCAAAAGTTGTACTATTTTATAAGATGCACGCATCACTAGGTAGAACACCCATGATCCACCCCACTGGCACAGTCTGTTTGTTGCTATGCTCTGTATAATTAACATACCAGGGTTTTTGTTGGTTTTTTTTTAGAATATCACCTAACACATACATGTGTAAATGTCAATTTGTGATGTCATTCACACACCTAAGAACACCTATTCTATTAATTAGCACACACCATTGGCACTCAATTTTCCAGTAAGCACCTTTTATATTATTACCTTTATATATGTAGCTTTCTTTATAGAATAGGCAACATCTAGGCACCCCTTTATATAATTTCTCTATTACTGTTAGAATTCCATGAAGTAACATTATTTGCTTTCTGAAGAATTATCTTTGCCTGCTTGCATGGATTTGGCAGACTCTAATTATTTTCTGAGAGCTAAAGATAACGTTACTATCTCAGTTCACTCCAAAGCAATTTAATATTTGTGTTTGTTTTCATGTTCTGCAAATATAATTTGAAGACAAAAAAGTACAGCCTATGAATCAATTAAAATCTTTCATTTATATAGATCCACCTAATTTGTGAATACAGAGAGGGAAATTATGAGTTTCCTTCCCAGAAAAGAAGGTAGATAACTAATGTAACTCTCAGGAATAGAAAACCACACACACAAAAAAAAGAGACCAAGTTTTTTGCTTGAAGAATGCAAGCAGTGTTTAATTTACTTAGCTCCTGGTCACCTGGGATAAGCTGAAGCAATAGGTATGTTTACAGCTATGACTTGAGGCTTGAATTTCCACAGCGGTTATGGTTCAAAACCAAACTATTTATAAAAGTGTGGTAATATTAGTAGCCCTTTCTTTAAAGCAAAAGGGTGAGAGGGGGAAGGGGTAAAACACGGACCTCACAGACCTGACGGACCTCGCGGATCTAAACTCGTACGGCCTTAAAAATCTGAGGTCCGTGTCGGTCCGTGTCCCTGCTGCTTGTAGTTTCTGTCGCTGACAGATCTTGATTGAGATTTGAGCGCTGACGGATCCATCTCAGCATAGGGAGGGAAAAGTGTTAGGATCCGTCAGCGCTAAAAATCTCTTCGAGGTCTGTCAGAGCTAGAGACTAGTGCTGGAGTTTGGAGACTTCTTTTCCCCGCTCTCTTGGCTTCTGCTCTGCCGCTCCAGCACTAGTCTCTGGCTCTGACAGACCTCGAAGAGATTTTTAGTGCTGACGGATCCTAACACTTTTCCCTCCCTATGCTGAGACGGATCCGTCAGTGCTAAAATCTCATCAAGGTCTGTCAGCGACAGAAAAAACAAGCGGCAGGGACACGGACCGACACGGACCTCAGATTTTTAAGGCCGTACGGGTTTAGATCTGCGAGGTCCATCAGGTCCGTGAGGTCCGCGTTTTACCCCTTCCCGGTGAGAGGCTCTTTTTAAAAGTGGTCAAGCAGAGGGAGCTGCAGAGTGCTTCCAAATGAAAGATTTTCCAACCTCTTTGTAGCAGCCGATGTTAGTGTAATAAAGATTATGGGAAAAAAAAACTCCAGGCATGCCAAAAGTGTGCTTCTAACATTGCTCCCACCTATGTACTGGATAGAAGCCAGCTGATATTCAAAGAGTTAACCAGCTATTCATTTTCAGCAGCACTTAACCAGTCACCCTCGCTGAAAATATCCATTTTTCACCAAACAAAGCTGGTTGTGCCAGGAGCATTCCAGGGGTGGAGTACACTTAGGTCCCAATATTCAAACCTAACTGGCCAAGTTTTATGCATAAATAGGACCATGTAAGCAGCTATCCTATCTTTATGGAATAATCCATGGCCGATTAAGTTTGAATATTAGCTGGTCCTGTGCTAGACTGCGCATAATCCATCACTGAATTCCTGTTTTTAACACCGGCGGTGGATAAAAAAACATTGTCGTCCACCAGCTGAATATTGGCTGGTAGGTTTATAACTTGCTGCATTGGCTGAGTTTAATTTGAGGGTAAAGCTTCACAGGTCCAGCATGTAAAGGTTTCACTCTCCTGCCAATTCCAGATCATATTCTCCTAGCAAACCTCCTCTTTTACAAAACTGTGCAAGAGGTTTTTTTAGCGCTGGCCATTCTAGGAACTCTATGACCGTCAGAGCAGCGCAGAACATTCAACACGCCGTCCGGTGCTAAGAACCTCTTGCACAGCTTTGTAAAAGTGTGGAAAGCATAATGGTTTTACTTCTCAGGAAGAGCCCAATTTTCTAAGGGGCTCATTTTCAAGAGAGAAAGACATTCTGAAAATGGCATACAGTGGCATTTGGATTATTTAATTTTTTTTTTTCTTGCTAAAATGTCCCATATTTTAGATGCAGTTTGACTTTGGGAGGTATGTGGAGGTGTAGTTTGGGCAGAACTAAGGTGGGCTTATGATTTGGACATTTTTTTCTGCAATAATGAAACATTGTAGAAAAAAGTTCAAGGCAAGAAATTGGACATTTTAGGCTAGGCCTGTTTCAGTAACGAATAAGTACCAAAAAGGTAAGGATTAAGGCATGACCTCCCTTACTTTCCCAGTAGTTTTTATTTTTTTTTATTTTTTATTCTTTATTGATTTTCAAAACTTATACAAAGGACAACAAATATACAATCAACAATATGAAGTAACAGCACTTATATTCTTGCTAACAACTGAAAAAACATTAACCCATCCCATCCCCCCCTTTCCCTCCCTCCCTACCTGGATGTGTGTAGAAATCTAAGACAATCCAGAAATTAAGGATTCAATCATTCTGTTGCCTGACAAATGCCTCCAACTGAACCCCTCCCACCACCCAAAGATGTGAAAGAAACAGTACAAACCAGACTTTATGACCGCTTCAGATGCTATGGCCAATCCTATTAGAGCAACAAGCAGGTTCTTGGAGTAGCCTAGTGGTCGGTGCAGTGGTCTATTCCTAGTACACTTCTAGTGAAATGTGTGAGCCCTCCAGAACCCACCTAATAACTAATGTACTTATATAAAGATGACACCAGGCATGAGAGCTATTATTGTAGTGCACAATTGGGTACAGTAAGTTTTGAGTGGGTTATGGTGAGATGTATACTGGGACCTTTTCTATGAAGTTCACTGCAGTGCCCTCTGCTGGCCCCTTCTACATCCCAATTGCTTGTTTGTGTGTGTTTTTCTTTCAGAATGGTCCTAACAGATAGACATAAGAGCATAAGAATAGCCTTACTAGGTCAGACCAATGGTCCATCAAGCCAAGTAGCCCGTTCTCACGGTGGCCAATCCAGGTCACTAGTACATGGCCAAAAACCATCTAGCAAATGGTCATTTTTGAAGCAAAAGAGACATATTTTCTGATTGAAAAATGGTCTTTTCTCTACCAGAATTTTGGATTTTGGGGGGAAAATGCCCCTATTCAGCTATAGATATATATACTGTACAATGATCTGATCATAGATATCCAAAAAGGGAAAATGCTATTGCTGGAAGATTTCAACTTAAGAACATAAGAATAGTTATACTTGGTCAGATCAATGGTCCCTTTAGACCAGTATCATATTTCCACATTGGCTAATCCAGGTCACAAGTACTTGGCTGAAACCCAACATTCCATTCTACCAATCCAAGGTAAGCAGTAGTTTCCTCATGTCTGTCTCAATATCAGACTATGGACTTTTCCTACAGGAATTTGTCAAAACCTTTTTTAAACCCATCTACGTTAACCGCTGTTACCACATACTCTGTTAATGAGTTCCAGAGCTTAACTAGTCTTGAGTGGAAAAAATATTGTCTCCTATTGATTTTAAAAGTATTTCCCTGTAACTTCATTGAGTTTTCCCTAGTCTTTGTAACTTTTGATGGAGCAAAAAGAAATGATTGATTCACTTCTACTGGTTCTACACCATTCAGGATTTTGTAGACTTCAATCATGTCTCCCCTCAGCCATCTCTTTTCCAGGCTGAAGAGTCCTAACCTCTTTAGTCTTTCCTCATACGAGAAGAGTTCCATCCCCTTTACCATCTTGGTTGCTCTTTTTTGAACCTTTTCTAATTCTGCTATGTCTTTTTTGAAATACAGTGACCAGAATTGAATGTTCCGTTGCAGAATCAGAAAGAAGTGGTGAGATTATGAATACTTTTCAGACAAATAATGATGGAATCTATGAGAGAAGGGGTGATGCTGGATCTAGGGCTCACAAATAGAGAAAGTATGGCTTACATCCTGGTGGGTGCCTACCTAGGCAATAGTGTTCATCATATGATATATTTTGATATAAGAGCTATAAAACACAGAAACACACAAAGCTCAAACTAATGGATTTCAAACATGTTGTCTATAGTAAAATGGGAAAGAACCTAATGAAAGAGTTGATAGGATGGATAGACATAAGAGAAATAGAGAGAAAGTGGGCCAACTTGAAAGGAGCTATATACAAGGCAAGAGATCTTTATGTAAGGAAAGTAACCAAAAGAAGATTGCAACATGGCAAACAAGAAAAGATTAGTGGCTAAAAGTCAAATAAATGATAAGAGAAATACAACTAGCAAAAGTATAGGTGAAATTAGAAAATAGCTAGCGATATAAAGACAGGTGATTTTTTTTTCATATATATTGGGGAAAGAAGGAAGGCTAGAAATTGAATTCTAAGACTGAAAGTATCTGACATCTGCTAGGTGGAGAGCAATGAGGATAAAGCAGACATCCTCCACTAGAATGGTCTCCGGACTCAAGGATCTCTCATACGAAGAAAGACTGGGCAAATTGCAGCTCTATACTCTAGAGGAACGCAGGGAAAGGGGTGACATGATTGAGACATTTAAATACGTCACAGGTCATGTAGAGCTGGAAGACGACATATTCGTTCCCAAGGGACCCTCGGTCACAAGGGGGCACCCGCTTAAACTTAGAGGAGAGAAATTTAGTAGTGACACCAGGAAGTACTTCTTCACAGAAAGGGTGGTGGATCATTGGAACAAACTTCCGGTGCAGGTGATCAAGGCCACCAGCGTGCTCGACTTTAAGAATAAATGGGACATCCACGTGGGATCCCTACAAAGGTCGAGCTAAGGAACTAAGTCATATGCACTCAGACTTAATGGGGTGGATCAGTAGAGTGGGCAGACTTGATGGGCTGTAGCCCTTTTCTGCCGTCATCTCATCTTTCTATCCTAAACATGACAGCTTAAACATCCTAAGCAAACAGCCTAAATACATCTGTCATAGAGGAAAATCCTGGAGATGAGCCACAATTGGCTTTTAAGAGTATATATGAGAATATAGTAGATATTGCAGCATTTTCAGAAGAAAGTGTTTATGAACTACTTGAAAAACTGAAAGTGGAAAAGCCACTGGGCCAGATGAGATACATCCCAGGATATTGAGGGAGCTCAGAGAGGTTGTAGCAGATCCTCTTAAAGATTTATTTAATAGATCCTTGGAGATGGGAGTGGTTCCACAAGAGTGTCTTCCCTCTTCACAAAAATGTCTACAGAGAAAAATTCTGAAGCTATAGGCTGCATTTACTATATGTAAATATACAGTGGTGCCTCACACAACGAACTTAATTGGTTCCAGGAGCAAGTTTGTTATGTGAAACGTTCGTTATGTGAAACGCGTTTTCCCATAGGAATACATGTAAAAAAAAATAATTCGTTCTGCAGCATAAAATATGCTAAGATGACATAAAAAAGATAAATTTTTTGTTATTATTTTTATTTAGATACATCTAAAAACATACATCTCCCTGTCCTTTTACTTCCACTATCTTCCTATCCCATCTCTATTCCCTTTTGTCCCTCTCCCCATGATCAATCATCTCACCACCTCTCTCTGCCCTCACCCTCAGGGTTCAAGATTGCTTCCACTCTTTTTCCTGTTGTTCTCTCTGCCTGTCACCCTATGATTTAGCATCCCTTCTGCCCTTGTCCAATATTTCCCCTTCTCTCCCTCCCTCTCATCCCCTGCTCCAACATGTGCTTTCAGCGGCCTTCTCCCCCCTTAAGCGTCTTTTCTTCTCCACTCCACCTTTCCTCCCTCCCTGCCTCCACCTTTGTGGCGCTTTTGCACCCGACCGACAACAGAACAGGCCCGGTCGGACAAATCTCCCTGTCCTGTAGCCGCGAATCTAAATTACCTTCTTACAGCAGCTGGATTATTGAAGCTGCTGTAAGAGGTAATTTAGATTCGCGGCTACAGGGCAGGGAGGTTTGTCGGCCGGGCCTGTTGTCGGTCGATCGGGGGACCTGACCAGCTGTGCACATTCTTCGGGGCGGACCGCCCCCTCCCCCCTCTTTCGTTCGCCATTGCCTTCTTCCTACCTGCCCTGCCGCAGCCGCACACAGCCGACCGGAAGTCTTCCTGATGTCAGCGCTGACGTCGGAGGAAGGGAGGGCTTTGCTTAAGCCCTCCCTCCGACGTCAGCGCTGACATCGGGAAGATTTCCGTTCGGCTGTGTGCTGCGACAGGGCAGGTAAGGAGAAGGAGACTACCCTCGCGGCTCGACCAACCCCGCTGCGATCCAACCCCGCAGGAACCCCGGACTTCGTTGTGTGAAACGAAGTCCGTTGTACGAATCAAGACATAAAGTTCGTTGTGCGCAGCGTTCGCTGTGCGAGGCGTTCGCTGTGCGAGGCACCACTGTATGTTGCTATCAGGAAAGAATGCATCCTCTTTGCAAATAATGTGTGCACTATTAATGACAGATGGAAAAAAAGCACAAAATGAGGTTTTTCTGGTCACTTTCATTGTTAACAACATGCAGAAACTTAGGATAGGTTGTTGACATTTCCTGTACAATGACAAATGACATTCCATCTCTAAAAGTGACCATACTTTAGTAAGTAGACCCCAATTTTTCAATAATTTACCCATCTTTTATCAAGCTGCGCTAGAGGTTTTTAACACAGGCTACCGAGGTAAGTGCTTCAATAATCATAGGAATTCTGTAGGTTTCAGAGCATTTACCACACCAGCTTGTGCTAAAATCCTCTAGCACAACTTGATAAAAGGGGCCCTTAATTCTTAACAATAGCTTCCAATATTTTGCTTGGCACTGATATCAGTATTAGTAATCCGTAGTTTTCCAAATCAGCCTTTTATTCCTTTCTTAAGTAGATCAGCGCTAAGAGATATGTCTTCATGAGTAGTGTTGAGGTTATTAGCAAAGTGGTTTTGGTGGCGCTCCTCCCTTTTCTAATACATTTCTTCTTCAAGCTGGGTGTCTCTATTTCTGACAGTAATTCTGGACAAAATAGATGATCTGCTGTTACTTGCCTTCTATAGGTGAACGCAAATATGGGTGAATTGAATCCTAATTGAATATTATATCCTTTCTGCTTACATAGAATAAGAACATAAGAATAGCCTTACTGGGTCAGACCAATGGTCCATCAAGCCCAGTAGCCCGTACTCAAGGTGGCTAATCCAGGTCCTGGCCAAAACCCAAAGAGTAGCAACATTCAATGCTACCGATCCAGGGCATCCCCCATGTCTTAATAACAGACTATGGACTCGTCCACCGACTCGTCAACGTATGCTTGTGGAGCTCATCTGGAAGGACTTTGTACTCAGGGCCACTGGTCTTCCCGAGTCCAGTAGTATGACAGGTCATCCATATGTAAACACACATAGTACAGATACGTTGAAGCCTTGGGCAAGCAGACACAGATGTTTGCATGTAAAGTATGCATATTTTATATAAACAGCCTGTCTAAATCATGATTCCACCCATACACTACCCCAAATCTACCCCAAACATACCCACACATGTAAAATGTATGCCACCTTGACACTAGGCATAATTTTATGTTGGTAACACCATGGTAATTTTAGAAAATCTCTACTGCTCATAAAAAGGTCAGTCTACATGTGTGAACAATCCTTTACAGAAAATTACCTCCTAATGGATTATTAGAGTATTGTATAGTGGATTCCTTGGGCTCCTTTTACTAAGCTGCGATAGCTGTTTTAGTGCACGCTAAATTGCCGTGCATGCTAGATGCTAATGCCAGCATTGAGCTGGCATTAGTTCTAGCTGCGTAGCGTGGGTTTAATACGTGCTAAAATTCTGCGCGTGCTAAAAACGTTATCACAGCCTAGTAAAAGGAGCCCCTTGTCTTTCCCATACTATTATGTTGATTTTTAGATGGAATTAATAAGTTGTCTTGTTTTGGATTTAGAAAATATATTTGATTCATGCTTTGATTCCATACCATTGTTGCAACCTTCAGACTAGGCTGTAACTAAACTTATTGAATTGTAATACTGTACATTGTAAATCTAAGATATGCCAAGCTAGTCCTTGCTGTCTAAGATTTGTGCTATAAATATATGCAATAGTTATACTTGTTATAGGTCGTCCCTGACAGCTTGGAAGATCAAGAACCTAATTTTCATTTTAGAATATACTTTTTTATGAGCGAGTCTATTGAAGACTTCCTTTAAGACTCCTTAGGGAATTTATATGAGATAATATAATAGTGATTCATCAAAATGTCTGAGTCCTTTTAGTATCAGGGATTTGAAAGGGATATTCAGCATTCATCATTTCTGATAAAATATTTTATTAATTAGATTGTGTAGAACTTCTGAACTATTTACATACATATGTATTGGTAAGATGGATATGCTGAACTGTTTAGTTGAATAATGAGAATTATTCTCATTTCAGTCTTCATAATGTACCTATTTGGTGCCTACCTTATAGAATATTGGCTTAACAGGTAAAATTTATACCTATATTTATTCAATTTTCTATACTGTTCTCCCAGGGGAGCTCAGAACAGTTTACATTACTGTCTAATGTACCTGGGGCAATGAGGGGATTAAGTGACTTGCCCAGGGTCAGCAGTGTGGGTTTCAACGCACAGCCTCAGGGTGCTGAGCTTTAACCACTCCACCACACTCTCCCCTTTCAGTAAACAATTACACAGCCATAGAACTGGTATAACTGTTAGTGTTAGAATGTTAAAGAACACATATAGATTATAGAACACATATAGATTCTATAATATGTGTTAAAGAACACATAGATTCTATAATATATGGATTATAGAATATTACTGTATATTCTTTAAGCATAAATGTGTACCCCACCCACACTCCACCCAAATCTACTCATGTGAGATACTGTTCTTTAAATAGATATCTAAAGGGCACGTTAAACATAGAGGGCCCAATATTCAAATTAATTTAGCTGGTCAATGGCTGGTTAAATTGCTTTTTTGGTACTAAACACAATATTCAGTGGCACTTAACTAGTAGGTACTGTTGAATATCAAGGTTAGTGTCAAAGCCAGCTATGTATGGGGTGATTGTGGGAGGTGAGTAGGGTAGAGTCAGTACTATGCCACCTAAGGGTTAATATTCAGCCCTTAAACAGTCAGTTTTACTGCATAAAAGTCTGTCCTGTTTTTATGCAGTAACCCATGGCTACTTAATTGATGAATAGCGACTTAAGCGGCTATGAGGCTCATTTTCAAAAAAGACAGACATCCAAAAGACAGCATTAACCAGCACTTGGACATCTTACTAGTCAAAACATCCAAGTGGACATTCTCAAAACAGACTTTCTAAACATCTTTCTGGTTGTTTTGTCTCCAGTACATCCAAATTTTAAAGGAGCATGTTAGAGATGAGCTTTGGGTGGGCATAGGACGGGCTTAGGACTTGGACGCTCCTCAGGCATAATCACCTTTAACAAAAGTCATGGGATTTTTTTCGACGTTTGGAGCAAGACCTGTTCTAAACGTGTCTAAATGCTAAAAAGGTGCCCAAACTGACCAGATGACCACTGGAGGGATTAAGGCATGACTAACGTGACCATTTTTTTCATCAAAATGGGACATCTATTAATTATAAGTCCTGCCCCCAATCCTGCCCTAGCCCCAACCCCAATATGCTGACCTGTATGGATATTCTCATTCAAAAAAAAGAAAGGCGCATTGATCTCCTAATTCTAGAAAGTTTTATGCCAAATTTGCGACTACCGTGTTTCCCCAAAAATAAGACCTACCCAGAAAATAAGCCTTAGCAAGATTTTCGGAGTAGGTCTTAATATAAGCCCTTCCTCCGAAAATAAGTCCTAGTCACTGGAGCTCTCCCCCCCACCCCCCCCCCGCGAGCGCCCACTGCCAATCTGCTGAATCTCGGAGAGAGCGGGAACTCGAAGGCCTTGAGCACGCGCAGATGCTCAATGCCCAGCAAAAATGACGGCAGATCTTCGGGCACCGGCACCGGCATGTCCTGTGCATTGGTGCCGGGTGCCAGATTGGGGTAAGCAATGTGTTCGGGTGGGTGGATGGGTGCGTGGGGGGATGCCGGTCACGGCGTGGGGGGGGGCGACACGAGCCGGGGGGATGAAAGATCGTGGGGGGAGGCGCTCGGTTTCCGAGGCACCGATTTTGCAAATGTTTTCCTCGTCTTGCAAAACACTCGCAAACCGGTGCACTCGTAAACCGAGGTACCACTGTATCTAGATTTCCAAAAAGCCTTTGACAAGGTACCTCATGAACGCCTACTTCGGAAACTGAAGAACCATGGGGTGGATACGTACATAGATGGATCAGAAATTGGTTGGCAGGTAGGAAACAGAGGGTAGGTGTGAAGGGCCACTACTTGGACTGGAGGAGGGTCATGAGTGGTATTCCGCAGGGCTCGGTGCTCGAACCACTGCTATTTAATATATTTATAAATGATCTAGAAGCAGGGACGAAGTGAGAGATAATAAAATTTGTGGACGACACCAAACTATTTAGTGGAGCTCGGACTAAAGAGGTCTGCGAAGAATTAGAAAGGGACTTGAACAAACTAGGGGAATGGGCGACAAGATGGCAGATAAAGTTCAACGTTGAGAAATGTAAAGTACTACATGTGGGAAGCAGAAACCCGAGGTACAGATATACGATGGGAGGGATGGCTTTGAATGAGAGTACCCAAGAAAGGGACTTGGGGGTAATGGTGAACATGACAATGAAGCCTACGACACAGTGCGCAGCGGCTGCTAAGAGAGCGAATAGAATGCTAGGTATAATCAAGAAGGGTATTACAACCAGAATGAAAGTTATCCTGCCGTTGTATCGGTTGATGGTGCGTCAGCATCTAGAGTACTACGTCCAATATTGGTCACCGTACCTTAAGAAGGATATGGCGATAGTCGAGAGGGTTCAGAGGAGAGCGACACATCTGATAAAAGGGATGGAAAACCTTTCAGATGCTGAGAGATTGGAGAAACTGGGTCTCTTTTCCTTGGAGAAGAGGAGACGTGGGATATGATAGAGACTTACAAGATCATGAAGGGCATAGATAGAGTGGAGAGGGAAAGATTCTTCAAACTTTTGAAAAATAAAAGAACAAGAGATCATTCAGAAAAGTTGAAAGGGGACAGATTCAAAACGAACGCTAGGAAGTCTTTCTTTACCCAACGTGTGGTGGACATCTGGAATGTGCTTCCAGAGGAAGTAATAGGGCAGAGTACGGTACTGGGGTTTAAGAAAGGATTGGACAATTTCTTGTTGTCTATCAAAGGGGATAGAGGGATATAGATAGAGGATTACTGCACAGGTCCTGGACCTGTTGGGCCGCCGCGTGAGTGGACTGCTAGGCACGATGGACCTCAGGTCTGATCCAGTGGAGATTGCTTATGTTCTTATGTTCTTGTGGTGTTATCAAGCAGCTACTACTACTTTCCATTCAGTTGTAACTGACCTTTGGATACTCTGCAGACCAGTCCTCACCATGCTTCCCTGTTTTCCACGGCTTCTTTTAGTTGCTTGATGTTCATTCCTGTGTAATTCTTGATGGTATACAGCCAATGGACCTTTGGTCTCCTCTGCTTTCTTTTACCAATGACCATTCCGAGTAGCACCTCCTTTTCTAGTGAATTTGCTCTCGTCACATGTCCAAAGCAGGTCAGTTTCTGTCTGGTAATCTTGCATTCCAGGGACATCAAACTGTAATTCCTCTTAACTAGTACTAATTGGCATCAATTAGAAGTTTTGTATGTAATTGCCATTAGTTTTCATTTGATTATTTCTATATCACTCTTCTGTGGAACAAAGTGCTGGGTTTTGAAAAGCCATCCGGACGCCTGGACATGCCTTCTAAAAAGAGGATGTGTCCGGGTAAATCCAAACGTCTGTTTCTATCTCCCTCTTTTACACTGTTGCACTAGCAGCTGCCATTGCAGTAATAGCCCCAGAAGTCCATAGAGATTTAAAGGGCTTTGGGGCTTTTTCCCGCACGGCAGCAACTAGCGCAGCTTTATAAAAGAGGGGTAAGTTTCTACTCTGCTTTTTTAAAATGTGACTTAGATATTTATGGCAGATAAACATTTAAGTGCCGGTTTGTGCAAATATCAAATGCGAATAGGGCTTGTAAAATAAGTCAGTTAAAGAAGCAGGTTATGTAAACACTTAAAGAAGTAGAAATGGGCAGCTCGGATCAATCTCTGGCAATATTGACCCACACAAAATCAAGAGAGCTCCTAAATTCATCTTTTTCAGACACAAGCAAGAGACAAAGTCAGTAAAATATATATTTTAAGTAGCATGGTTCTTTATTTTAATTGCACCACAAAATAATTCTAATTACCGTATTTGCCGGCATATAGGACGCAGCGGCATATAAGATGCACCCCCTTTTTATACACATTTAAAAGAAAAAAAAATAATAATTTTCTACATTTCTTCATGAATTTCCATAATGATTTACTGTTCTAATTTTATAGTTATTTATGTCTTCAAAAAATGTACTTGTGAGACCTCGAGGCATCCGAGAGAGAGCAGAAACAATGTGACGGTATATTAATATAAACCAGAAGTTTTAGACTGACTGAAATTTCAACTCATAATTTTGATTACCGGCGCATAATACGCACCCCATATTTTAAGTGTATTTTGAGGGGAAAAAGTGTGTCCTATATGCCGGCAAATATGGTACTTCCTGGTGTGGTATTAGTTGTTTGGGGTTTTTTTTCTCAGTCATTAGTGAAAGTCAGGATTCTATATCGGAAAAAAAGGCCTAGCAAACTAGTTCCTCTCCCTTTGTATTGCTTTTGAAGTATCCAACAGCTTAACAACATAGAAAAGCATAAACTACCTCAAAGGAGCATTTGGATTTCCTTTGGTAGTCTATCAGATTTTTACTACGGTATCTGTTTTAATTTTGTGACAGATCAATGGGAATCCAGCACAAACTAATTAGAAATTAGAATTTGTTTGAAGTGCTGTGGGTGGAATGACTGTCTTACTTAATTGACTGTTGTAGTACAGAAACTCTTCCACGCTGCTTGTCCTTCACTCTGTGCAGTTACTTTATTTTCATTTCATGAGGCTGACATAATATATGAGCCAAAGCTGTAGATTTGCTATTGTTTTACTTCAAAGAAAAGCCCTTTGAGCCTTTTCTGTACTCTTGCTATATTCTGACTCCCAAGACGAGCTGACTTAAATCCAATTTGTAAGAGCACTTTAACACCCTAGAGCAAGAAACGGATGGAATGCATCGCTAAACGAATGTGAGAGATATTAAATAAAAGTGCAGAAGTGGAGGTTTATTTTGATCAGTTTAATATGTTTAATTTTGTGGAGATAATTAACACTAGAATGAATAACTTAGAATTAGATATCACCTTCGTTGTGCAATGCCAAACGTTTTTCACACGCTGATGCTGCATCTTAATGCTGGAGCGAGTGGGAAAAGGTGAGAAAGATGCCCGCCTCGGGCATCATCTGTCTCCCTCTGGACATGCTGGAAGAAATAGAATCAATGTGGCACAAAATAAGTGTGATTTTTTTTTGTGATCTGGCTGGGGCACTCAGCCCCAAAGTCTATAAAGGTCGCCCAAAGTTGGGCACAGATCCTAAATGCACGTGAACATTAGTCAATTACCGGAGTAAACTGGCACTTAATTGGGCACTAAATATGAGTTACACGTGCATCTGTCCTACGTTCTGTATTATAAGGTGGGCACTATGGAACAGGTCAGGATCTTAGGTTCAAACAATTTTTATCGATGCAAACACAGCAAATACAACACCAGCGCACCCCCAAAGATGCACAGTACAAATAATAATGCGTCATATACAATAATACATCATATACAATAATATACAATATACAATAATACAATATACAATAATACAATAATGCGTCATATACAATAATAGAACAAGCACATGTTACAAAATACTTGGATTTCCATGCCCAACTGCCATCAATTGGGCACAAGGATTTATACCAGGTTTCAGCAGGTGTAAGTTCTCATGCCCCAAACTGGGAATGGAAATCCAGTCAAAGTGCTTTTCTACATATAAAGGTTGCTTATCGCTAAGGGCCCAATTCTATACATGATGCATAAAAATTAGGTGCTGACTAGTGAGGCGCTAAGTGCAATTCTATAAAAGTTAGGCTCACTCTATAGAATCACACTTAGAGCCACCTAAGCAACCATAGGCATCGCTAGGCATCCTAACTTTTAGGCCCGATGTATTTATGTCAGGGTTTTCTTGGCCTAAATATTTGCATCTAAGGGCTAGATTCACTAAGCAAACCGATCATGTCCCGATTGGTTTGCGACCCGATTCACTAACCTCTGTCCCGATTATCCTCCGATCCGCGCATGCAAATGAGGGGGCGTGGCGTTCAAATGTAGGCAGGCAGCAATTCACTAAACAAAATGAAGGCTGACTGATCCAAAAATAAGCGACTGCCGAGGACCAGTCGCTCAGGTCCTTCCTGACCGCCCTGCCTTCTGCCGCCCTGCTTCTCTGCCCTGATCTCCTGCTCTCAGCCCCTGACTTTCCAGCTCTGTCTCGCCACCCTGCTCAGCCCCGACTCGCCTGCTCTTCCCTGCGGTGCGAGCCCGTGGTTTTAATCTGTGAGTTTAAAGCAAGTTAAAATCACGGGCTCGCGAAGTAGAAAATACAGTCAACTAAATAAAGTTAAAAAAAAGTAAAAGTAAAAAAGCTCTGCCGGGCACAAAAGGCCAACGCATGCGCAGACCATCTACAGTCAAGGAAGATGGTGTGCACATGCTCAAGGATCGCTCTCCAGTGATCCGTGCAGTTGGGGGGGGGGTGGGGAGGGGACGTTCTTACGATCGTCCCCATTTGCATGCAGGCCTTTAGTGAATTTGTCGGCCTGCCTGCAATCGCCCACGGATCGGGCACGGAGAGGCAGGCTAGTGTATCTAGCCCTAAGTTAGGTGACTACTGGCGCCTAAATCCAAAAAGCCCATGATCCACCCCCTAACCATGCCTACTTTGTAGAAGGTGCCTACCTCAATGTGGTAGGCGCCTGACATCCAATTAAGTACAATTTGTGTCAATTACAAGATGCTAACTGTCAATTATCAGCACCAATTAAGTATATGAAACAATTAAGTTAGGCACCTACATCAGCTAGGCACGCCTAACTTTAGGTGGACTTCATGGAATTCCCCAATAAGTGACTTTTATAGATTTTCTCTTAGCATAGATTTTAACAAATCCTTACTCTGGGTGCCATGTATTGAGCTGGAAGGAAAAGACCTGCTCTCAATTCTGGGATAAACCTGCGAGCTTTCAAAGTTTTCACTACTTGATTAATATTGGTAAGATATATCAGGCATCTCTAGAGATGTAATAAATAGCTGGGGATGGCTATCAGTTCATGGGAACTTATTGGCAGAAAGTCAAAAGTTCACCATGGCATATCAGGCCATTTATTGAATCCAGCCCTCACTGTCCCTGCAGTGGCTGAATTGCTTACACAGGTTTCCTTAAAAGGATGCCTATGAAGTAAGAAAGGAGGGCTACTCCAGAATTATTGAGTGGTCCTAATGGCTTAAGATTCTATGCTTCTTTTGTGTGTCAGGTAGGTGCTGATGTTTCATTTGTGACCTGAAGGTTTTCAGCAAGCTTTCAGGACCCAAGCTGATGGATGGAAAGCATCATTAAATGAGCTATTGTTAGTAATTTGCAATTTATCTTTTTTTTTTTTTAGTTCAATGTTTTTTATTAAGTTTCCAAAAATCATAATACATAACAGAACATAAAAATAATTGCAAAGTACATGGTCCAAGCACATAAATAAAAACACAACATTGCAGTCGTACATCTGGTATAAAGCTATGCAAATCTTGTACAAATAGTATACATGTTATCACAATATTGTATGTTTAAGTAGTTCGTCATTTTGCAAGAAGCATATATTTTAATAATACGAAAGATAGTTCAAATTTAAACAGTCGAACAGTAATGTAGTAAGGGAGACCATACAGACTTATATTTGCCAAGAGCATTCCTTTTTTCTGCTAACACCCGTTCATATTTACCATGAAGACATATAGTATTCCACCAAGCGTGGTAATCAACCTTATCTAAATTTTTCCAACAAAACAAAACATTTTGAATCGCAAGAGACAGCATAATAGTCAGAAGGTGCCCTTTGTATTTATCTATATGTAAGGACAGACCATGAGACATTAAAATCAGGATTCTGATGGTTAATGGTTCAGAGATATCTAAAATAGAACATATAGTATCCCATACCTTTTCCCAGTAGATAGTCAGGTGTGTGCAGTCGAACAGCAAATGTTCTAAAGAACCATCCCTACTGTCACAAGACCAACAATTAGATGATGAGGAGGGATCTATTTTATGAGATAAGGATGGAGTCCAGACAGCACGATGTATCAGGAAGAAAATGGACTGTAGCACTGAAGCAGATCTGATGGATTTATGTATAGTTAACCATGCGGAGCACCAATCGATGGCGTCAGAAGGAAGATTCAACACATGCTGCCATTTTATTTCAGAGGACAGAGGTTCTTTAACAGTAGTCAATTGGATCAACTTATACCAGAACGAGGCTTTGCCGGTGAGTGCTGTAGATGATTCCAAATAAGAACTTAGGCTCGGTTTCTCATTCAAAGACTGCAGATCCGGGATAGCGGCGCATAAACAATGATTAAGCTGAATCCAAGTGAAGAGCTGAGTTTTAGGAAGGCCCCAAGTATCCGACAGTTCTTGAAAAGACATCCAGCCCTCGGTATTTATCAAGTCCCCAACTGTCTCAATGCCCTTCTGACGCCACAGGGGCCAGAGGAAAGATTCAGATTGGATTAAAAATCTCTGGTTATTCCAAATCGGCAAGAGAACAGATTGTTCCCATTTGTGGGTCATGGTGGATTCAAGGATCTGAAGTGCAGATTTATATGACCGAAGAATGTAATCATCTTTATCCATACGACGCAGAGTATGGCCAGGCAGAAGTTTCATTCGGACCACTCCATATAAAGAATGTTCCATATCGATCCATCCTGGTTTATCTATAAGACTGGTGTCAATGTGACCATGGACCCATTGTCGGATAAGAAAGGCACTATGGTATTTATAAAAGTCAGGGAAGTTCACCCCTCCCTCTTCCTTCGTCATTTTTAATTTTTTAAGAGCAATGCGAGGCTGCTTTTTATTCCAAATGAATTGTGTGAGGATAGAGTCCAAGGAATTGTAGAAGGAGCGAGGCAAGAAGAAAGGCAGCATGTTCAGTACGTAATTAATTTTTGGAACAATCATCATGCGCACCGCTTCCAGTCTGCCCCACCAAGATAGGTGTAGTGGAGACCAAGCAGAGGTCGTGTTTTGAGCAATCAGTAACAAGTAATCAATATTGAGTTGTGTGGTTTCTTCTAGGGAGGGACCAAAAAAGACTCCTAAGTATTTCATTTTCGTAGCGGACCATTGTACTCCAAGCTTTTCCACCTCGGGCTTAACTTCTGGGCAGTTGAGAGGCATAACCAGTGTCTTATTCATATTCAATTTGTATCCAGATATGTCTGAGTAGTGCCGAATCGAGGTTAGTAGATGTGGGAACGAAGTAGGAGAGATGTAGAGGAGTATGTCGTCAGCATAAGCCGAGATTTTAGTCTGAGTTTCTCTTAGCTGGAACCCTACAATGGATTTATTATCACGGATCGATATTAGTAGGGGTTCCAATACCAGATCAAACAGCAATGGGGATAATGGACACCCTTGACGAGTGCCACGTGACGGATGGAATGTAGAAGACAACGTACCATTTATATATGTTCTCGTTGAAGGGGATGAGTATAGTATCTTAATCTTCTTAATGAAATCTGCAGAGAATCCATACCAAACCAGAACTTTAAATAGGAATCCCCATTCAACTCGGTCAAAGGCCTTCTCCGCATCTAGCCCCACCGCAATAAGATCTTGGCGGCGATCTTGAGATTGTGCAATGATGTGTGAAAAAGTTCTGGAGTTATCCGTGGCGAACCTCCCAGTGATGAAGCCACTTTGATCCGTACTGATTAATTTGACTATAACACTTTGCAGCCTGTTTGAGAGCAGTTTGGCATAAATCTTCGCGTCTACGTTTATGAGGGATAGAGGCCTGTAATTTGAGATAGAACGCGGATTTTTGTCTGGTTTTGGGAGGACTATGATATGGGCCTCAGTGAATGATCCATGTATTCGCCCAGATTCAACGACGGAAAGAAGAAATCGTAGGTAATAAGGGTTAAGTACATCCTGGAATTCTTTATAAAACTCCACAGTAAGCCCATCTGGTCCTGGAGCCTTATTAGATGCCATGGAGTTTATCACCTGTGAAAGCTCTGTTAGACTCAAGGGTTCATCCAGTTTAATATTATCATCTTGGGTCAATATAGGATGAGAGAGGTCATCCAGAAATTGTGAATCAGGTTCATTATTAGCCAACTCGGAAGTGTATAACGTTTCATAAAAAGATTTGAAAGTTTGAGAAATATCTTTGTTAGTGGTTAAAATATCTCCATTATCTAGTTCAATAGCAGCAATGTTCTTTTTTTCCGTTCTTTTTTTAAGATAGGAGGCCAGCAAGTGACCGCACTTGTTGTTGTCAGCAAAATAAGAAGCAGACTGATGAAACACCGAGTTTGCAGCAGTTTTACCGAGCGTGGAGTTGTAAAGAAAACGAGCCTTCGCCAATCCATTGAGAGTTGAGACGTCAGTAGGATTGCTTTGATGTTTTGATTCCAATTCCTTGATGTCATTTTCCAACTTCAGAGAAACTTCCAATTGGGCCTTCTTAGCTTTAGCTGTAAGTGAGATAATAACTCCCCTGATATACGCTTTAAAGGCATCCCAGCAGGTAATCCAGGAAGTATGTTCCGGAAGATTGAAGGTAAAGTATTCCTCAATAGCCTTACGTATATTTATTTTGAATTGAGTATCTTGTAGCAAAGAGGAATTAAAGCGCCATTGGCGGTGGAGTGGTTTATCAGTGTTACATTGAATTTGGATTGAGATAGCTCCGTGATCCGAAACTGATATGGGTAAAATTTCTGCAGAGGTGATTGAGTCGCATAATGACTTATTGATTAAAAAGAAATCAATCCGTGAATAAGACATGTGAGGATTGGAGTAAAATGTGTAATCCCTAGCAGAGCCATGGATGGATCTCCATACATCAACTAGGTGGAGATCTGAGATCATATGATGAAGAGCAAACCACGATTTAGATTTTTTATATTTGTATTGGGAATTTCTATCAATATCCAGATTCAAGACCATGTTAAAGTCACCTCCCAATACCAAATGTGAGTCTGGGTCAAGCAATACTGATGAGGCAATTCCGTGGAAGAAATCAGGATTGTCTAAATTTGGGCCATACAAGTTGAATAGAGTGAACCTCTGCCCACCATATGCAATGTTAACCTTGACCCATCTACCTTGCAAATCATGTGAGGAAGATATGACATTAAGATCCGGGATTCTACGAATCAAAATCATAACTCCCCCCTTTTTCTCTATGGCAGGCGAAGAGAAAGCAGGCATAGCCCACCCTAAGTGTACTTTGTCAGACGCCACTCTGTCTAGATGAGTCTCTTGTAGCATAATGATGTCCGGTTTTTGTTGATCTAGGTATATTAAAATTTTTTTCAGTTTGATTAAGTTGTTCAGCCCTTTGGCATTTAAGGAAATACATTTAAGAGACATGAAAGACAACTAGGTGATTCATTATGAATGAACTGCTGTGTACCCATAAAGGAAAATATTTGTTAGCATGCCTTATAACCAGCAACTGTAAAGGACCAAAATAACTAAAACATGACCTAAAGTCACACAATATAATTCCCATGTGCACTGTGAGAGTGAAAACAGCAGCCAGAAAGGCAAAGCACCCTTATTAAGATACAGTATAAATCATACATGAAAACATGAATATCAGAGCTGGATATAACAGTTTTATAACTAATAAAACACTCATACATGCAACTGAGCTCTAATATATTAATACAGACAGCTGGATAATAACACAGACATATTTGATGAAGCAGCTGAGCAGCTATATCATTCAAACCTGATGAATAGGAGTGGGAGACTGCAGTTCAATGAATGCAGCCAGATCCTCAGGATTTGTATAATCTTTTGTTTGGTTATGGAGAGTGACTCTCATCCTAGCCGGGTAAAGCATTCCAAATTTAGCATTTAGCTGCTTCAGCTGGGGCCGATAGGAGAGCAATTTTTTTCTTCGTGCTGCAGTAGTTTTACTCAGGTCAGGCAGAAAAAGTATGGTGTCTCCCTCATGTTTCACAGGGGCTCTAATCTTAGCACGCTGCATGACATCCAGGACATGCTGGTAACGAAGGAGTTTGAGGACCACCGGTCGGGGGTATCGATCATTCGGGTTCTTTGAGGATGGCACTCTGTGAGCCCTTTCAATTTCAAACTCACGTGTAAAGGTGAGGTCTAATATTTTAGGGATCCATTCCTCCAGGTATTTGATTAAGTCGCGGTCGTGAGCCCCTTCCTTGAGCCAAGGAGACGGATGTTAAGGCGCCGAGATCTATTATTGCTGTCTTCCATCTCTGTCTCTAAAAGAGCAATTTTTCTGGTCTGAGCTCTCAGCTCAGCCATGTGCAGAGTGGTGGCATCCATCTTGGATTCCAAAGAGAGAACTCGGGTTTGCAGCTGTGAAAAGTCAGAAGTTAATGTTGAAAGCTTCTCATTTATTTCCTCAGTGCAGATTTGGTATCAGTCACAAGATTTTTCAACTCGCGAAGTTCAGCGAGTATCTCAGCGTTACTTCCGGTTTCGGGACCGGGACCCGGCAACGGAGTTTTTGAGGGGGACGGGGGATCAGGTTTGTGGCGTTTATTTACTTTTTTATCCGCCATTCACGCCCAGAAAGTTAGCGATTTCAATCGGGAAAAGCTTAATCTTGCCTGCTTGATGTTAATTTCGCGATTTTACACGCTAAAGCTGTGCTGTAATTTGCGATTCTGCAGATGGGTGCAGGAGCTTCACATTCAGGCTGCCATCACACGTGGGCTCAACAGCGCCCCCCCTGCAATTTATCTTTTAAAATCCAGCATGATACTGAAAGATTGGATGGTGGCCAATGTAATGCCAATTTTTAAAAAGGGTGCCAGAGGTGATTCATGAAATCATAGACCAGTGAGCTTGAAATTGGTGTCAGTCAAAATGGGAGAGATTATTATAAAGAACAAATTTACAGAGCATATAGATACAGTACATAAGCATGGATGAATGAGACAAAGCCAACATCATTTAGTCAAGGGAAATCTTGCCTCACCAATCTACTACATTTCTTTGAAGTCTGTCATAGGGGAAAACACCCTCCAGGGATTCAAGACAAAGTTAGACAAGTTCCTGCTGAACAAGAACGTACGCTGATAGGGCTAGTCTCAGTTAGGGTGCTGATCTTTGACCAGAGGGTTGCCGCGTGAGCGGACTGCTGGGCATGATGGACCACTGGTCTGACCCAGCAGCGGCAATTCTTATGATAAAGGTGAGCAGGTTGAAATTATATATCTAGATTTTCAAAAGGCATTTAAAAACTACTTCATGAACAACAGCAACAACTCCTGAGGAAATTAGAAATGTACCCTCACCCCTTTTTATGAAGCCGCATTAGGTGTTTTTATTGCCGCCCGGATGGTAAAAGCTCTGACACTCATAGAATTCCTATGAGCATCAGAGCTAATTACTGCCACGGCCGGTGATAAAAAAAAAAAAAAAGCCTAACACAGCTTCATAAAAGGGGGCTTTAGTTTTATTTATGGAGATTTATTAACGGCCTTATGAAGAGATTCACCTAAGGCAGTGTACGACAGGTATGAATGGATCATGCCACTGAGTTAGCCACTGACTCATGGCAGCATGCACAGGGAAGAAGCCACCCTGTTATATTTCATGGCAGAGTACAGGAGTGGTTTGCCCTTGTCTTCTCCTGTGTGGTATACAGCTCTATTAGGTTGCTGCTGCCCAACATAGGGGCCCCTCAGCCTACAGCACCTGATATGGGCCTCATCTGGGGCAGCCTCCTTGGAGCGGCTGGGGCACGGGCAGTGTGTCTGGGAGGGAATGCATGGATGGGAGAACATCGCAGGGGAGGAGACATAGGCATCCTGGGACTGTCGGCCAAGTCTCTTCCCTGAAGAAGCCCTTTCTGGAAACGTCAATCGCTCCTCCTAAACTTACTTGCTCCACTTCATCACTGACGCTGAAACCGTGGATTGAAGACAAAGTTTTATTTTATTTTTCTTTCCAGCTTATGATTTATCTTTAATCTTATCTATTGTTTTGCCTTTTGTCTTTGTTTTGTTCTATTTCTATCATTTAAATTTCTCCAGAATTCTACTGTTCAACGGCTCCCCCTTCTGCTTCTATTCCTTTCTCTCCTCTCTTCTACCTTCCAAAGTATTTAGATCAATGCTGTCTTGTTAAAATGTTTATTTTATTTTTATTTTTCCTCTAACTCTACTTTTCACTTCTCTATTACCCTCCAGGTACTTTAGTTAGATTGTGAGCCTTCGGGACATTAAGGGAATTTTTCAAGTACCTTTCTTATTTCTAATCTTAATGTATATTTTCTGTAAACCGCTTAGAACCTAACGGATGTAGCGATATATAAGAAATAAATTACATTACATTACATTACATATTCCCAGGTGGTCTCCCATCCAGGTACTAGCCAGACCTGAACTTGCTTGGCTTCCAGTGATAAGAATGGGCCTTCTCTGGGTGGCCAGCTATAGGCATGTACAACAGATATAATTTAACAAAAAAACTTAAAGTTTTGTTAACTGCATGAGAGTAGTAAAGAGATCAAATATAAATACAATGAATGAGAGAGTTGAAATCAGTAAATTGAAACTTAATAATAGGACTACCATGAAACAGTTTCAAAAATATATTTAACAGCACTGAAATTCAAATAAGAGAGATGTAATACATAGTAAAAGGGAGAAAGAGAAAGTCATGAGATAGGAGGTAATGTTCTATTATGGATTGTGAACTGGTTAAAAGATAGAAAACAGTATCCATGTATTGTAGACCAACGGAATTTATTCAGAAGAGACAGATGGGGGATAACATCTGATGGCCATTGCATTTGCTCTGGGGCTCTCAACAAACTAGGGATAAAATTGTGTTGCTCTCGCTCGATGCCGAAAAAGCATTTGATAGGATTCAGTGGGGATTTTTGTGGGAGGTTATGGAAAAGATGGGATTGGTTGGCACCTTTGGGCAGTGGATAAGAAGTTTTTGTGCTTCCTCTAGGGCAGGGGTAGGGAACTCCGGTCCTCGAGAGCCCTATTCCAGTCAGGTTTTCAGGATTTCCGCAATGAATATGCATGAGATCTATTTGCATGCACTGATTTCAATGCATATTCATTGGGGAAATCCTGAAAACCCGACTGGAATATGGCTCTCGAGGACCGGAGTTCCCTACCCCTGCCCTAGGGCATGCATTAAGATTAATGGATTCTATACAGATTTTTTTTTTTTTCGATAGCTAGGGGTATGAGACAGGGATGTCCCCTCTCCCCATTATTTTTTTCTATTTATATTGAACCTTTAGCAATTCTTATTCGGGAACAGCAGGATGTTCAAAGTATCCAGCTGGGACGGATGGAACATAAGTTAGCGCTTTTTGCAGACAATATCTTGTTATATGTTCGAGACCCAGGTATGACACTTCCAGTTTTACTGGATGTGTTTCAGCAATTTGGTAAGGTATCTGGTTTCAAAATCAATATGGATAAATCTGAACATTTGTGGATAACTTTTTATGATTTGGAAGAACAGAGACTTTCGGATTGTTTTCCCTTTCTGGAGAGCAAGGGTGCATATTAGATATCTGGGAATTCAACTCCCAAAGGACCTACCTAATCTTTATGATCTGAATTACTCCAGGATTGTACGAGAGGTGCCATCTGATTTGCTGAAATGGCATGGGTTGTGGCTATCTTGGCGGGGATGTTCTTGTGAGGTATATTTAAAGGGTGAGGTTTCATTTTCTTGGACACCTAAAGGCTCCCCTCTTTCATCCATTTTGTTTAACATTTATATGACCTCATTAAAAAAACTTTTGTCTCTCATCTGTAGAGACTATATATACTTATGTGGATGATATCTTCATTCTATTGGAAGTTAACCATGATCTTTGCGACCTGGCTACAGGCATATATAGTTGCATCTCCAAGCTTCAGAGGTGGGCTAATTCCATCCAAATGAAAATAAATGCTTCAGAAACCATATTACTTTGGTTTGGGCCTAGATTAGAAATTCTTCCTGCTGTTGTTCTACTGAAGTCAGGTATCTCATTACAACTAGATTTCTCCTCCAGAGTTTTGGGCATTATATTGGACTCCTCCCTTATTTTTAATGATCAGATAAATTCCTTAGCAAAGAAATGTTTTTTCAGTTTGCGTATGTTGAGAAAAGTTAGGTCATTATTCTATCAGGAACATTATTGGTAAAGTCCACTGTTCTTGTTCAGCTGGATTATTGTAATTCTTTATATTTGGGTATTAAACAGGCCAGTCTAGATCGACTGCAGCTAATATAGAATACAGAGGCCAAACTTATCTTTGGAAAGAGAAAGTATGATCATGTGTCCCCGTTGAGAAAGCTTCATTGGCTCCCAGTTTGTTATAGGATATGGTTTAAGTGTGCATGTGTTGTTTTTAAATTCCTCTATGGAATATTTGATCCTACAATCCCTCTATGCTGGAATGCTATCAGATCCTGTCATTCAAGGATTGCAACAATTTATAAATCATCATTTCCATCTTCTAGAGGACTTAAATGTGCCGGGAAACTCAGCAAAACTTTTTCATTTAAATTGGTGGAAATTTGGAACACATTATCAGACTCTTTAAGACTTTTAGGTCAGTTACAGCAATTTTGGAAAGATCTAAAAACTTGGTTGTTTATGCAATAGTTATTCAGACTAGTTCCTCTAACTATTTAAATATCTATCTAATCCTAACTAATAATACTCTCGCTATTCGATCTATTAGATGTTATCTTATTTTTTAATTAATTGTAAACCGAATCGAGTTCCTTTGGGAAATGATTCGGTAAATAAATTGAAGACTAGATTAGATTAGATTAGAATGTATTGATGCACTTATTATTTCTGTTTCAGACCCTATAGGGGTCTTCAAAGCTCTTCATAGAGAATTTTGTTTGTTTATTTGGAAGGGAAAACATCCGCGTATTCTTTGGACAGCACGGGAACTGAAGGAAGGGTGGTTCCTAATCTGCATTGGTATTATTTATCAGCACAACTGCGTAGGCTACTAGATTGGTCCCTAGTGGAAACTAAGGCAGAGTTGCAGATTGAACAGCATTATATGACTCAGTGTATGTTGAAACAATGGATGTGGGCCTCCTTTTCTGAGACTACAAAACTTGAGAAATCCCTTTTTGAGACATTTAGTGAAACTCTGGGGGACCATACAAAATAAAGAACAGAGACTGGGGGTGATCTCTTCTTTGTCGCCTATTAGAGGAGAACCTAAATTCCCTGTAGACTTGGAACGAGGTACCTTTGTATGCTGGGAAAGTCAGGGATTATTTACTTGCAGAGATATATTGCAAAGTGGGAAAATGGCTACTTTTGATGACTTGGTGGCTAAATTTGATAGCCTCAGGGGGGATTTATTTGCTTATATGCAGCTCTGGCATTTTATACTTTCAGCGGGATGGGGGGAGAAGTCATCTCAGGGGAAAGAACATTTAGAAAACCTATAGGTGCTATTGGGGAAGGTGCCGAGGTCCATATCAGTTCTCTACCGCTATTTCAGAGGGCAGGAGTTGATTAAGTACCCCTATATGTTGAGGAGGGAAGAGGACTTGGCATGTATTTTTCCAGGGGAGGAATGGGCACAGATTTGTCTAGAAGTACAGAGAACCCCCCTTTGAATTTTGATACAAGAAAATGCTTACAAAGTGCTAACTCACTGGTATTTTACACTTGAGCTTTTGAAAGCCATGTACCCCCAGATCTCAGATGTATGTTGGAGGTGTGAGAATGATTAAAGTGAGACGTGAAAATGATTAAAGTGCACTTTAATCATGTTGGGAGCCTCGACCCTGAAGAAGGTTTAATGAAACATGGAGATGTGAGAATGGCAGGGGAGCCTTTTTGCATATCTGGTGGGAGTGTGCTAAAATACAATTTTTTGGGTTGTAAGTAACAACTGCATTGACAGCATGGATCAGGGATCCAGTACAGTTTGCACCTCAAAGTTGTTCATTGGGTATATTTAATGTGAGATATTTTCCTTGGCAAACTAAACTGGTCCAATGGGACTGGCAACTGCCAAATGCCATGTTGCACAGTGGTGGAAAAGCAAAGTGGGCCCTACTGTAGAGGACTGGAAACTTCAGCTATGTACATTGACCCAGATGGAGCGGTTAGCTGCGAAACACTGTGGATATTATGAACAACAGGAATGGACATGTCATAAAATCTTTACTCTTTTTAAAATTTCTTTGAGCAATATTGGGGTTGGGAGGGGAGGACGGTGAGGAGGGGAGATCTGGACCTTGAAGGAAACACTGGGTTCACATCCAAAATGGAATATTGTTTTGTGCAGAAAGAGGGGGGAACTGTGACAATATGATTGTATAAGTAATGCTTTGGGGATTGTTCTCAGGGAGCTAGATATACTTTTCTGAAGCACTTTTTAGAGAGGATATATTGTGTACTAGGTAGAGACTTTAGTGCTCTGTAATTACTGTTATGTTTGGCTTTAACTGATGCTTTTGTATCTTTTAGAAAACCGATAATACACTTCTCCCTCTGTATTCGCGGTCAGACCAGTGGTCCATTGTCCACGGCAGCCCTTAGGTCAAAGACCTAACTGAGACTAGCCTTACCTGCATACATTCTGGTTCAGTAGGAACTTGTCTAACTTTGTCTTGAATCCCTGGAGGGTTTTTTCCCCTATAACAGCCTTTTCGCTGCCGTTGCACATTGCAACTTGTCGACTTGATACTAAAACAATTCATTTTTAATGCCAAATTAGACAACAAAAATTAGACTGATGATTAAACCGAAAAAGCTGAGACAAGATTTTGTTTCATATATTGTGGTCCTTCAATTTTTTTCTAGTTTGATTTAGAGAGATTGAAGGTGTTGTGTGTTTTTTTTTTTTCAGGGGTGGGGGGGTTATTGGTAGTTTATAAAAGCAACATATGTGTCTATGTGATTTTATTCTGTGAGGATCTTTTCAGGATCCTCATTAGCCCAATATGATCCTGGACTATGGACCATCTAATTTTAATACTGTAAACCAGAGTGAGGAGGTGTATACTATTCTGTTATAGCGTCTCCTGCTGGGAGACTGTAACAGATCTGCCTAACCTCAGAGCTTAATTTCCAGGGAAGCAGCTTTAAAAAGAGTTCTACCACTTCGTTTCAAACTCCAAAGCAGCAGTGATGTTTTGTTCTAGCCCTCCTTATAACTTTTTTTACCCCTCCCAGACTTGTCTTGTATCCTTCACTGAGTTTTAGTACCTTTTTCAGTGAATCTTAAGTGAGAAAAATGAATATATTTGATTCTAGTGGATGAAGTACCAAGCATATAGCTTGATTTAAAAACATTGTATCCTCAAATTACCCTTAATTATCAGAAAAATGTTCATCTAAATTTGCAATTTATAAACACCTAAGTATAGAAGCCCCAACTATACAGCAACATTTCCCAGGAAGATGATGTATGTAACATATTTCCAAAGGCATTCACTCTGAACCACCAATATATACAAACAGCTTACAAAATTAATTACATTTATCCTAACCCCCAAATACTTCAGCTTTAATTAAAACATCTATCTACAAATCACAGGCACTGCTGTAAGAACCTGGATGGCAGTCTGTTTACTAGAACCATAAGAGACATCATAATAATAAACTTTATTTTTGTATACCACCATTACCATGAATTCTAGGCGGTTTACATCAAGAAAAGCTGGGCAATCAGCGAATCACATTATACATCACATAAAAGATCTCATAAATACAATATTAAAATAATTAAGACATACATTTATCAAACAGGTAGGTTTTTAATGCTTTTCTAAAAAGAAGATAAGATTGAGCTTGAGGAATTAGGGTACTCCACCAGGGGTTCATTTTACTAGCCTGGAATGCTAAAGATTGATCAAGCTTTAGATGATGGAAATGCAAACCAATAAGATTTGTGTGTATTCACGTTTGTTCTATGAAATTCAAAATGAGGGACAAGATAAGCTGGAGCTAGACCAAATAGTACTTTGAAGCAAGTACAGCCAAATTTAAATAAAACTCTTACATCAAACGGCAACCAGTGAAGCTGTCTATAATAAGAGCTAACAGGTTCATATTTGGATGAGTGATGTATCAAACTAACCCCCCCGTTTACAAAGCTGCAAAAGCGGTTTTTAGCATAGGCTGGTGCACTGAATGTTCTGCGCTGCTCCCGACACTCATAGGAACTCTATCACCCTCTTCCACAAAGCTGCGCGGTAACGGCTCCAAAACCCATAGACATTTAAAGGGCTTCAGGGCTGTTGCTGCACGGCAGCCGCTAGCGTGGCTTTGTAAAAGAGGGGATATGAGTGTTGGAAGCAGCGCAGAGCATTCTGCATGCTGGTCTGCGCTAAAAACTGCTTTTAGCAGTTTTGTAAAAGGGTGGGGGTAAACCTTTAAAATATTATTAGCACCTTTTCTTTTTTCTTCTTCTTCTGTTTAATTTTTGATTACTTTTTTCTTTAAAATGTTCTTTTTTGTTTCATTCCTATAATGAATGATGTACCTTTTCTATTTTTTTTTAAATAATATTATATACCACTTGGTTATGCTACACAGGGAAGGCAGTCTATCAGAGTTTTAAATAAACCATAAACCTTCCTTGATTTTAACTGAGACAGAACAGATTCAAACAATTTCACAATACAGTTAACTGCTCTGGACACCACAGTTTCTATCAAGAATGGCCATAATCAGACATTGCTATACAGGAAACCAATTGACAGATACAGTTACCTCCCCATTCCTAGTTGCTATCCTTCACATAAAAAAGTATATGTTCTGACTCAAGAGAAAAAGGATATAATAAAACGCTACAATCTCAAATTCATCTCCAGGAAGAATGCGTCTTCACTTAAAACACCCAGGGAAAACCTACTGTAGTACAAAGAAAAGAGAACTTTAGAGTCCCTCTTGTAGTGACATATAATTCAGAGTTGGAGAAAAATCATAAAAGACTGACAGATATTTCCTGCTCTGCCAGTACCAGCCTTTCAACAACTATCTAGCATGAAGAAAAAAATAGCGGCAAGCAGACTCCCAACAGAAAGAGAAAGGGAAGGATTTTGGATTTAGCTGATGCCTTTGTCAATTTTGGCTCAGGTACAGTATTTTCCTGTTCCCAGAAGGTTTTCACCTCAGTTTGTACCTAACAGAGTTTAATGACTTTCCCAAAATGGCTGGGAGCCATAGTAGGTTTTGAACCCTACTAGCAAAATCATCTAAGTTAAAAAAAAAAAAAAAAAAAAAAAGAAAAGTTGCAATGATTCAGCTAAATTTAAGTGCTGAAAACAAATAAGCATAGCTGCCAAGTTACTCAGTTCTGGAAAGAGACTTTTTTTTTTTTTAACCAGTTCTGGTTTTTAACTTACATCCCAAAGCCAGAGAGTTCAAGCTACCCAGTTCCAAGCTGGGGATTTTGGGACTGTCCTGGGTTTCTGATCACCTCATCCTGATGAACTTACAGCACTGATTTCAATGGCCAGGATCAGGCACTACAAATCCCATGGGGTTGAGGGTGAAATACTCATATGGATCAAAAACTGGTTGGCGGATAGAAAACAGAGAGTGGGGGTAAATGGACAATACTCAGACTGGAAAAGCATTACCAGTGGAGTACTGCAGGGTTCGGTGCTTGGGCCTATGCTCTTCAACATATTTATAAACGACCTGGAAATTGGAACGATGAGCGAGAAGATTAAATTTGCAGATGATACAAAGTTATTCAGAGTAGTGATGCTGTTGTACAGAGCCATGGTGAGGCCTCACTTGGAGTACTGTGTTCAGTTTTGGAGACCACACTACCGAAAGGATGTGCTGAGGATCGAGTCGGTTCAGCGAACGGCCACCAGGATGGTCTTGGGGCTCAAGGATCTCACGTATGAAGAAAGATTTAAAAAATTGCGCCTGTACTCACTTGAGGAAAGAAGAGAACGGGGAGATATGATTGAAACATATAAGTACATCACGGGACACATCGAGTCAGAAGATGATATCTTCTGGCTCATGGGACCCTCGACCACCAGAGGGCATCCGCTGAAGATCAGGGGAGGGAAGTTTCATGGTGACTCCAGGAAGTACTTCTTCACCGAAAGAGTAGTGGATCATTGGAACAGACTCCCACTCCAGGTGATAAAGGCCAGCAGCGTGACGGATTTTAAGAGAAAATGGGATACTCACGTGGGATCTTTAAGGGAGTAAATTCAGGGGAGGGGATACTTGGAATGGGCAGACTTGGTGGGCTATAGCTCTTTTCTGCTGCTTTTTTTCTATGTTTCTAGTGAAGATGCAGGAGGATTGCGAAAACCTGCAACAGGACATAAACACTCTCGAAAGATGGGCAGCGACAGGGCAAATGAAGTTTAACATTCATGTCGGTAACAAAACTCTTGTACACAAATACAGAATGACTGGTGCAGTACTCGGAGAGACCCCCCAGGAAAGAGACTTGGGAGTACTGGTTGAGAAGTCGATGAAGCCCTCTGCGCAATGTGTGGCGGCGGCGATAAGGGCGAACAGAATGCTTGGAATGATTAAGAAGGGGATCACGAACAGATCGGAGAAGGTTATCATGCCACTATACCAGGCCATGGGGCGATCCCACCTAGAATACTGCATCCAGCACTGGTCACCATACTTGAAGAAGGACACGGTACTACTCGAAAGGGTCCAGAGAAGAGCGAATAAAATGGTTAAAGGGCTGGAGGAATTGTTGTACAGCAAGAGATTAGAGAAATTGGGCCTCTTCTCCCTTGAAAAGAGGAGACTGAGAGGGAACATGATTGAAACGTTCAAGATAATGAAGGGAATAGACTTAGTAGATAGACAGGTTGTTCACCCTCTCCAAGGTAGGGAGAATGAGAGGGCACTTTCTAAAGTTTAAAGGGATAGATTCCGTATAAACGTAAGGAAGTTCTTTTTCACCCAGAGAGTGGTGAAAAACTGGAATGCTCTTCCGGAGGCTGTCGTAGGGGAAAAACACCCTCCAGAGATTCAAGACAAAGTTAGACAAGTTCCTGCTAGATCAGAACATACGCAGGTAAGGCTAGACTCAGTTAGGTCCTTGACCTAGGGGCCGCCACGGGAGCAGATTCCTGGGCACGATGGAACACTGGTTTGACCCAGCAGTGCCAATTTTTATGTTCTTATGTTTAAAATCAGGACCGGCCAGAAAGTCTCCAAGTTTGCAAAGCAGTGTGGGATTTGTAGCTTTGATTCTGCCCATTGAAATCAGTGCTGCAGGTCCCATAATGCACCAGAATAAGGTTGTCAGAAACCCGAGACTGTTATTGTTCTCACTAAACTAGGTGGGTGTCCTCTAACTGCATTCCTGCCAGTGGGAGATGGTGTTTCCATTATCATTTTTTCAATTTCTAGAGACGTGCAGGTTCCCTGGAGTCCTGCAGAGCTTTCCCATCTCTTGCTATTGAAAATGTGATACTGATACAGACCCCCCCCCCCCCCAACACTGGTAGGAAATGTTGGTGGAGGAATTCTGCACAGATTAGATGAGATATTATCCACAGTTTCCTTCCTAGAAATAGTCTAGAAATTTACTTCAAAGACCTTTCTTGTGACATATTCTTAGAACAGTATGCAGGACAGGATAAATTCATCGAGCTCCCCTAAGCACCCAAGTACACTGGGCCCCCCGCCACGCCCCACCACACCATACGCCCAGGTGGAAACAGGAAGCTGCGTCAGAGGGAAGCTTTGGGCAAACAGCACCGCTTGCACAATTACAGTTCCCGTTGCCTTTCTTACCCGCGTTGATGCCCTCCTTCATCGGGCCCCCCCTGACCATTTTGGGCTCTAGGCACGTGCCTACTTGGCCTATTGGTTAATATAAGAACATAAGAATTGCCGCTGCTGGGTTAGACCAGTGGGTCCATCGTGTCCAGCAGTCCGCTCACGCGGCGGCCCTTAGGTCAAAGACCAGTGCCCTAACTGAGACTAGCCTTACCTGCGTACATTCTAGTTTCTGCCCTGACAGTATGTTCTAGGAAAAAATATTCTGGAACCCTTATTAAAAATGGTTTTCTAGTTGAATTTTTTGATTTACAGTCCTGAATTCTAGGATGAAATTCAGAAAAGAAACAAGCTGTGGAGAAACACAATGTTCTTGACTTTCCTTTATTTCTTCAAAATATCTTTATTAACAATGGTAGGAATATATCCACATCAAACGTATCAAAGACTAACGGACCCGACACGGGCTGTGTTTCGGCTGAGAAGCCTTTCTCAAGGGTCCAATCGTAAATGATATATTAGTATTGTGGAGTTGATTTTCCAATCTTAAAGATCCGATGTGAAGGACAAGACGAGCCTTAAAGGTGGTAGAGCAGTTTTGAATGTATTTGTAGTGGGAAAGGAAGTCCAGATCTCTGTAAAGTCCTGTCTGGTAGGTGTCAAAATATTTTATCATTTTGATTTCAAAAGTTTTATGTTCTTGGATTGTTTTAAAGTTCCCTTTTAGTATTCTCACCATAAAATCATTGGTGCAGTGGCCAGTTTTTCCAAAGTGTTGGCCATCAGAGGTGACATCCTGGTTATAACAGCGGTACCTGGAGTGACCCGCTTCTGTTAACACGATAACCCCCTCCTCCCGTCCGACCTCTTCCCCATCCCCAAGAAGACCAAGACATCTTAAGTGGTAAAACCTGGCCGCAGCCCTGTTTATTGAATAATAACATATTCTTAATACAATTAACACAATTAAATGTACATAATTTAACAGCCACAATTAAAACATTAACAAAAACCCCCTAACAATGGTATCACCATTGTTACCAGATCCCGAGCTACCACCAGAAGTAATTGGCCCCCGACCCCGCCATCCAAGCTAGGGTCTGAGGGGTGGCATGTCCCACACATGCCCCATTATCCAGGGTCAACCGACCCACCAGGCACGGCGCCCAGCCGGCCCACCGCTCATCCCTTGATGAGCCCCAGTAGCCAGTAGCTCGGGATACCGCCACAGGCCTGTAACTAGTTACAGGCCCAACCCCACAAGGAACAGAGCTGCGGCTAGGAGACCAACACTCGCTCACAACAGGTGGCGAAGACATCCAATAACAAATCCCAACCTATATCGGACCAATGAACCCGATCCCTATAAAACAACCCTGCACAAGACACATCTACCCAGTCATGTCTCACCTGAATACCTCCCCTTGACTCCACCCATCGACCTATCTGTCAGTTAACCTTTATGAGCCCCCTGGTCCACCGCCTAGACTCCAGTCGGCTGGGTCGAGGAATGATATCGGACCAGACCAACCGAGCCTCAGGGAACCAACCCTGTACCTCTCCCAAATCCCCAATCACCATGTCGATAAGATGTTTTCCACTCAGCGCATCAACATCATTGCCCCCCAGGTGAAGAATCAATAGATCCGAGTGGCGAGGACGCCGACGAAGATCATTCAGCAGAGGAAGCAACTGGTGCCAACGCATGCCTCTCTGTCCCCACCAGGATACAAATACGCCGCGAAGCCCGAGGCCCAAATGACGACCACCAGGTCGGACCACTGCACGCTCCCCAGCCCAGTGGACGAAGGAATGCCCGAAAATCCAGACAGACAGGACCCGCTGCACGGCACCAGCAAGGCAAACCCCGGCATTCAGACACAGCCCTCCAACAACCAACAGTTAGTAAAATGGGAGCCATGCCGGTGGGAGCCATGCCGGGGCCCCTCCCCAACATACCCCACTAACCACCACACACCACCCCCGAACACGAGACCCCCCCATGCAACCCGCTATTCCAATCCCCTCAACCTCGGATCCATACGATTTGCACTCGACGGGCGGATGTAAGCCCGATACGCATCAGATGACCACCTACCCAGCCGACGTATGGCTGCTTCCGGAACTCCTGCCGCGAACGCACTGGTAGCCGCCCCAATGCGAAATGCGTGAGTGCCGTAGCTAGCCGGGTTCTCCCGCACTCACCTAAAGCCAGCCGTAGCACGGCCAAGAACTGATATCGCGAAAGAGCACCATCCTCATGCACCATCAACGCCAAGGCAGAGGAAGGACGGATCGCCATCTAGGCAGCCAGCGATCGGACGGGGCATGACGCACAACCCTCAACCTGATGCAGGACCAACGTACGCCCCCTGCCCAGCTGATCCGCCTTTGAACGAGCAATGAAAACTCGCACCGTGGGACCGGAGCTACACACCTGAGTGCGCCGCAGGCCTCGCAGTCCCTGAACATCCGACGGATGGACAAGCAACTCGCCCACGCGCAACGCACCGAAAACGAGAAGGAGAAAGCCGCCCGAAACGAGCATGTCTCAAAACCCGAGCTCGTCACCCTAGGCAGCACCTCGACAAGGTTAACCAGCAACGCATGGGTAATAGGCAAACGAGAGTCAGGCACTCGCGGAGCCATCCTACCCCACGCCGCTAACATCCGACGGGGCAAAACCCTGACGACGGGCACGTCCACCCTAATGCTCTGCAAAAGAACGGAACGCCCGCCAGATGCCCAACCGCCGTGCTCCGAGAACATCCCCGAAGATGCGCCGAGGCCAAAATTCTGCCAGCAGCAACTCTGACACCGGTCCAGGGAGCCATCCCCGAGACTGAAGAAAACCCGATACTGTCACAAAGCCCCTGTTGTACCGGACCCACGTAGATGGTGCTACTGAGCGCTGTAGGAGGTACCAGATCCGCTCCCCGCCAGGCTCCACAAATGCTCCGGCATCGGCAATCCCTCCGGCTGTGCATCTGGCGCCAGCTGTCGAAACTGCAAAAGCGAAAACGAGAAAGAGCGTCAGCGAGGCTATTTTGCACTCCAGGCACGTGTCGCGCACGAATGAACAGGTTAAGTCGCAAACAGCGCACGACAAGCTCACGCATCAGCGCAGTCACCTGCAAGCATTATGCCGTCTGTCTGTTGACTACCATTTTGCCGTCTGTCTGTTGACTACCTCCACCACTCCCATGTTGTCACACCAAAACACCACCCGCCTGTTCTGCAACCTGTCCGGCCACAACTCACAAGCCACCAACAACGGAAACAGTTCAAGCAGAGTAACATTACGTGTAAGGCCCTCCCGCCGCCAAGCCTCTGGCCACGCCGCCGCGCACCAAGCGCCCTGGAAGTAAAGACCGAAACCGACGCCCCCAGCCGCATCAGATTGCAGCTCAAGATCCACATTAGTGACCTCCGGCAGCTGAATGGGAAGCGAACCATTGAAACACTCGAGAAACATAGACCACATCCGCAAATCGGCCCGAATCCCAGCCGAAATCCGCACAAAGTGTCTGTGATCATGAACACCCGCAGTCGCCACCGCCAAACGACGTGAAAATGGGCGACCCATAGGCAACACCCAACAGGCGAAATTGAGAGACCCTAACAGGGACTGAACCAGTCGCAAAGTAGGCGTACGAGCACCCCCTACCAGCGACATCAAATCCAGCAACTACCGCACCTCGCCCTGCGGAAGCCGAGTAACCATTGCTACGGTGTCAATCTCGATCCCCAGGAACGTGAGACATGTAGAAGGGCCCTCCGACTTTTCAGCCGACAACGGTACCCCAAATTCCGCAGCCATAGACTCAAAAACTGTCTTCAATCGCCAGCAATCCTCGGAAGCTGCACCCCCTACAAAAGAAAATCGTCCAAGTAGTGCACTACCGAGTCCCTCCCCGCACGCCGAGTCGTGACCCAGTGCAGAAAGGAACTAAATAATTCAAAAAAACAAGCGCATGAAACGGAGCACCACATCGGCAGGCAACGATCAAAATAAAAGGCACCCTCAAATTTAAAACCCAGCAAAGGATACGAGGACGGATACACTGGCAATAACCTAAAAGCCGATTCAATGTCCGCCTTGGCCAACAAAGCCGATGGGCCAACACGACGAATGAGTCCGAGGGCACTGTCAAAGGACGCGTAGCGTACTGAACATAACTCACGCGGAATGCCGTCATTCACCGAAAGGCCAGCAGGCCAAGACAAGTTGTGAATCAAGCGATATTTACCCGGCTCCTTTTTCGGTATGATCGCCAGAGGAGACATCACCATCACCGGAAACGGACGAGCGCGAAAAGGCCCCGCTATCCGCCCCAACTCTATTTCTTCAGACAACTTCCGGCGAACCTCCTCCCGAAGATGAGACACTGAGGAAGCATTAGAAGCCTGCGCATTCGATAAAGGCAGCACACATGGTATCACAAATCCCTCACTAAACCCCCCCAATAAAACATCCGCCGCCCTCGCATTCGGATACTGAGCCAGCCACGGACGCATGGCACCCACCATAACCGGGGTGGGCAACCCGTGTGACCCTGACTCACTTACCCGGGGGAGGAGGGACACCTGCTCCCTTCTTGGGACATTTAAGGGCCGAGTGACCTTGACCGCACAGGGAGCAGGCGTGTCGGAAACGGCAATCAGTAAAGGAGCAGGTAGATTTATTAAACTGCCAGCAGAGGCCTGGACCTCCCCCGGCACCGGCACTCCCGGGCGGGCGAAAGGAACGCCCCGCCCCAGCTGACTGCTGAAACTGCTTCCCCGAAGATCCCTGACCCGAAACTCCTGGCTTCGCCATATGGGTGAGCCAGAGATTAATGTCCTGCATGCCCCAGGACATATGCCGATTTTCCTCCATCTTGTCTCGGAACGCTTCATCGTAATTCAGCCAAGCCCAACCCCCGAAGCGCTGATACGCATCTAAAACGGAGTCCGCGTAAGCCAATAGAAGGCCATAGTCCTGAGGTCTCTCTCTCCCCCATACGCTGGCCAAACGTAAAAACGCGCGCGTCCAGTTAACAATATTACGCGACACCATACCCACCTTGGGTTTCCCACCCTCCTTCTTACTCTTCTTCTTCCTACTGCGGACCCGACCTTCCATAAGCGCGAATACATCAACACAGGCCCGCCTCCTAATTCTACGCCGCAGGGACCGTGGGACCTTTTCCCACAGTTCTGACAACGCAACCAAGGCCGGCGCCCCCCGATCGTCAACCTCCTGCACCTGACCCCCACTCGATACCGGCCGCTTGGACCCAGAAGATGAAGACGACGAAGAAGATGAAGAGGATGTTACAGAGGAGGAAGAGGACGAAGAAGAATCCCTATCCCTACGGTGCTTCTTACCCTTACCCCTCTTTTTCCCCTTCTTACCCCGACTAGTAACCCCAGCCTCTAAGGCCATGTTACCCGTAATCCGGTCCGCTCCTTGTCCACGTCCGCCATCGACTCCGTCAGAAGCGGCGCCCTCCGCAGCAGCCGCCATAGAAGGACGTTGAGCGCTCTGGGCTGGACCCTCGACGCTCGTCCGCACCGCTCCAGTGTGGCCTTCACGAACTGGTCCCGCAGAAGATGTACCGGCCATGGCAACACGTCCAGCGGCGACCGCCTGTGGGGAGAAATCCAGACAGGGGCCAGCAACCTGAACAGCAGGAGGGTAAGTTAGCCCCGCATAACCCATAGCCTCACCACGGATCTCGCCACTCCCAAAGCCCCCAACAAAACCCGGTCCCCACGGAGATGAGGGGCCCACCACCGGAAAAGAGGGTGGTACCGAAGCCCACGGACCCATAGCCCAAGGAGAACCCCACAAACCCCAAGGGGACCAACCTCCCGCCGATCCTCCCAGCGGGCCACTAGCCTCACTCGAAGTAGAAGGGAGAACAGGAGCACCCGGAAACCCGCTCACGCCGCTCTCACGCCCCACTAAAGGAGACGTACCCACAACGTGCCGATCCTCCACCCGCACCGCAGGTCCCTCTCCCGCCTCCCGGGACACAACCCTGGGCACCGACGCCACAGCGGGCAAAGCTACCGCCTCCTCCCACCCAGCCGCGGCCCTGCCACGTGGGCACGACCGAGGAAGTCGGCCCCTACCCCTGCGGGTCGAACCCGCACATCCCCGAGCTACATTAAATTCCCTCCCTACCTCCAGCGCTATCGCCGTTCGGGCGGCCGAACGGGAGCGCCTGAGAGGCAATTCTCGACCCGCCCCAGCGTCCACACTTACCGGAGCTGGGTCTCCCTCATCAAAGGAGACACCCGCCACAATCGATAGCTCCGCTGAGTCCACAGCCGCGGCAGTGGGAGTGCGCGCCATCGAAGCTATGCCCGACAATGCAGGAAGAAGCAGCGCCGCTAACCCTAGTCGACCCGCACCAGTAGGCCGCGCACCCAGCCAGAGACCGCACGTGTTGACCCAAGCAGTCTCGGAGGACCAAACCGTTTAGGTCCTCCGAGCACGCCTCCCTTTATCCCCTCCCACCCACAATCCCCCACGGCTGCGACGACCGGATAAAGGGGGAGCTGCGATCCCAAGGCAACGGACCGCCCCCCCCCCCCCCCCCCCCCCCTCCTAGCCCCGGCTAGCAAGCCCCGACGAGCGACTCAGCGGGCCACCCAGTCCCGCGTTAGGGTCGCCCGTCGAGACCAGCTCTCGGGCTTGCTTAGTACTGCAATTCTTAATATGATATCTATATAGGTTGATGCTGGTCTTTAGCATTTGGCTTGTTTCACTGATGTAACAAGCCTCTTGCACTGAATGATGCATACCACATTAGAAGATGAACATGTGAAGAATACTTTTATGCTGAATGTTTTTCCCATATAAGTGACTGTGGGATCCTTTGAGATGTGCTTGCAGTTTGTCACACCACGAGGATGTGTTCCATTCTCTTCTTCATGGGTTTGTGTGGAGAACGTGGTTGTTTTTTGTTTCAAATTAGGTGTCTTATGGAGGCCAGCACAGGTGGAGCTGGGAATTAGTGTAGATTACTAAGGGCTCCTTTTACGAAGGTGCGCTAGGACCTTAACGCGCGGAATAGCGCGTGCTAGCCGCTACCGCCTCCTTTTGAGCAGGTGGTAGATTTCTGGCTAGTGCGCGCTATAGCACGCACTAATCAGGTGCGCGCGCTAAAACCACTAGCGCACCTTCGTAAAAGGAGCCTAAGTGCCAAGCAGTCCTTAGGTATAGAATGGGCTGCATGGCATATAGTATGTACTAAATGCCTAGCATGCGCTAAATCTATTAGCATGCATTAGCATAAGGATTCACTTTTATGTTCTGGGCATTCTTCATTATTTTTTGTTGTAAAAAAGAATGCTAACTCTGGTGTATGTTGCTTTTCACAAAAAGGTAGTTTTGTAACAAGGATTGTGTAGATAAAAGTATCCCAAGACACGTTCATAAAGGACAGAGCCGTTCACTGTTTTGGCTACATTTTAATACAAGCCATAAATTATGGCTTTGTCCATAGTCCCTTTGTGTTTTTACTTCAGTTAGTGGAAATAAATCTCCCCTTTGCTCTGGTGTACTGGGAGAAAGTCTTCTGCATCTTTACCTTCCCAGTGAATGCAGTGTAATTATTTCTAATTAGTTCTACTGTTTGCAACTAATTATAGTACTGTTTTTGGAAAATCTCAAAATACAGATTATCATTACGTGCTCACTTTGACTGGTGTTGCTTGTTTATCTTACTGATGAGTGGGGCTGGTTTTTCCGTATCTGCAGTCATTTGGGGCCCTGTTTACTAGGCTGTGTTATATGGGAGTTAATCTGAATTAACAATTCAATGTTGTGCAAAATGTTAACAAGGCATTTTAAATGTTACCACGCATCAAATGCCACATTCAACAGCTAATACATAATCTGAACATAGTTTTTTTGACTAAGCTAAGGTAAAAATAGGATTTAGTGCACCCTTATGTAAGATTTCTTGCATGCTAAGGCCATTTGTACTGTAGTCAGAAATGGATGATTTGCTATATTTCTATTAATGACCATGGGCTAATCTTGCCATTTGTGTGCAGCCATTAAAACAAATTACTGTAGCAGCACTTACCAACACCGATTTTCTAGGCGGTAAGGGCTCACCCTAATCCCGTGCTAACCAGTTAGAGTGCAGTTATGTGAACATGCTAAAGTGGCTAGGACTCTTCAGCTTGGAGAAGAGATGGCTCAGGGAGATATGATAGAGGTCTATAAAATACTGAGTAGAGTGGAAAAGGTAGATGCAAATCACTTTTTGACTGTTTCCAAAATTGCTAGGACTAAGAAGTAGATTTTAAAATAAACTGGAGAGAACTTTCTTTACTTAATGTGTAATTAAACTCTGGAATTCATGCCAGAGAATGTGGTGAAATCAGTTAGCATAGCAGGGTTTAAAAAAGGTTTAGATAATTTCCTGAAAGAAAAATCCATAGGCCATTATTGAGATGGCTTGGGGAAATCCACTGCTTATTTCTAGGATCAGTGGCTTATGAGGGAGATTGGTGCCCAGGGCGGTGGTGCCCGGTATTGCCACTTGAGTGCCCCCCCCCCAACTCTTCCCCACCACTTGTGCACCCCCATACCTCTTGAAATGTTTACCAGCATGAGCAGCATCTTCCACCTGCTGCTCATGCTGGCCTCAGTTCCCTTCTGATGTCACTTCCTGTTCCCAAGACCAGGAAGTGATGTCAAAAGGGAGCTGAGGTCAGCACAAGCAACAGGAAGATACTGTTCATGCTGGTGGTGTGGCTTCATCTCAGATGTTACTTGCAATTTTGGTTACTGCATCTGAAAAAAAAAGATATAGTGGAACCTTGGTTTATGAGCATAATTCGTTCATGCTCGTAAACCAAATTGCTCGTATATAAAAGCGAGTTTCCCCATAGAAAATAAGGGAAACTCGCTTGATTTGTTCCAACCCATACCCCCCCTCCCAAGGCCAGCGGCAATGCTCTATCCCCCCGAGAACCGGCATTGCTCCTCCCGCTCACGAAGGCCCCCCCCCCCCGCGTGATCCAGCATCCCCCCGCCATGATCTGGCATCCCCCACTCCACGATCCGGCATACCCCCCGCATCCATCCACCCACCCGAACACATTGCTTACCCCCCAACTGGCACCCGGCACCAACGCACAGGACATGCGGGTGCCGGTGCCCGAAGATCTGCCGTCCTTTTTGCTGAGCCTTGAGCATCTGCGCATGCTCAAGGCCTCCGAGATTCTCAGAGATCCGAGAATCTTGGAGAGAGCGGGAACTCGAAGGCCTTGAGCATGCGCAGATGCTCAAGGTTCAGCAAAAAGGATGGCAGATCTTCGAGCACTGGCACCGACATGTCCTGTGCGTTGGTGCCGGTGCGGGGTGCCAGATGGGGGGTAAGCGATGTGTTCGGGTGGGTGGATGGGTGCGTGGGGGATGCTGGATCGCGGTGGGGGGGGGGGGTGCTGGATCACAGGGGAGGTGCTCGTACATCGAGGCAAGCTTGGTTTCCGAGCCACCAATTTTGCTCATCTTGCAAAATACTCGCAAACCAGTGCACTCGTAAACCGAGGTACCACTGAATATCAGAATTAGAAAACATTCAGAGAAGGGTGACAAAAATGATAAAGGGAATGGAACAACATTCTTATGAGGAAAGGCTAAAGAGGCTAGGGCTCTTCAGCTTGGAGAAAAGACAGCTGAAGGGAGATATTATAGAGGTCTCTAAAATACTGAATGGAGTGGAATAGGTAGGCATGAACCACTTGTTTACTCTTTCCAAGAATTACAAGATTTAGGGGACACCCAATGAAGTTACTAAGTAGTCAATTAAAGCAATATATATATATACTAGCTGATGCCCCAGCGTTGCACGGGTATTTAATTATAGCAATAACACTGTAAATGGATGCAAATAAAGATACTTTATAGTGGTGAATGAATGCAAGTCTCACTGGAATTAGCAATCTCTTAAACTGAAAAGGAAGATCTGTTGGAATAAGTGGCATCCAAAAGTTTCAGTATTGATTTAAAACAACTCAATATGTGGAAACTCAGGTTGAAAAGAAACCCCATGCAGTTGTTTCCCGGTTCAGAATGGAACCTGTGTTCCTAGTTCAGCATATGTGAGTACTCATGTAATGTAATAACATTATGAACTGGGGTGCACGAAGGAAACAGTTACAAACACAGTTAGAACATACAAACTCTATATGTATGGTGTCCGTGGTAGAATAGAAAAGATGTCCCTAGTGGTTATAGTGTCATATAAAGTGTTTTATAGTTGGAATTACTGTGAGAATGGCAGCTTTTTACATCCTTTCCATTGACATGAATGGGTGAAATATGATTTTCTGTTTGTAGCTCCGCCCACGTGTGCAGGTGGGCCGAGAGACTCCCAGAACATATCACCCCAGGTAGTGAGGGATCTGCATACCAAGTTTCGTTCAAATCAGTCAAGCCGTTTTTGATTTACTGTGAGAATGGCAGCTGTTTACATTTTTTCCATTGACATGAATGGGTGAAATCTGATGTTCTGTTTGTAGCTCCGCCCACGTGTGCAGGTGGGCCGCGAGACCCTCAGAACATATCACCCCAGGTAGTGAGGGATCTGCATACCAAGTTTCGTTCAAATCGGTCAAGCCGTTTTTGATTTACTGTGAGAATGGCAGCTGTTTACATTTTTTCCATTGACATGAATGGGTGAAATCTGATGTTCTGTTTGTAGCTCCGCCCACGTGTGCAGGTGGGCCGCGAGACCCCCAGAACATATCACCCCAGGTAGTGAGGGATCTGCATACCAAGTTTCGTTCAAATCGGTCAAGCCGTTTTTGTATTACTGTGAGAATGGCAGCTGTTTACATTTTTTTCCATTGACATGAATGGGTGAAATCTGATGTTCTGTTTGTAGCTCCGCCCACGTGTGCAGGTGGGCCGCGAGACCCCCAGAACATATCACCCCAGGTAGTGAGGGATCTGCATACCAAGGTTCATTCAAATCGGTCAAGCCGTTTTTGCGTGATCGCGGCACATACACACACACACACATACATACACACATACATACCTCCGATTTTATATATATAGATATATATCACAAGCAATGATCAATGATCTTGTTGTGTCTTGTACCTGGAAATAACTAAGACCAGGTGCAGGGCTTTGCAGGTGGTACAGAATGCTGCGGCTAGAATGATAACTGGAACATCAAGATATGAGCATATTACTCCATATCTCCAACAATTGCTTTGGTTGCCAGTTGCATTCAGAATTCAATACAAGGCAATTATGTCACCAATTTTTATACAGTACGATCCCTGAAGTTTTAAAGGCGTGAATGTCAGAGTATCAACCATTAAGAAAGATCATTGTGCTCTGAAAGTTCAGCATTGCTGAAAACGAAGGCTAACCCTAAATATGTGGAAACGGATGCCATGACTTTTACATATGCAGGGGTTAAGTTATGGAATAGCCTGGAAAATATAGAGATAAGAGCTCATTTAGGAAAATGCTGAAAACACAATTATATGTAGATGCATTTCTTTGAGAAATTGATTTTATGTAAGGTTTGAATCTATTTGTCTTGTTTTAAGTTTGTTCTGAATTTTATAATATTTTATGTATGTAACTACTTGTAAACCGTTTTGGAAATAAAATGGTATATAAATTTTAAAAATAAATAAATAAAATAATTAGCTTAGCAGGGTTTAAAAAAAAAAAAAAGACGGTTTGGCTACGTTCCTAAAAGAAAAGTCCATAAACCATTATTAATATGGATTTGGAAAAATCCTCAGCTTGTTTCTAGGATAAGCAGCATGAAATCTGTTTAATCATTGGGATCTTGCCAGGTACTTGGATCTGGATTGGCCACTGTTAGAAACAGGATACAAGGCTTGATGGATCTTGGGTTTGTTCCAGTATGGTGATGTTTATGCACTTCTCGTATTTCCTCAAAGATATTTTGCTAAGAGCTGATATAATTTTACAAGGGGATGCTGAAAAGTTCTCAGCCCAACCAACCAACTTCCTAAATTCTGAGCATTATTTTGCCACTGTAGCTGAAAAGAGCGTTTTCTTATTTCATTATGTGCCAATTTGCAGAAACAAAATTCTCTGTTTTGACATTGTTTCGGATCATTGATAGAACCGTATCCACGTCATTCTCTTCTTGGTTGGGCTGAGAACTTTTCAGCACTCCTTTGTACTTTGAATGAATAGCGTGCAATCAACTTCATTGAAAAAGAAGCTTGTAACAGTTCTAGGGCACTGTGCGTTAATGATTAGAAACAAAGAAAAAAGCATGTAGAGTGCAGTCAGTATAATATCAGGAATGTAATACAAAGCTGGGTTAAATAATTTGCCTTATGGCAAAAACAAAGAGAAATTGATTTTCTTGAATGCATATGTACTGTAGTTTTTGTTATTAAAGTAGGAATAAATACACACATTTTGACAGAGGCTAATGAACATATTTGCAACGAATATATGGCAATAAGACTTTAGCAATAGTAGCATGAAACTACTACTAGGGGAGCTATTTTGAAAGCAGCTACAGCCAGGCAGGAACAAAGGGGGGATCACTCCTGGTTATCCCCTGGATCAGCAGGTAATTAATTAGCTGTTCAAAGAGCTTCGATCACAACTGACGTTGCCATTAATGTTTTCTCCAAAGTTTTTCCACTTCAGTTTGCACATTGTTATTTTTCAACAATTCTACATTTATTGGGTATAGCCTTATCTATAACCAATTAATTATTCTTTTGTGCCAGAAATATTGCGCTCCGAGGAACGGATTCTATAAATGGTTTCTAGCGGCGCCTACATTGTAGATGTCGCTTGGCACAGTTGTCAATCAACTGCTATGTGCCGCTTATATTACTACTATTGCTACTATTAATTATTTCTATAGCGCTTCCAGACATACGCAGTACTGTATAGAGTCACAAAGAAGAACACAGTCCCTGCTCGAGAGAGTTTATAATCTAAACAGACCAGTCAGACAAACAGGATGTCATGGATATACTTAAGGGGAATGGTTAATCAGCTGGCAGGGTTGGAGGGCAGAGGGGAGTACAGCACAATCAAGCCATTGTGACATCACTGATGAGGTTGGCTCTTAGGCATTGGTGGAATGAGGCATTATGACATCAGGATCTCAGCTCTGCTTCCCAAACACTGAAACTCTTCACACTACTAATATTATTATTTCTATAGCGCTACCAGACGTGCGCAGTACAGAGTCACCAAAAAGAAAACAGTCCCTGCTCAAAAGAGCTTACAATCTAAACAGGCAAGACAGACAAACAGGATGTCATGGATACAGTTAAGGGGAATGGTTAATCAACTGGCTGGGTAGGAGGGCAGAGGGGAGTACAGGACAATCAAGCCATTGTGACATCACTGATGAGGTTGGCTCTTATTGGTGGAATGAGGCATTGTGACATCACAATCTCAGCTCTGCTTCCCAAAGACTGAAACAAGATGTCATGGATACAGTTAAGGTGAACGGTTAATCAACTGGCTGGGTTTCAGGGCATAGGAGTAGGGTTAAGGATTGAAGGCTATATCAAAAAGGTGGGTTGTCATTCTGCTTTTTAAACAAGGTAGGGGAAGGTGCTTGGTGGACAAACTCAGGTAATTTATTCCAGGCATAAGGGACAGCTAGATGAAAGGAACAAAGTCTGGAATTTGGCATGGAGGAGAAGGGTACAGCTAAGAGTAGCTTATCTGGGAGGTGTATAAGGAGAGAGAAGAGAGGAAAGATATTGAGGGGCAGCAGAATGAACATACTTGTAGGTCAGCAATAGGAGTTTGAACTGTATGCAAAGGCGGATAGGGAGCCAGTGAAATGATTTAAGGAGAGGGGTGACATGAGTGTAGCGAAGTTATAGAATTCTGCCTAGCAGAGCTTAGGCATGCTAGAGGTAAGCATTGGTATATTAGGCTGGGTTTTACTTGGCCTAATTTATTGGCACCTAACTCGGAAGCCTAGCGACAACTAAGCCAACAATGCCTATTTTCCGTCCCTAACCACACCAACTTTTCAAGTAGGTGTCATTAGGGCACTTTGACTTAGGCGGTCTAAGAATTATGGCACAGTCAATTACCACATCAACTAAGCCAATTAAAAAAAAAAAAAAAAAAAAAAAACACCTCGCACACAGATTCTAAAGTTAGGTGTCACTAGGGCCCAGATTCACTAAGGGCACGGATCGGATCGGATCCGTGAGGGATCCAATCCGATCCGTGTCTGAGGGGCTGATTCACGAATCGCCCTTATGAAAATGAGGTTGATCGGAATCACGCCCCCAACCAAGCACCCAGATCGCTCTATAGCAATCCCAACACATGCACAGACCATCTGTAGATGGTCTGCGCATGCTTAAAGAGCAGCAACCTTTAAAAAAAACCCCTCTAACTTTTAACTTTTTAGCGATCCCAGAGATCCCATGGTTTTAACCCGCTTTAAGCCAGCATGTTAAAATCACGGGCTCACACTGCAGAGGAAGGCCGGGGTAGAAGCAGGGCAGCGCTCGGGGCAGAGAGAGCAGGAGAGTAGGAGGTAGAGAGCGCAGGAGAGTCATGGCAGAAGCAGGGCAACGCTTGGGGCAGAGAGAGCATGAAAGTCGGGGGCAGAGAGCTGGAAAGTCGGGGCAGAGAGAGCAGGAGAGATGGGGCAGAAGCAGGACAGCGCTCAGGGCAGAGAGAGCAGGAGAGTAGGAGGTAGAGAGCGCAGGAGAGTCATGGCAGAAGCAGGGCAACGCTTGGGGCAGAGAGAGCATGAAAGTCGGGGGCAGAGAGCTGGAAAGTCGGGGCAGAGAGAGCAGGAGAGATGGGGCAGAAGCAGGACAGCGCTCAGGGCAGAGAGAACTGGAAAGTCGTGGCAGAGAGCAGGAGAAGCAGTCGGAAAGCAGTGAATGACTGGTCCCCAGCAGTCGCTTGTTTGCTGATCGGCCAGCCCAGTCGGTGTTGCAGTTTTTGGTTAGTGAATCGCTGCCTGCTTACATTTGAATGCCGTTCCCCGTCATTTGCATGCGCTGATCTAAGGATGATCGGGACAGAGGTTAGTGAATTGGGTTGAAGGGAAATCGGGTCAAAAAGGGGTCGCAAACCGATCGGTACACGATCGGTTTGCTTAGTAAACCTAGCCCTAGGTGTCCTATACAGAATCAGGCCCCAAATGCCTGTCAGTTTGCATTTTAAAGTCCCTCTTTTTCTATAATCTTTTCAATGGTGTTATCCTAATAGTTGTTTGCTAAAGTAAAATCATGCTTTTGAGGCATTCCAGTTGATTAATTAAGCCTTTTGATCATGGCATTGCTTATAGTCAGTTTGGGCTGGTTTTCTACAGGCACTGATTAGATGACCTACATTTTTATTTTTATCTTTGCATAATCAGCATTTGCTGTTGTTTGATGTAGTCTTAGCTTTCTTAACATTTGCAGTGAGTGCTCGCTGGTTGCTAAGATCATTCTTTTCAGTTTCTTTTTTTTTTTTAATGAACTTGTTTTCAGCCATTGTTATGATAGGTCTTCTGCCACATTGTTTTTATCAGTAAGTTTTAGTATGGGTCATGCAGTAGCTTGTCTCTCCAGTTGGTGAACCCACATTCTATTTCTTTCTTTCCTTTTTTTCTTCTTAATAGTAATAATAATAATATATTGTTAACATTCAGGGTCTGACGACTAAGCCTCATTGTAATTTACTCTTTGTATTTCCTCAAAAACCTATTGTGTGGCTCCTTCTCTCTTTCTCTACTTCTGTAAATAGCCTGATTTTTTCTTTTGTTTGCCACAGGTAAACTATAAACTAATAATTCAAATAAAGATTTCTTACATGGATAAATGTCTGGAACCATAAGAAAAAAACTGTCCTTACAGAAAAGGTTCCTTTATTTATTTTTTAAAGCAAATCTTTATTTTTTTAAAGAAGAAAAACATTATTTCCATTATATAGAATATCTACTTTTCATTTCAAGTGCCCTTATCATTATTAAATTTTAATTAATATTGACATATAGTCCCACCAAGGTAACAACTTAAACATTTTTTTAGTGGCAGGGGGGCACATGGACTTATAAAATATACATGAATGAAAAAGTTGAACTCATAGAGACCCATTCAAGAACTAAACAAGGTCTATATTTATCTTGAAAGGGATAATTTTTCATCACCACTCAACAAAAATCCCTCAATCCTGTAAATGAAAAACTGCATCTGAAATAAAAACCCCAACAACCACCAAATAAATCTTCAAACATGCATATGTAAGACTCATATATGACCTATGGAAATCGGAACACCTACAACCCTACTATATGAAACTACATTAGCTGCCCATAACCACAAGGATCAAATTTAAATTAGGGATCAGTGCCTTGAAGATCCTGAGAGGGAATGCCCGCAACTACTTAACAGAATTGGCCATCCTACTCTAGGGTGCCTCCAACAGAAATCTTTTCCACTTAAAATTCTCAGCATGCAATAATATAAAGTCTACCAGGCAAACAATGGTGTATGGTGAGGGCTTTCAGGGGATTCAGTGAATCCTCAGCTCTACAACCCTGCTTTTTTATTGTTTTGCTAACTTTTTGCTTGATGCACTTTGATTTGTTGAGTAGGCAGCCTACTCAAAAAGTCAAACTGCATCAAACAAAAAGTAAGCAAAAAAATAAATAAACAGGGCTCTTGGACTAGAGATTCTCCAAACCCTCTGAAGGCCCTGACAGTACTGATCTGAATTTGATTGGCTGAGCAGCATCTACCTGTTGCCTGTTCAACCAATCAAATTCAGAGCTGTGTCCTAGGGGCCTCTAGGGGATGGGGTGAATCCCCTGAAGGCCCTGACCACATGCCACTGCAGGCAAATCACCTTATACATCCAATATCAATTAGCAAATTGCTGGAACCAACAACCACTTACACTATGATCCTGTCTCCACTATCTCAGGTTGAGAAAGTGTTTAAAAGCATTTCTATATCAAGACATGGAGCCAACCTTGAAGTAACTGAAATGGTAATTTTAAAAGCCCATTTCTAAACTGCATAATGAGACATAGGGCCTCTTCTATTAAACTGTGCTAGCAGTTTCTAGCATGGTGAGCCGTACTGCTCCCGATGCTCATAGATAAGGACAGGTTGTTCACCCTCTGGAGAACGAGAGGCCACTCTCTAAAGTTGAAAGGGGATAGATTCCGTACAAACGTAAGGAAGTTCTTCTTCACCCAGAGAGTGGTAGAAAGCTGGAACGCTCTTCCGGAGCTGTTATAGGGGAAAACACCCTCCAGGGATTCAAGACAAAGTTGGACAAGTTCCTGCTGAACAAGAACGGGCGCAGGTAGGGCTAGTCTTGGTTAGGGTGCTGGTCTTTGACCAGAGGGCCGCCGCGTGAGCGGACTGCTGGGCACGGTGGACCTCTGGTCTGACCCAGCAGCGGCAATTCTTATGTTCTTATGGCAGCAGCGCGGGCCATTCAGCGTGGCTCTCTGTGCTAAAAACTGCTAGCGTAGTTTAATAAAAAAGGGGGATAATGATGAGCCAATGATGACATACTTGTGCATGCAACTATGTAGTGGTAATTATGTCTTAACTGTATTAATAGTTGTACTGATCTACTTGTACTAGCAACTCTATTGAATGTCCATGTCAAACTGTCCATTGTAGCTTCTTGAGTAACTTGTAATGTAATCTGACCTTGAACTAAATAGGTAAAGGTCGAATAGAAAACCTGATTAACATAACATATAAAAAAGAATAATATAATTAGCATAACTCCTATTGATGATGTTTCCAATTTATTTCTACATAGTTCATAATATTTAAGTTTACATATTATCCACAATTATGTGATCTATCACCCAAGAATCAATATTCCAGAAAGCTCCAACTGAATACTGTTTCATCTTTCCCAGGGCTTCTTTGAGGAGCAGTAATAGTGGGCAATATGAATGGCACAGCTACTTTAGGCTCCTTTTACAAAGCCATGGTAGTGATTCCTACAATGACGAACGTGATGAAGCCCAGACAAATTGAATTGGCTTCATAGCATTTGTTGTGCATTTGTCACGGAGGGGAGCCCTTTCATCTCCCAAAATCTTCAAGAGTATTCGTAAAGCTCATTATTTTAAATGACCTCCATATCTCGACCAACCTTAGAATAGGCAATATGGGCCCTTTTTTTACTATGGTGCACTAAGTGTTTTAGCGCGTGTTTAGCACACGCTACATCAACACGTGTGCTAACCGCTAACGCATCCATAATATAACATGCCCGCGTTGGCATTTAAGTGCATGCTAACATTTAGCACATGCTAAAAAGCATAGCACACCTTACCCCCTGTTTTACTAAGGTGCACTAACCGATTAACGCACGCTAATTGAATTAGCGCGTGCTAAACTCTAATGCATCCATAGACTAATATGCACGCGTTAGCATGTAGCGCGTTCTAAATTGATTAGCGTGCGCTAATCGGTTCGCACACCTTAGTAAAACAGGGCCTAAAAGAGGGGGTCGGTCATCATAGAGATCAGCTCATGCATCATCTAATTGTCATCAAGCTTTGTTTAGCAGATTATACATTTTTCACCCTGCTGCCCAATTCAACATTTCTTTGAAACACATGCTACATAGATTTGCTTGCCGTATTTCTTTTGTCATTATCCCTCTCCTTTTACTAAACCATGATTGCGGTTATTAGCACAGGAAGCCACGCTGAGTGCTCCGTGCTGTTTACGATGCTCATAGGATCTCTATGATCATCGGGAACACATCGAAGCATTCAGCACGGCTCCCTGCGCTAATAACCGCTATCGTGGTTTAGTGAAAATGGGGGTATATGATGTTTCTTGGTTTGTTCATTTCTTTTACTTTCTGTATTTTATCATTGTTTGACTTATCTGGATTGTTAAATTGTTTTATATAGTTTTAGGGGAAGGGTGTCAATATTGTTCTTTTGATTATTGTAATTCTTTATATCTGGGATTACCAAAGGTTACTCAAAATGCTGCAGCAAGACTGATCACAAATGTGTCAAAAACTGCACATTCGAGAATTACATTGGTTACCAATTTGGGTGCAAATTAAGTCCCAAATTCTGTAGCCAGCGCCTAATGTTAGGTACCTATTTTGGAGTCGCCCAATTACATAGGCGCCTAACTAAATTGAACCACAAGCCCAATTAATCTGTTTAATCAGCAATAATTAAAAAGCTTAGTTGGGCTTGTTGTTCAATAATTGAAACTTAGGCGCCTAACAAGAAAGAGTGATAACAAGGCGCCTCTAAAAGGCGCCTCTAAAAATGTAGGCTTGCCTTAAAACAAATAGGTGCTATGTATGTTAGGCGTGGGAATGGCTATGTGTTAGGCGTCTTGTTACAGAATCGTTGCTCTTAAGCATGCTTAAGAGTTCACATGGCCGCCTAACTTTTAGTTGTGCGTAGAGCAGGCCTATTTATTGGGCACCTCCAAAACAGGTGCCCAAATAGGCACCATTCAGTGCGGTTCACTAAACAGCAGCACACTGTACTTGAATCGTGCTGAATGGTGCCTATATTGGCGCCCAACTTTTGGGCTCTTCTTATAGAATTTGTCTCTAAGTGTTATGCCTTATTTACAATATTTACGTATAAGATATTTCATGGCTGTAGTTCTCAAGTTCTTATAAGAACATAAGCAGTGCCTCTGCTGGGTCAGACCAGAGGTCCATCATGCCCAGCAGTCCGCTCACGCGGCGGCCCATCAGGTCCAGGACCTGTATAGTAATCCTCTATCTATCCCCTTCTATCCCCTTTTCCTTCAGGAAATCATCCAATCCCCTCTTGAACCCCGATATCGTACTCTGTCTTATCACACCCTCTGGAAGTGCATTCCAGGTGTCCACCACCCTTTGGGTGAAGAAGAACTTCCTAGCATTGGTTCTGAATCTGTCCCCTCTTAATTTTTCCAAATGCCCTCTCGTTCTTGTAATTTTTGAACGTTTGAAGAATCTGTCCCTCTCCACTTTCTCCATGCCCTTCATGATCATGTAAGTCTCTATCATGTCCCCTCTAAGTCTCTGCTTCTCCAGGGAAAAGAGCCCCAGTTTCTCTAATCCTTCAGCATATGAAAGGTTTTCCATATCTTTTATCAATCGCATTGCTCTTTTCTGAACCCTCCCGATTAACGTCATATCCTTCTTAAGGTACGGCGACAAATATTGGACACAGTACTCCAGATGCTAGCGCACCATTGCCCGATACAAGGGCAGGATAACTTCTTTCGTTCTGGTTGTAATACCTTTTCGTTCCAACAATATTATCCTCCGCGACCTTTACGTTCAGGAGATAGATTATTGTTGGAGGTTGCACCATTTAAATTAGTGAAACATCTTTACAAACAGGCATGTTATGTTTTCCATTCAAGGTGTGTATCTCTGGAATGATTTGCTTTTGGAGGTCAGAAATTTATCTGTAAATTTGCAATTTCCAAAAATTTTAAAGACAATTCTTTTTTTTATGGTGCTTGTATATACTGTAATTCTCTAAATATAAAGAGGAACTGGAGAAAAAATGAAAAACAAACTAATCCACCTCCAGTTATACAATATTGCTGGGTGCATAAATACACTATTACCAAACCCCTAATCAAGACACTCAAACTGCTGACCTTATGGCAGACGTAAGAGGGAAAAGGCCTCAGAAGCCATGGGACAAAGATTTGCACCAGAGCTATGGAGGGAAGCTTAGGTCACTCACGGCCTCCCCCTCCCCCCTATGCTTCTATCATCGGCCAGAAAAACCCTTTTATGTTGCTGGAAATTGCCTTGAAAAGGTTTTGCTTATTATTAATTGTGATGTTAATTTTCAATAGTTCAGACTTACAAAAACCATACAGAGTGTCAGCACAAGTTTTGATAATAGTAATCAACGGTGGAAGAGCAAGTAAACAAGCAAGCGAGCTTATCTTATCTTTTGCGGGAATGAACTTCCTCAGATAACTGCTTGCTCCTCCGTGCCTTCTCACTTCAATTGGCCAATGTTTCATGATCCAAAATCATTGCATCAGGGCTCTGAAGTGTTCATGACACCTAGGGCCTCTTCTATCAAACTGCACTAGCGGTTTTGATCCACGCTGCTCCCGACGCTCATATGAGTGTCGGGAGCAGAGCGGGCCATTCAGCGTGGTTCGCTGCGCTAAAAACTGCTAGAATAGGCCCTAAGATCTGCTTTGATCACGTGACCTTGGGAACATGGGGGCGGATGCTCTGACCCTTGGGCTAGGCCATGGACCCCTTCTGTATGTTTAAAAGAAACAATTTCAATGATAAATAATTTTTAAAAAAACATATTTTAAAAAATGCAAATTTAAAAGCCCAACATGACCGTGTTTCACCCTATAGCTCCATCAGGTGCACATAACTGAGTTTTAAGAAAGTTTCACCAAAAACACCTAACAAATATTGCCACTGAAAATGGCTGGTTAGTGCACAGTGCAAAACCAGCTATTCTAGGGGCAGATTCATCACTCGGCCAGTTAAGTGTGGGTTAAGTACCACATGCTTACTATAGCTTAAAATGGCCTGCATTGGATGCAATCAGGTGACCTGTGATAAAAGCCAAATTGACATGTAGTAATATATGTGCTCTGAATTTTTTCAATATATTTTTTGTTGGAAGGGGTTATGTCAGAGGGTGGACAGTGAGAACTCCTGTAGATGAATTGATTATTACATTACTGCGCACTAACTGGTTAATCCAGGATTAGCGCATAAACCTTCGCCATCTACTAAACAGGTGTTGATAAGTGAACACTTATTTCCTTAACTGCTTCCATTCTGGACTGCTGGTCCCATCTCTTTCTTACTTGGTGGGGGAAGAATAGAAGCCATCAAGATGGTCTTAGCTCCCATATATTTAGTATGATATCTTTCCCTTTTACTGCTAGTCTCTATCAGAAACTTGATACCTTAATCAATAAATTCCTCTGGAAAGACAAAATTCCCAGAATAGTTATTAAAAAACTCAAACTCCCTAGAAACAAAGGAGGCCTTAATATCCCTAACTTGTTTTTTGTTTGTATGAAAATTTCTTAAGAAAAAAAAGATATGCGTATTAATACAAAAAAAGGAAAAAAAAATTGCTAGTTTACTGCTGTCGTAAAAATGACCTTGTGCAAGGGGAAAAAACACACACCTAAGAACAGGCTAAGGCCACTTTATCACACTTTCATAAAAGGACCCCTTAACCAGCTCTGTTTTCTTTGGCTCCGTATACCTGGTGTGATGAACACCTCCCCAAGGAGATCTCAGACAACTGGAAAAGGAGTCCAAGCTACAATAAGCAGAGGAAGTCATTTGTCCAGCTGACAGTCCCAACACACCAAAAGGAAGTCAGTGAACCAACTCCTCTCCGGGCCTAGGCCATAGAGAAATCCTTCTTCTCATTCTCTTATTCTTTTTTTTTTGCATACAACAGCATACAAACCCCTGAAGATACAAATCATTTCCCAGCATCATTTCTGCTATGTAAATGTAGTTCTTCAGTGGCTGCTAATTCTGTCTCATGCAACACACTCTGCAAGCATTCTGCTATACCCCATTTGGTACCTTTACTCCTCAGGGTAGAGACATATGGCTTCCTTTGGCCAAAAGCATCCCCCAAGACAATTCCCAAACAAAAAGTGCAGCCAAACTACCAGAGCATTTGCTCTCAAAACAAAATTAAGGGCCCAATAACTAAAACAATTTAAAGAGTCCAGGAGAGGCTCATGTTCATTTAAATCACCTCTCTGGAGCTAGCTGGACATTTTCAGCAACACTTAACCAGATAGTGCTGCTGAAGATGACCGGTTAGCACTGAAGCTGAAACTAGCTATTGTGGGGATGTTCCGGGGTCGGGGTCTTTTAAGCATTTAGCCAATTTTTCAGTACTTAACCAGCTAAGATAACTGCATAAATAGGACAACATAAAGACCCTCTTTTACTAAGCTGCGGTAGAGGTTTCTAACATGGCCCACGGTGCTATATGCTCCGACACTGCTCTGATATTCATAGGAATTCTGTGAGCATCAGAGCATTTAATGCTCTGGGCCGTGGTAGAAATCTCTGTCATGGCTTAGTAAAAGGGGTAGGGGTGGGGGAATGCATAAAATCTGTTTTACTACTTGGGACCTAGCTAGATACTTGGAACCTGGGTTGACCACTGTTGGAAACAGGATACTGGGCTTGAAGGACCTTTGGTCTGTCCCAGTATGGCAATTCTTATGTTCTTTATGTGGTTCTTCATAGCTGGTTAAGTGCTGAATATTATACTTACAGTAACTAGCTATTTTTTCTGGCTCTGTATTTCTAGAAATTTAATATAGGAACCTGGCCATGACTTGGCCTCGAATTGAAAGTTATAATGCCAACAGTAGTCAGCAAAACGTTGATTGCCACCAGCTGACTAGGAGGCCCTAAATTGTTAGAATTGTTCTTAAGCTGTTAAGCACCATTACCTTAAGAGATTTTTAAGTAGTTTCTGTTCACAAACCAATGGTTAGCTACACCATCAGCCCTTTTGTCATTTTTTAAGGAAACAGGACTATAGTCTAAAATTAAAATAGATCCTACATCATATTCAAAATATAAATCTTGAGGCAGAAACAAAAAATCAATTTGAGAATATGAATCATGAACTATGAAGAAGTAGGTAAACCTTCTATCCCCAGGGGACAAAGTATGCCAAGAATCAATCAGACCTAATTCTCTCAAACTGAACTGAAAATATTCCATACCCGATTTATTTCATAATTTATTCTCATACCTGTCTAAGGGACACAATGTGCAGATGAAATCCCAGGCAAGTAAAAAGTAGACATTTTATTTATTTATTCAATTTTCTATACAGTTCACCCAGGAGGAGCTCAGAACGGTTTACACGAATAAATTCAGGTACTCAGCATTTTCCCCTATCTGTCCTGGTGGGCTCACTTTCTACGTAATGTAACTGGGGCAATGGGGGGACCAAGTGGAACAACGTGGGCCTGAACCCACAACCACAAGGTGTTAAGGCTGTAGTTATAACCCCTGCACCACACTCTCAGACATAATATGGAACAGTATAGCAATGCAACCATTGTCTGACAGAGATAGCAAAACATACTCTCCCCCCCTTTTATAAAATGTTTAGCGCCGGCCGTAGTGGTTACAGCACCGACACTCATTGAATTCCTATGCGTGTCGAACCTGTTACCGCCATAGCTGACTCTAAAAAACAGGCTATGGTTTTGTAAAAGGGAGGCATAATTAACACAGCATGGTGAAACATAAAATGACAGAACTTGGTATGGTGAGACATAGCGTGTATGTAGAACGGCAGAACATAGCACAGCAGACATAGTAATACAAACATGGCTGACAATTGAGACTCAACTTGGCTAAAATGGTAAGGCAAGTATGCACAGCATGGAAGACATGGTACAGTAAGCATTTCAGGGCTGATTCTAAAAAGGGCGCCTACCTTAATTGGAAAAATACCCTTAATAGCCTCAATAGTTGGTACAAAAAAAAATAAAAATTGGTCAATAGGTGCCTACTCAGTTCTATAAAAGATAGGCACCTATCGCTTGGCACTTAGCTACGCCTAATGCCTAAGTGGGCGTTTCTATGGCTGGAGCATGACTTAGGCACCACTAATTACGATTCTACAAAAACTTGCGTGCCTGAAATATAGGCCTTTAAAACCCTGACCTACATTTCAGGTGCCTAAGTTTTTACATAGACACTGCTAGCCGTGATTCTGTAAATGGTGTCTAAGTGTGATCGATACGCAGTCGGCACCATTTTTTTAGGTGCCGGATGATCTAGGCACTGTTTGTAGAATCAGCCCCTTTATGCGGCATTTATGCACCATAAAAAAAAGGATTGGAAGGACATAAGAACATAAGAATTGCCATCTCCGGATCAGACCCTGGGTCCATCAAGTCCGGTGATCCGCACACGCGGAGGCCCCGCCAGGTCTACCCTGGCATAGTTTTAGTCCCCATATCACTATATGCTTCTCAAGGGAGATGTGCATCTAATTTACCCTTACCCGTATCACTCTATGCCACTCTTAAGGAGATGTGCATCTAGTTTACCCTTAAATCCTAGAACGCTGGATTCTGCAATTACTTCCTCTGGGAGAGCATTCCAGGTGTCCACCACTCGCTGCGTGAAACAGAACTTCCTGACATTCGTCCTGGACCTGTCCCCCCTCAGCTTCAGTCTATGTCCTCTTGTCCGTGTCACATTGGACATTGTAAATAACTGCTTTCCCTGCTCCATTTTGTCAAATCCTTTCAGTATTTTGAAAGTTTCGATCAGATCACCTTGCAGTCTCCTCTTCTCAAGGGAGAACAACCCCAGTCTCCTAAGTCGTTCCTCATAGTCCAGGTTCTCCATACCTTTCACTAGCTTCGTTGCTCGTCTCTGCATCCTCTCTAGCAGTTTTATATCCTTCTTTAGGTATGGAGACCAATGCTGGACGCATTATTCCAGGTGCGGTTTGACCATGGCTCTGTAGAGCGGTATTATAACTTTCTCTGATCTACTCGTAATTCCCTTCTTTATCATGCCTAGCATTCTATTTGCTTTCTTCGCCACCGCCGCACATTGCGCCAACGGTTTCAGGGTCCTATCTATCAATACACCCAGGTCCTTTTCCTGTTCAGTCTTTCCCAGAGTTACACCTAACATACTATACTTGTGATCTTTATTTTTTCTGCCTAAATGCATCACTTTGCATTTTTCCACATTAAAATTCATCTGCCTTTTATCTGCCCACTTCTCCAATTGATTCAAGTTGCTCTGGAGTTCCTCGCTGTTCTTCTGCGCCTCCATTGTTATTAGGGGCATAAATATTTGATATTTAGGATTATATATTTTATTTTTGTCCACTACAAGATCTGTATTTTTAAAGAAACAAGGTTTGGGGACCAAGATTACAACTCCCCTTTTTCTCTTTAATTTTTTAAATATTCTTCCATGGATAAGTGAAGTTCCTATAGGAAATAAAATCCACTCTGGATTTTTGTAAGTTAGCTAAGACTCTGTTCTGTTCTATCAGACCATTGGAGCCTCTACCACTCGAAATTCAGCACCAAATCAGTAATAGTACTAATAAATAGAAAGAAAAATAATAAAAAAGAAACAAGTTCAATGATAAATAATTTTTAAAAAAACATATTTTTAAAAAATGCAAATTTAAAATGCCAACATGACCGTGTTTCACCCTATAGCTCCATCAAGTGCACATAACTGAGTCTTGGGAAAGTTTCACCAAAAACACCTAACAGTTCTCCACATAGTAAAACTCTTATCTGGTCAACACACTTTTCAAAGTTTTATCTTCTCCAATAGACCTTTATGAGTCAACAATTTATGATGTCCAGTGGCATATAGGCCTCCTTCACAGTCGGAAGAAATGGACAAAGATTGAATTAAAGATTTTCACAAGATAGATAGGAAAGGGAAGTACCGGTATTATTGATAGGTGAATTTAATATGCCTGACATCAATTGGACCGTCCCTGCTGTGAGATCATCTAGAAGCAGAGAGATCTTTGATTAATTACAGGAAGAATTGTTCCAGTAATTATTAATGGAACCCACACAATCCAATCAGACTTCTAGCTCACTTCCTTGGACTTAGAAAGTTGTCCCCTGTTCTATACAATGGTATACCGTACTTAAGTTCCAAAAGCACAAGGATTCTAATATTACATCACTTCTGTTGGTTTGCCAAGTGATTCAACTGTTCTCTGAGTTCTTTTGATATCTTAATTTTTTTATTATTTTGTTTGTTTCCTGTGTTGTTAATTTTGTGTAATGGTGATCATCTAACATAGAAACATAGAAACTTAGAAATAGACGGCAGATAAGGGCCACGGCCCATCTAGTCTGCCCACCCCAATGACCCTCCCCTACCTTTCTTTATGAATAGATCCCACGTGTCTATCCAATTTGGCTTTAAAATCAGGCACGCTGCTGGCCTCAATAACCTGAAGTGGAAGACTATTCCAGCGACTGCTTTGATTTCTCACACCACTTGTTAAAAGTCTACTCTCGGCATATTGACTTCTTTAAGTGGCTCAGGAGAGTTGTTAAATTACCCAGGTCTTTTTGGACCCCTGTTAGGTTACAAAAGTTAGACAGTTCTAAATCTAATAGATGCTGGCACTGTCATCTAGACATCGGGACATTGGATCATCTGTTGTTTTATTTCCTTTGATACTCAACTTTTGGAAGTCAGTATGGGGACAGATTAACCTCATATTGGAATCGACAATCCCATTGATTTATGAGGTAATTATATGTGGAACACTACTGTATGTTAAGCCCCCCATGGATCGTTATAAATGCCGTCTTTTTCTGATTATGACTGGGGTAGCCATACAGATGATAACTCAAAATTGGAAAAACTGTGATCGTCTTAATTTTTTCCTTTTGGTGAGTGAGCTTATGTTTAAGTTACGGGTATGAAAAGATGAATACCGACATTTAGGGCATTCTAAGATATTTAACTTAATTTGGGGTCCATTAACATCTTTTGTACAATTGTTATAGTTCGTTTAGCCTTCTTTTATTGGTGTAATTCAGACACATCAGGGGGGGATGTATCTTTAGGGTGATCTTTAAGGTAATTGTGGGGGGAGGGCATATATTGTTGTACTAATACTGATTGTATTTAAGTGCTTATTTATTATTACTGATGTGAACATTGTGTTGCACTTGTCACAATGTCCAAGTTCTGTTGATCCTGGGCTGTATATCTTTCGGTTATACATGCTGTACGACTAAGTCTAAGTCGGCCCTTGTCCCGCCCAACTCCCGCCCTTGACACTCCTCCTGAAACGCCCCTTTTAGCTTTGGTTGTTCAGCGGCACTATGAAGACCTAGGTCGTTTAGAAATCGTCCAAAACCCATTTTTATTATCGGCACTTGAACATATTTTGACAATGTTTGTCCAAGTGCCGACAGGCCGATTTTTGGACGTTTTTCTCTTTTGATTATGAGCCCCTTAGTCCAGCGATTTTCCACTTCTTTCATTCCATATTTTTTTTGATGAAACGAAAAAAGTGGAAATCACTGGACTAAGGCCCTCTTTTACAAAGGTGTGCTAAGCGTTTTAGCGAGGATCTAGCACATGCTAAATCAATGCCTGCGCTAACTGCTTACGCGTCCATAGGATAACATACACATGTTAGTGTTTAGCGTACGCTACTATTTAGCACACGCTAAAAAGCTTAGCGCACCTTTGTAAAAGAGGGGGTAAGTGTATAGCCCTTGATGGAGACTGCCCCAAATTTGTTGGTTGGGCTGAGAACTTTTCAGCGGCCTCTCATAATGCATTGTTCTTTTTTTTTTTCTAAACTAGCTACCTGAGTGTTTCTTAATGTCACCCTTAGCCTTTAGCAGCTTTCCAGGCTGACACAGGTGATATATTTATGAGGGACATTCAATAATTTATCTACCTGATTATGAAAGAAAGTAGCAAGGGAATCAAGATGGTGGCAGCCCCGGGACAGCATCTCTGAGTTTGACCTACAGAGAAGTTCAAAATTGCCTAAAAAAACAGTAATGCTGCATTCTAAGTGTAAGGGGATGATCCGGACTGAGTCCCCTGCACTCTGGAAATCAACCCCTACACAACATTTAATCTTGGAATTTGCCACCATACCTGATAGTTCTAGATTAGATACTGGAGGGGTGTCCGGAATTTCCTCAGAGGGAGGAGGAGCCAAGGCATTGGACTGGGAGATTTCTCTCTCCCCTCCGGCTGCTGTGCCTCCACTGCGCCCAGAGTATTCTGTTACTGAATTGAAGGAGCCCTGCGAAAACTCTCTCTTGAGGAAGACCCTAATCGCAGGGGCAGAAGCAATTGAAATCTCTGTGGATCAACAAGATTTGGAGGGGAAGGTGATTATCTCTTCCCCAGCAATATCATCTCCAGTGGTCACCCTAGAGAGCATATGGAATGCTCTCACAAAGCTCTTCAGTCAACAACTCCTTACAGGAGCTTACAACACTCGTGAGTACAGTCAATACCCTGGTAGAAAAACTTGATGGGAATAAACAACAGTTTACATTAAGTTTCAAGTTTCAAGTTTAATATTTATTTGATTAATCGCCTTGTCAATATTCAAGGCGATTTACACATGGATAAAAGTTACAGAATAAAATAAATTTTAAAACAATTAAAAACTGACTAGACACAGACGATAACTAGACAAACTGGAAACAAAAGGAAGGTAGGGGAAGAAGTTACAATGTAATTGAGCAGAGTGGGAAGCCAAAAATGGAAAACACAAAAGGATGGGATGAAAAATAGTTGAATGTGAGGAAAAAAGACAGTTAGGTCCAAAATTTTGTTGAATATTGATTAAAAGGAACCAATAGTATTAGATTACAAAAGCATCGTTAAATAAGAAAGTTTTCAGTTTATTTTTAAATTTGTCTAGATTGATTTCTTCACGTAAATAGATGGGGAGAGAATTCCAAGTTTGGGGAGCTGTCACTGAGAAAATATACTGACGGCACGTATTTATTATTTTTAACGAGGGAATCATTAGTAAATGCTGTTGGTCTGATCTTAGGGTTCTATTGGAGGAATAAGGGATTAATAATTTATGAATAAAGGCCGGTATTAAACAGAAGAGATTTAAATGTGAGCAAACAAAGTTTGTACGTTATTCTGTGGGCTACTGGAAGCCAGTGGGCTTCCTTAAGAAGAGGAGTTATATGGTCGAATTTTTTAGCTTTTGAAATAAGTCTGATAGCTGTATTCTGAATAATCTGAAGGCGTTTGATTTCTTTTTGTGCTATACCATTAAACAAAGCATTGCAATAATCTAATTTTGAAATAACAAGAGAATGGATGAGAATTTTCAATGAGTCATTGCTAAATAGCTGAGAAATAGAGCGTATCTGTCTCAGTCTAAAAAAAGAAGACTTAATAACACTGCTAATGTGATCATGAAAGGAGAGTTTATGGTCCAAAATTACACCGAGTATTTTGGTTTTTTGTACAACTTGCAAAGGAAGTCCATTAATAGAGATTGGCAAGATAAGTTTAGGGTTGTCTTTCCAAGGAAAGAGCAGTACATTGGATTTAGTGATATTTAATGCTAATCGATTATTGATTAACCAGTGGTGAATTTTTTCAAGTTTTGTGTTAATTAGGGTTATATCAGAAGGGTTATTAGGCTCTATAGGATGCAGAAGCTGTATGTCGTCTGCATAAGCGAATGTATTGAAACCAATTGATTGACATTATGTCAACAGAGGAGCAAGAAATATATTAAATAAGAGAGGAGATAGTATAGAACCTTGAGGAACACCATGCGTTGTAGAAAAAGTATCAGAAATTGTATTGTTAAAAGAGACAGTTGAGGAACGATTCGAGAAATAAGATTGGAACCAGGATAGAACTTGGCCCGTAATGCCTATTGTTTGAAGTCTATGTATTAATAAATCATGATCGATCGTGTCAAAAGCTGACGAAAGGTCTAAGGAGACTAGAAGAACTGACTGATGATGGTCCAGGAAGTAATGAATAGAGGTGGTCATACCTATTAAAGAATGTTCAGTGGAATGGTATTGCCTGAAACCAGTCTGATTAGGGTGGAGAATGTTAGTTTTTTCGATAAAGTCAGAAATTTGGTTATAGACCACCTTCTCCGTTAACTTGGATAAGAATGGGATATTGGCTATGGGTCTATAGTTTGCACTTAGAAGTTAAGCAGGTGAAAGAAAAGATGGAAGCTCTCCAATCTTTTATCTCTGGAATTATTAAAGAAAAAATTCTTCAGAACAGAAAAATGGAACAATTAGAAAATTATAATTGGAGACTTAATACTTGATTTTTGAATTTTCCAAAGCCATTAGGTGGACCCTCATGGAAATGTTTAGAAAAGTTTTGATTGAAGCTTTAAAATATCCTTCTGAGTATTCCACCTATCAACCACATTTACTATATTCCTACAAAAAAGGTCATGGGAACTACACCAGAAGTTATTCAAAATTCAAATGATGGTGAACTTTAGAATCTTACAAAGTTACTTGAAACCTCAATATCTGAGGCGTCAGAGCGAGCTACATTAATGGTATCTTTCGTATTCGAGCAGGATATATCCGCATTATTTAGACAATACTTTCATAACTCTCAAATATTATTCCTGGGGAAAAAAGTCTGGATTTACCCAGATCTTACGAGACTAACACAGGAGCATAGGAAATTATTTCTCACTATGAGAGTTGAAGTGCTAACTCTGGGGGCAAATTTTCTCTTAACTTACCTTATATTACCTGCGTCTTCACTACTCTGAATAACTTTGTATCATCTGCAAATTTAATCACCTCGCTCATCATTCCAATTTCCAGGTCATTTATAAATATGTTGAAGAGCACAGGCCCAAGCACCAAACCCTATGGCACTCCACTGGTGACGCTTTTCCAGTCCGAGTATTGTCCATTTATCCCCCACTCTCTGTTTTCTATCCGCCAACCAGTTTTTGATCCACATGAGTATTTCACTCTCAATCCCATGGCTCGCAATTTTTCAAAGTAGTCATTCATGTGGGATCTTGTCAAACGCCTTCTGAAAATCCAGATATACAATGTCGACCTGGTCACCTTTGTCTATCTGCCTGTTAACTCCCTCAAAGAAGTGCAGCAAGTTTGACAAGCAAGATCTTCCTTTGCTGAAGCTGTGCTGGCTGGTCCTCATCAGATTGTGTCCATCAAGGTGGTCAATGATGTGGTCCTTTATCAGTGCCTCTACCATCTTTCCTGGTACCGAGATCAGACTCACTAGCCTATAGTTTCCCGGATCTCCCCTCAAACCTTTCTTGAAGATCGGCGTAACATTCACCACTTTCCAGTCTTTCGCAATCCTTCACGATTTGATCGACAGATTGGTTATTAGTTGAAGCAGTTCAGCTATAACCCCTTTCAGTTCCTTGATTACCCTCATATGGATGCTATCCGGTCATGGGGATTTGTCATTTTTAAGCCTGTCAATCTGCCTGCATACCTCTTCTAGACTGACCGTCAACACGGTCAGTTTCCCATCTTCGTTTCTTAGGTATAACCTGTCAGCTTCTGGTATGTTGCGTATATCCTTTTCTGTAAACACAGACGCAAAAAACGTGTTGTTATTATTGTGTTCTGAGGAAGATTTTTTTTTTTTGTTGTTACTTAATGGTCAAACATTGTTAAATTTCTATTTCCTTTCTGTATTTCTCTGGCAAGAGTAATCGTGTACATTATTATGCAAATTCAATAAAAGAAAGAAATTAGCAAGCTTATTGAAACAAGTCTGTGCATGTTTATTTATTTATTTATTTAACACGTTTGTATACCACCTAAAATCTAGGCAGCTTCCAATATCAAAAACATTCATAAAATTCCATAAAATCAATATTGTGACATTTCTCAAGGTTACTTATGCACAGTTGCACCTCAATGAGAATCTAATATTCCAAGAGACAGGATGTCATGAGAGTCCTCGTGTAAATTAAGGGCCTCTGATATTAAACTGCGCTAGCAGTTTTTAGCACAGAGAGCCGCACTGAATGGCCCACACTGCTCCCGACGCTCATAGGAACTCTATGAGCATCGGGACCAGTGTGGGCCATTCAGCGCAGCTCACAATGCTACAAACTGCTAGCGTAGTTTGATAGAAGAGGCCCTAAGTACGAAAATGTTAGATTTGGAGTACCATTCAGAGATAAAAATGTCTCACAAAAGAAGGGAAAAAGGCAAAGGAGATCCACAAATACATGGCTGTGGTTTATGGTGAGTCTGCCCCATCATCCTAGAAAGTAAAATTTTTGAGCAAGCAATTTAAGTAATTTAGATTCCATTGAAGATGACTCTCACCCTGGATGGCCCATGGAAGCAACTTCCATAGAAATGTGCAAGAAAGTCAAGGATTTAATTTTGTCAGACAGATTAATTAAGGTTTTCTAAATAGCTGTAAAAATGGGCACCTCAGAGGTATAGTTTTTAAAACAATTCACAAAAAGTTGGGCATGTCCAAGGTTAATGCAAGATGGGTTCCAAGAATGCTGATGCCATGTCAGAAGGCTAAGAGGCTCAAGTGCGGTCAGGAGAACTTGGAGATGCTTCATGAATACCATGTGAATTTTTTTCATTGTTTGGTGACTGGAGATGAGACTTGGGTCTGTCACAGATCCTGAGTCCAAAATGGAGTCAATGCAAATGAAGCACAAGTTATCCCCCACCCTCAAAAAGTTCAAGGCAGAAATATCTGCAGGCAAAGTTATGGCAACTGTCTTCTGGGATGATGAAGTACTTTTGCTTCTGGGGTTCTTGCCACACAAGACAACCATAACTGGGGAGAGTTATGCCAACACAATGAGCACTTTGCGGGAGTCAATCAAGGAAAAAACACAAAGAAAACTCACAGTCACATGTCATGACAGTCACAGGCTGCCATCCTAAAATGTGGATTTCAGCAGCTGAACCATCCACATTATAGTCCTGACCTGGCTCCCTCAGATTATTTCCTGTTCCAAGTTTTGAAGAAATCTCTCCATAGACAGTGGTTTTCAAGTAATGAAGATGTCAAGGAAGCTGTGATGTTCTGGTTTGAAGTTCAAACAAAGATCTTGTCAAAGAGGTTAAAGTCATTGTAGGAAAAGTGAATGAAGTGTATGGAGCTATAATGAAAAATAAAACAAACATTTTGTGAAATCTCTTTTCTTTCCTACTGAGGTAGATAAATTATTGAACACCCTTCATATTTATTTATTTATTTTAACCCTTTCTATCCCACCTACAACCAGATTTCCAAAATGCTTACTATTTCTTATTTAGAAATCTGGTATAGAAACAATTCAAAGTATATTTTATTTTATATTTTATTCTGCATTTACAACCTATCTGGTATTTGACAATTATTTGTCCTTGTTTTAGTCTTTTGCTTTGAAAATGACGCTGCATGTGCCGGAGGATATTCACTCATTCCTTCTGTTCATCAAATCTTGTCCAAGTTAAAGGCCACTGTTCTGTTGTGAAACAGCATGACTTTGCTCCAAGAGGCTGTTAGTTTTGGCCTGCACGCTGCTACATGTTTTCATTTTGTTTAGTTTCCTTGGCTTCAATGGGTGTTATTTAAAAATAAAATAAAATAAAAAAATTTGGAAACAATATTGTCATAGTAACATAGTAGATGATGGCAGATAAAGACCTGAATGGTCCACCCAGTCTGCTCAACCTGATTCAATCTAAAAATCTGTTGTTGTTGTTTTTCTTCTTCTTCTTAGCTATTTCTGAGCAAGAATCCAAAGCTCTGCCCGATACTGTTCTTACGTTCCAACTACTGAAGTCTCCATCAAAGCTTACTCCAGCCCATCTACACCATCCCAGCCATTGAAGCCCTCCTCAGCCCATCCTCCACCAAAGTCTGCCCAGTACTGGCCTTAGTTCTTCAATATTTAATATTATTTTCTAATTCTAGATCCTCTGGGCTCATCCCATGCTTTTATGAACTCCGTCACCGTTTTAATCTCCACTACCTCTCTCAGGAGCGCATTCCAGGCATCCACCCCCCTGTCAGCAGTACACCCTATTGTTCAAATAGTGTGCTCTGTTGCTCAATAGTGTGTCTATTGATATAGAACACACTTTTTATGACAGGGTATAAACCCCAAATTTTGATTTCTTTCTGTCATTTTGGATTTGAAATTACATGGAATGGCTTAGGGGATGTGTTTGACATTTCCCACGTCATTTCAAATGAATTCACATCCTATCTCTAGACAGTCTGAGCAATAGAAGTCATGCCATATTTTAGGGAGTGATTCTAGAGTAGAAAGAGGTGCATAAATGGACTGGAACTTGTATGCATAACATAACATAAAAATGTATTTATATATTGCAGTATCGTAGGAGTTATATGCGGTTTACAGATCTTGTATCATGTTTACCCAAAGGTGTTCTTTGAAATTTACAAATCCAGAATATATCTGAGATCAGAAAATAGAATGAAATTGAGTCTAGAGAGTAGGATGTCTATTATGCATGTTAGGACTGGAGCATCAATGATGTTTGTGGCTGGCACAAAACTTTGGAATGTCCTGCCTGATATTTTTTGTTTTTGTGCTGGGAAGATCAACTTTAAGAAAATGTTGAAAACACAATTATTCATTAATACCTTCCTATGTTAATACCTTTTTAATTTTAGGATATATTTCTTAAGAATATTCTAATATGAATTTAACATTCAATGTCTTCTTGTTGAAATTTGACTTACTAATGCCTGTTTATGCTGTCTTGGAATTCTGTGATCTATCATGGAGAGGATGTTAAAAATGTGTCCGTCCAGTTTGTCTGTGTTACATTTGTAGTGATCGTAAGGAACACAGGATAATATGTATGTAATGTGTAAACCATATAGTTATATGGGGTATATAAATTTTTAAATAAATAAGAACATAAGAATAGCCTTACTGGGTCGGACCAATGGTCCATCAAGCCCAGTAACCCGTTCTCAAGGTGGCCAATCCAGGTCACTAGTACCTTGCCAAAACCCAATGAGTAGCAATCTTCCATGCTACTGATACAGGGCAAGCAACGGCTTCCCCCATGTCTTTCACAATAGCACAATAAATATTTTCAATTCAATGCCTCAGAGGAAATCTCTTTGGAAACTATTTGGGATGCTTTCAAAGCTACAATGAGAGGGCAAATAATTTTTTTTTTTTTTTTTTTAATTCTTTATTCATTTTCAAATTTACAATAAGTGTAACAATATATCCAAACAAATTAACAATAAATATAACACTTAATAATCATCAATGGTACAAATAATATGCTTTTATCTCCCACCCTTCCCACCCTTTCTTATCATATAATCAATACCTTATACAATATGTAACAATAAATTTACCCTCCCCCCCTCACGATCAAACTTGTAAATTTAAGGGAAAAATAAAATAAAATAAAATGTCATGTAATCGGTACAATACTTTGTAAATGGCTCCCACACATCCTGAAATTTCCTGAAAAAACTGCGCTGTATTGCAATAAATCTTTCCATTTTATAAACATGACATAAGGAATTCTACCAGAAATTATAATTTAATCTACTCCAATTTTTCCAATTATATGTAATTTGTTGAATGGCAACCCCAGTCATTATAAGTAATAATTTATTGTTATTTGTAGAAATCTGACTTTTTGCTCTCATTGCCATACCAAACAGCACAGTATCATATGAGGATGCCACCGGCTTATCTAATAAACAATTAATTTGGTCCCAAATTGATTTCCAAAAATTCATAATAAATGGACCATAGAACAATAAATGATCTAAAGTCCCTGCTTCGAGATGACAGTGCCAACATTTATTAGACTTAGAGCTATCCAATTTTTGCAACTGAACAGTGGTTCATAATGCTCTATGTAACTGAAAAAACCAAGTTTGTCTCATAGATGCCGACACTGTACATCTCATCCTCCAAGACCAAATTCGTGGCTATTGAGATGCAGTAATTTGATGCTTAATCTCAATGCTCCAAATTTCATATTCTGAGCATATTAGGAAATTATTAAAATTAAAATTTTCCAATTTGGAACAAACTATTCGGACTTTAGAGTCACAATTGGCCTTGAAATGTGAACAACCGTAAAGATGTGCTGCGAGCTGAGTCGATCCAGCGAATGGCCACTAGGATGGTCTCCGGACTCAAGGGTCTCTCATACGAGGAAAGACTGGGCAAATTGCAGCTCTACTCTCTAGAGGAGCGCAGGGAAAGGGGTGACATGATTGAGACTTTTAAGTACGTCACAGGTCGTGTCGAGGTGGAAAACGATATATTCTTTCCCAAGGGACCCTCAGTCACAAGGGGGCACCCGCTCAAACTCAGAGGAGGGAAATTTAGTGGTGACACCAGGAAGTATTTCTTCACTGAAAGAGTAGTAGATCACTGGAACAAACTTCCGGTGCAGGCAGGGCCGCCATCAGAAATTTCTGGGCCCCTTACTGAGCAATCCTATTGGGCCCCCCACGCACCCCTTCCCCCCCGACATCCCCCCCCCCTTCTTCCATGGGCCGAATACACACATACTTTTCTGCTAATGCTCCACTTAAGCCAGTCCCGTAAAATCTTCTCACGTCCATTGGGTGATTTGGCATAGAGGAGATATTCATAAAAAGAACGTCCGTCAAGATCTTTACTCATAGACTGTGCCATTTGCTTTAAATCTTCCATCATTAATCCAAATTGCACAATTCTTTCTCTGTCTTTGTCCTGAATGGCATCTGGCCACATTGCTGGATCCTTCCAGTCAACAAATTTATGAGCAGGTGCGGAGAACGCATTTTTAAACAAATGTAGTTTATCCTTGCACTCCTTATGTAATTTTAATCATCTATGGATATGTTTGTATGTTTATTGTTCAAATGGTTTTATTTATTTCCCCAAATTTATTTTTGTTATACGCATTGAAAATATTTGATATTGCGTTTAAATCAAAATCTCAATAAACTTGAAACGAGTGCCCGTGAGATTGTGGGAGGGTTAAATACTCAAAACTTAGAAGAATAACAATTTACTTAAAGTTTTTGCTACGCCAGCTTTCTGGTACCTTTACATACAGTGGCGTACGTAGCATATGTAACACCCAGGGCCCATCATTTTATGGCACCCCCCCCCCCCCCCATCTGTAAGAAAAACATGATTTTTAGTAACAAACCACACATCACACATGAGTACCTAGGAAAAGGCAGCATCTTACATATTGCAGTGAGCAGTACATCAATACACCCATTGTAAAACTAAACAAGCCAGACCAATCAATCCTACACCGTCAATCCTAACAGAAAACCATGTCTTTCGAACACACAGAACACAGAAAACACCTTCGCCTAGTATGGAATATGTCATCACAAACTAACCCCTCACTCTTTTACAAAACTGTAGTGTGGATTTTAGCCACAGTGGTAACAGCCCTGACGCTCATAGAATTCTGAGCATCAGAGCTGCTTCCACCACGGCTGACGCTAAAAAACGCTCCACAGTTTTGTAAAAGGGGGGATAAAATAGAAATACACAGTTTCAACGCTCTAGCTCAGAGGTGCCCAAACTTTTTGAGCTTGTGAGCTACTTTAAAATAACCAAGTCAAAATGATCTACCAACAATAAAATTAAAAAAACACAAAGCACACTATACACTGAGAAAATGTTAATTATCATTCCTATTCTGTGTTTTTTTCAAAGAGGTTAAGGCAGATGACTCTATGCATTGTCACCTCAGTAACAACCATACAAAAATAGACAAATATACCCTCCATCCTTTTTATTAAACCACAATAGCTCCCTGCGCTAAAAACCACTATTGTGGTTTAGTAAAAGGGAACCATATTGTAAAATATAGACAGCAGATATAAATTCAGAACTGTGCATAGTAAGTGAAGGGAAGTTTTCATCTCTGGGAATTTACCCAGTTAACTATTAAGTTATTTGGGCAAATTCCTTTGAAAACTGTGGTAAACTGCCTCCACTTTGCTAAATTTAAAATAAAATCATTTTTCCTACCTTGTCTGGTGATTTCATGAGTCTCTGGTTGCACTTTCTTCTTCTGACTGTGCATCCAATCTTTCTTCCCTTCTATCAGCCTGTATGCTTCCTCTCCTCCACACCTCATTCCCTCCCCCAACATTTTCTTCCTCTCTCCCTGACCTTTCTTTCTTTTTTTCTGTTTCTCTTCTTTCCTTCTGTTTCCCTGCCTGCCCCCTCTCTTTCTTTCTCCCTGCAGTTCCCCAAGCCACTGCCACTGCCATCGGGGAACAGGACCCACCAATGGATAACAGGCCCCAAAGCCAATGCCGATGCCTACGCCGACGCATGCTCTCCCTACTTCGGGCCGATCAGTCTTCCTCTCCCCGACGTCAATTCTGCCGTCGGAGAGGAAGTTCCGCCCAACCAGGCAGCGATTGGCTGGCCCGAACTTCCTCTCCGACGGCAGAATTGACGTCGGGGAGAGGAAAACTGATCGGGCCCGATAGATTAGATCGCCAAGACAAAGTGAGTCCTGGGTGATCGACTCACTTTGCCTTGCCGAGCTACTGGTGCCCCTGCCTTAGAACACTGCCTAGGACCTTGGGGGAGCCCGGGCCCCCTGACAGCTCCGGGCCCCTGAATGCAGGACTGGTAGTACTGCCCTGATGGCGGCCCTGGGTGCAGGTGATCAAGGCCACAAGCGTGCTCGACTTTAAGAATAAATGGGACATCCACGTGGGATCCCTACGTGGGTCAAGCAGCACTCAGACTTAATGGGGTGGGTCAGTAGAGTGGGCAGACTTGATGGGCTGTAGCCCTTTTCTGCCGTCACCTTTCTATGTTTCTATGTTTCTATGAATGCCCTGTTGAAAGCTAAATATAAATATAATGAGATTTCCTCACAATTGGCTAGGAAAGATTTGTTTTCTCAGCAGGCTCTGTATTATGGAAACTCGAATAAAGCAGGAAGATTATTGGCTAATTACCTTAAAGCTACAAAAAGTAAAGTAAAGATTGCGGCCATTAAAGATGAGAAAGGCAAAATTCACACTCACATTGGAGATGTTTTAAAACAATTTTTGGATTATTATAAAGCTTTATATTCTTCTGTGCTTTATTCAAATAAAGAAATTGAAGGAAGTTTTAAGTTTTATTATAATTTGATGAATCGCTTATTCGAAATTTACTAAGTGAATTACAATAAAATTAAAATAAACATAAATTTAGACATACTATTTAAAATTTACATATAATGGGCTAGACCAACAAACTTACAGACAAAATTGATACACAAGGAGTGAAGGGATAAAGTTACAAAATTAGTGCTTTGAAGAAGAAAAAGAGAACCATGAATGGAAAGAACACAAGGAAGGAAATTTTTAAACTTAATTAATGGGCTCAAAATTCCAGAGCATATAAAGAGAAATCTTGAAGTGCCTATATCATTTAAGGAACTCCAGGCAGCATTGAAGTCTATCAGAGTTGGATCCACTCCGGGTTGTGATGGATTCACAGTGAAGTTTTTCAAATCATTTCAAATTATACTATTACCTCATCTTTAAAATTTACATCAATCACAACTGACTAAGGGTTGTATATCAGGTACTATGGCGGAATCTTTAACCATTGTTTAGATGAAGCCAAATAGAGATCCCATGTTGGTTTCAAACTAGAGGCCTATTTCTTTAATTAATGTGGATGGAAAACTCCTGGCTAAGTTATTGGCTCTAAGATTAGCCAAGGCTCTCCCTTATATGATCGGTATGCACCAAACGGGTTTAGTTGCTCAAAGACATTCTTCAAATAATACCAGATTGGCATTTCATATGCTAAGTTTAGCAAAAACAATGGATGATCTGGCCATCTCTTTTTTTTTTGGATGAAGAGAAGGCCTTTGATCGTGTAGAATGGACTTTCATGTATCAAACAATGGATTGGTTTGGAATAGGATCCGGATTTATTCAAATGATTCAAACCTTGTATAGTTCCCCTTCTGCCAGATTATATATCAATAATACATTCTCAGAGCGTTTTAGTCTGAAGAGGGGAGTTAAACAAGGATTCCCCTTGTCTCCTTTGCTTTTTGATATTGTTTTGGAACCCTTGTTGTTGGCCATTCAGCAGGCAAGGGAGATACAGGGAATTCCATATGCAGGTCAAGATTATAAGGTTTCGGCCTATGCAGATGATTTTTTTGCTTCATTTGAAAAATCCTGAATCTACCACCCTGTATTTGCTGGAATTGATTGAGCGATTTGGTAAATTTTCTGGTTATAAAATAAATTGGAGCAAATCAGAGGTTCTTCCATTAAATGTGCAATGTGTAAAAGGTTTATTTGACCTATTTCCCATTTCTTTGGAAGGAAGAGGGTATAAAATATTTAGGTATCATGATTCAAAGAACATTGGAAGACACAATGACAGTAAATGAAAAGTCTTTATTGCTGAAAGTCAAATAAATTTGTGAGCATTGGAACCCACTACATCTTTCTTGGTGGGGGAGAGTCCAAACCATCAAAATGATGATTTTGCCTGTGGTTTGTTACCAAATGAGTATGTTACCAGTTTATTTTCAAAGTTTATTTTATAAGAAATTGAATGGGATTCTTACAAAATTTCTTTGGCTGGGTTAAACTGCTAGAATAGCCTTAGTATCTTTGCAAAAACCACAATCGGCAGGGGGGGGGGGGGTGTTTGTAAATTTTCCAAACTTTTATAGGTATTATCAAGCCTTCATTCTGCGTCAAAGTATGTACTGGATCCTTTCGGAGCTCATGGAGAATTTAATATCTACCCGAATACAACAATCCACGTGTCAATCCCTATGGTTAAACTCCAAGATACAAATCGGTGAGTCTAAAATCCTCTGGAAACATTGGTTGCAGGCAGGTATATGTACTTTACATAATGTGATCTCCAATGAGAAAATGTTAAATTTATTACAATTGCAACAATCATTCGGCATCTCAAAGTCTCAAACTTATAAATGGTTGCAGTTGAAACAGGCCATTCAGCAAGAGTTCCCTGATTGGCGAAATTTAAAAAAAATCAGTATAGCTTGCCGGGCCTATGTTTCCAGACAGATTTGCTAGAGCATCAGGCCGCCAAGTGGTATAAATTAATATCTGAATAAAAAGCCTAAAACTAGCCTAAAAGACATTTGAAACATTGAGATAAAGCAGCACATTTCTGTGACTCAATGACCACAAATTTGGACTTGGAGGATAAGGTGTACAGCGTCAGCATCTATGAGACAAACTTGGTGCTTTTTATTTCAGAGTTTTTTGGACCCCAGTGCGGTTGCAAAAGTTGGATAGTTCGAGGTCCAATAGATGCTGGCACTGTCATCTTGATGTAGGGACACTGGATCATTAATTGTTTCATTGTCCCTTAATACTCAATTTTTGGATATCAATATGGGGACAAATTAATAGAATACTGGTTACATCGATTCCATTGTCCTACGATGTGGTCATTGTTACATAAACAACATAGTAACATAGTAGATGATAGCAGATAAATATTCTAATGGTCCATCCAGTCTGCCCAACCTGATTCAATTTAAATTTTTTTTTTCTTCTCAGCTATATCTGGGCAAGAATCCAAAGCTCTACCTGGTACTGTGCTTGGGTTCCAACTGCCGAAATCTCCGTCAAAACCTACTCCAGCCCATCTACACCCTCCCAGCCATTGAAGCCCTCTCCAGCCCATCTACACCCTCCCAGCCATTGAAGCCCTCTCCAGCTCATCCTCCCCCAAATGGCCATATACAGACACAGACCGTGCAAGTCTGCCCAGTACTGGCTTTAGTTCAATATTTAATATTATTTTCTAATTCTAGATCATCTGTGTTCATCTCACGCTTCTTTGAACTCAGTCACTGTTTTCCTCTCCACCACTTCTATGGAGTGCATTTCAGGCATCCACCACCCTCTCCGTAAAGTAGAATTTCCTAACATTGCTCTTGAATCTACCACTACTCAACCTCAAATTATGTCCTCTGGTTTTACCATTTTCCTTTCTCTAGAAAATATTTTGAACATCTGAATCATATCTCCCCTGTCCCTCCTTTCCTCTAGGGTATACATATTCAGGGCTTCCAGTCTCTCCTCATATGTATTCTGGCGCAAGCCTCCTATCATTTTCATCGTCCTCCTCTAGACCGCTTCAAGTCTTCTTACATCCTTCACCAGATATGGTCTCTAAAACTGAACACAATACTCCAAGTGGGGCCTCACCAATGACCTGTACAGGGGCATCAACACCTTCTTCCTTCTACGGGCTACGCCTCTCTTCATACAGCCCAGCAACCTTCTGGCAGCAGCCACCGCCTTGTCACACTGTTTTTTCGCCTTTAGATCTATGGACATTATCACCCCAAAGTCCCTCTCCCCGTCCGTGCATATCAGTTTCTTACCTCCCAACATATATGGTTCCTTCCGATTATTAATCCCCAAATGCATTACTCTGCATTTCTTTGCATTGAATTTTAGTTGCCAGGCATTAGACCATTCCTCTAACTTTTGCAGATCCTTTTTCATATTTTCCACTCCCTCTTCGGTGTCTCCTCTGTTACAAATCTTTGTATCATCTGTAAAAAAGCAAACTTTTCCTTCTAACCCTTCAGCAATGTCACTCACAAACATATTGAACAGGATTGGCACCAGCTCTGAACCCTAAGGGACTCCACTACTCACCTTTCCTTCCTCTGAGCGACTTCCATTAACCATCACCCTCTGGCGTCTAACCCAGTTTCTAACCCAGTTCACCACTTTGTGTCCTAACATCAGTCCTTCAAGTTTGTTCAAAAGCCTCCAATGAGGAACCGTATCAAAGGCTTTGCTGAAATCTAAGTAAATTACATCAAGTATATGTCCTCGATCCAGCTCTCCGGTCACCCAATCAAAAAATTCAATCAGGTTCGTTTGGCAAGATTTACCTTTTTGTAAAGCCATGTTGCCTCGGATCCTGTAACCCATTAGATTCAATGAAGTACAGTATCCTTTCTTTCAGCAACACTTCCATTATTTTTCCAACAACCAAAGTGGGCTCACCGGCTTGTAGTTTCCCGCTTCATTCCTGTGACCACTTTTCTGAATAGGGACCATATTCGCTCTCCTCCAATCCCAAAGAACTACTCCTTTCTCCATAGATTTGTTGAACATGTCTTTAATAGGACCCACCAGAACCTATCTGAGCTCCCTCAGTATTCTGGGATGGATCCCATCTGTTCCCATCGCTTTGTCCACCTTCAGTTCTTCAAGTTGCTCATAAACACTCTCCTCCGTGAACGGTGCAGAATCTACTCCATTTTCTTGTGTTACTGGAACAATGGTCTACTATTTGGCAACTGAGTTTTAATGCTAAAAAGTGTAAGATTATGTACCTTGGTAGCGGAAACCCATGCAGAGCTTACATTCTGAATGGTGAGATCTTAACAAGAACTGTTGCAGAATGGTACCTGGGAGTAATCATTAGTGAAGATATGAAGACTGCCAATCAAGTGGAGAAAGCTTCATCCAAGGCTAGACAAATGCTGGGTTGCATCCGAAGAAGTTTTGTCAGCTGAAAGCCTGTAGTGGTAATGCCACTGTACAGGTCCATGGTGAGACCTCATCTGGATTATTGTGTTCAATTTTGGAGGCCACATTATCAAAAGGATGTGCTGAGAATAGAGTCGGTTCAGTGAATGGCCACTAGGATGGTTTCAGGCCTCAAGGATCTCCCATATGAAGAACGTCTAGGTAAGTTGCATCTATACTCTCTCGAGAGAGAGGGGAGACATGATAGAGACGTTCAAATATGTTATTGGCCATATTGAGGTGGAAGAAGACATCCTTTTCCTTATAGGACCTACGGCAACATGAGGGCATCCTTTAAAAATCAAGGGTGGGAAATTTCATGGTGACATTAGGAAGTATTTCTTCACCGAAAAGGTGGTTGATCGTTGGAATGATCTTCCACTTCAGGTAGTTGAAGCCAGCAACGTGCTCGATTTTAAGAAAAAATGGGATAAACATGTGGGTTCACTTCGAGGAAGTGGTTATTGGGGAGAGTTCTTCGAGTGGGCAGACTTGTTGGGCTGATATCCCTTTTCTGCCGTCATACTCTATGTTTCTATGTTTACTTTGCCAGACAATCTCAGTCCTTCTCCAGGATTTTCTTCTGTGAACACAGAACAGAAGTATTTGTTTAGCACATTTGCTTTTTCCTCATCACTCTCCACATATCGATTCCCAGCATCTTTTAGTTTAGCAATTCCATTTTTCATCTTCCTCCTTTCACTAATATATCTGAGTAAATTTTTTTCTCTTTTTTACATTTTTAGCCATTAGCCTTCCTTAAATTTCAAACATTACTGATCATTGGGGATATTAATCTCCACCTAGACAACATCACCAGCAAGGATGTGACTGAATTCAATAACTTCCTCACCTCACTAGGTTTCTTCCCCCTGCTTCCTTTCCAACCCATGAAAAGGGGCACACACTAGACATCATCAGCTTCCTCGATTTTAACGATTACAAAACTTCAGTCGATGACACTCGCTGGGAACACGTCCCTTGCTCCGACCACTTCTTAGGGGCTTTTTGTCTCCCCATTTTCATGTCGCACCTTGGGGCCCCACCCCGTACCTTAAATTCCATTACTTTCCGCAAAAAAATTGTGAGCGAATTGTTCTGGACCAAATTTATCAACCAGTTCTCCTCCATTCCTATGCTTGTAGATCCAGAAATCAATTGGCACAACTGGATCACCCTCTCCAAGACCACCTACCACTCCCTTGCCCCACTATCCACTACAATTGTCTCCTACTCCCGTAAGGCCCCTTGGTATCTTCCATATCACAGAAAACGTTGAATATTGGAGCGCAAATGGAAAAAATCTAAATCCCCTACAGATAGACAGTCCTGGAGGGTCAATATTAAGTTCTACAATGCATTACTAAAAAAAGCAAGGAAAAACTTCAACGGTGACAAAATCTCCAGATCCAACAACCAGAGTAGTGCATTGTTTAACATCTGGCGCTCCTTAACCTCTAAAAACCACTCTACCATACCCCTTTCCATCAGCTGATGATCTAGCAAAATTCTTCAACGAAAGGTCACTACCTTAAGATACGCCTTCCCACCAGCAGTGTCTTACCATTTCCAACCCTATCCCAGTTGACAGATCTTGGACTGCCTTTGAGCACGTATCTGAATCCCAGGTCTCTAAACTCTGCCTCAAACTGAAAGCCTGCAACTGTACCTTGGACCCATTCCCCTCCTACCTACATAAGAAAATTTCCGCACAGACCATCTCATCTCTTACCAAACTTATAAACTCTGCCCTACTATCAGGCCTATTTTCTGCAGAAATGGGACATATTGCCTTGTCCCCACTACTGAAAAAAGCTGACCTAGACCCTTCCACACCTTCCAACTACCACCCAATAGCAAATATTCCTCTCCTGACCAAGATGCTAGAGTCTATAATATCTACCCAACTCTCATCCTATTTAGAGAGATTCTCCATTCTCCTTCCTTACCAATATGGCTTTAGACCCAACTTCAGCACCGAATCCCTATTGGCCTCATTAATCTCAAAGGTTCAACAACTTCATTCTCATAATAAGTTTGCTGTTCTTCTACAATTCGACCTTTCTGCAGCTTTTGACATTATCCAACATGATATTCTTATTTTCCAACTTTCTGAGATTGGCATTAACTCCACAGTCTTAGACTGGTTCTCGAAATTCTTACGCTCCTGCTCTTACACTGTTAACATGAATGGCACCTCATCCTCTCCTTGGAAACCGATTTGTGGAGTCCCGCAGGGTTCACCTCTATCCCCTATTCTTTTCGACATCTATATGTTCTCCCTGAAACTCCTCCATCTATCCCCCCTGGAAACACTTTACACTTATGCTGATGACATCCTTGTCCTCCTCGAGACTGACTCGAACCTCACCAACCTCTCTGAGAACATATCCTCATGTATAACGAACCTCCAATCCTGGGCCCTCACCGTACAAATGAAACTGAACGAGTCCAAAACAAAACTACTTTGGCTCAGCCCAAAATTAGATCAGCTACCCACCCTCATTCCACTGTCCTCTGGCACCACACTGCAGCTTGAGTTCTCTAGCAAAGTTCTGGGCATCATCATTGACTCTACACTATTTTTCAATGACCACCTCAACTCCTTGGTAAAAAAATGCTTTTTCAGTCTTCAAATGCTGAGGAAGCGAGATCCTGCTTCCATCAAAAACACTTTGCTGTCCTCGTACAATCCATCATCCTTTCCAGACTGGACTATTGTAACTCCATCTACTTAAGCCTAACAAAGAAAAGCCTTCAAAGACTTCAGCGGATTCAGAATACCACGGCTAAGTAATCTTTGCAAAAAAGTAAATTTGACCATGTCTTCCTGCTCCTTTCTAAGCTTCACTGGCTTCCAGTAATCTCTAGGGTTCACTTTAAATGTGCCTGCCTGCCTAACTTTCAAGATCCTACACGGCATCCTTCCTTCACTTATCCCACTATCTTGGAATTCCTCGAATCCTAATATCACTAGATCCACCCAAAAATTCAAACTATCCTTCCCCTCAATAAAAGGCATATCCCATGCAGGAAAACTAGGGACATCCGTCTCCTTCAGAATCACAGAGCTCTGGAATAACCTTAATACCCCACTTCAGAATCTGGGCGCCCTCCAACTTTTCCGAAAACATCTGAAAACTTGGTTATTCTCAAAAATGTAATACTTCCTCCTCTTTGTTATACTAAGTCCCTCTAAACTTTTTCTATACTGTCGTGTAAACCTCATTGGAGTTCCTTCTCTATACCAATTCCTGTAAACCGTGCCAAGCTCTACGATTGTGGAAATGATGCGGTATACAAACTTAAGATTTAGTTTAGTTTAGTTTGTGCTTTCGCCAGACGTATCTCTCTCTTGGCTTCTTTCAGTTTCACCCTGTAGTCCTTTCTGCACTCCTCTTCTTGAGTTTTTAATATTTCATGAACGCCAACTCTTTTGCCTTTATTTTCTCTGCCACTAGTTTGGAGAACCATATAGGTTTCCTTTTTCTCTTGTTTTTATTTATTTTCTTTACTTAAAGGTCCTTTCTGCTTAGACCACTGTCTTTCCACTTCTCTTATGTCCTCCCATCCTTACAGCTCTTTCTTCAGGTACTCTCCTATTTCATCAAAGTCCGTACGTTTGAAATCTAGGACTTTAAGTATCGTGCGGCCACTCTCCACTTTAGCCATTATAGCAAACCAAACTGTTTGATGATCGCTACTTCCCAGGTAAGCATCAACTCAAACATTAGAGCTACTCTCTCCATTTGTGCAGACCTGATCCAATATCGCTTTTTCCCTCGTGGGTTCCTTCACCATTTGTCTGAGCAGAGCCTCTTGAAAGGCATCCACAATCTCCCTACTTCTTTCTGATTCCACAGACGGAACATTCCAGTCCGCATTCGGCAGGTTGAAATCTCCCAACAGTAGCATCTCCTCTTTCTTCCAAACTTTTGGATATCCACAATCAGATCCTTATCAGTTTGTTGTGATTGAGTCAGAGGATTGTTGAAAGCTAAACCTCCATTAGAAAAATATAAAAGCAGGCTTCTAATCATCATGACAGGGAATGCCATGCAAATGATCACCAAGAATTGGAAAAATTGGGATAGGCTTAATTTTTTATTTTGGTGGGAAACTTTATGTTTATGTTACCGATATGAAAAAATGAATTCAGAAATATTGGGCCATAATAAACTATTTAAAACAACATGGGGTCCATTAATGAATTTTGTTAATTCTGATTAGTTGTATATTGCCTTTATTTCCTATTTGATTTGCACATACATCAAGGGAGGGGAATATATTTTGTATTATTCCTTAATGGATGTAGTGGAAGGGAGGGGGGAATATATTTTGTATTGTTATTAATTGAATGTAAGTGCTATTTATAGTAATAATTGTATGTAAAATTAATGCACTTTGTTCTTGAATTGAAAATTAATAAAGAATTTTTTTTTTTTTTTAAAAAGGATTTTGTAGACCAATCATATCTCTCCTCAGCCGTTTCTTTTCTGAGCTGAAGAGCCCTAACCGTTTTAGTTTTTCCTCATACGAAAGAGTTCCATCCCCTTTACCATCTTGGTCGCTCTTCTTTGAACCTTCTCTAGTGCCACTATATCTTTCTTGAGATAAGGAGACCAGAATTGCATGCAATACTCCAGATTAAAACAATGACAATAAAAACAAATGACCTAGAAATTACAAAACAATTCTTAAATAAGTAGGTTTTCAACAATTTCCTGAACTGCTGGTATGAGACAGAGCTAACTCACAGATTTACAAACTCTTTATCACAAGAAGCTGCCTGAAAAGATAAGAGTCGTTGAATATAGCTCTTATATAAATGACTCTTTACCAATGGAAAATCAAACAAATTACAATTACGTCTTGGGCGCCAGATATAGAATTTTCCATGAGTTTTCTCTGTGACACTACGAAAAATATTGAAAAAGTATTTACTTGAAACTTTGGGGGTCTCGGAGGAGTCGATCCCCCCATTTACTCAAGTATATTATTTGCCTAGTAAAATTAATGAGCAACAAGAGCATTGTTGGATATCTCAATAATAGAACAAGCTATGTCCGCAACTCTGCTGGTAACGGTAGCTCTTACCTTAAATATAAATTGGTTGTTAAAATTGTTTTTTAAGAATAGGAATAAAGAGTTCCTTGGTAGAAAAATACAGATTTTCCCAGATGTGTGTAAAGAGACCCAGTCCCGAAGATGCCAGTTTCTATTGCTAAAACCCGCTGTAATCTCAATTGGGGGGATTTTCTATCTTTGTTTTCCTTGTAAGTGTATAATTAGATATGGAGTTAATAAGTATATATTTTTTGATCCATCACACCATACCAAATTCTTAACCTTGAAGCGCCTAGAGAAAGAAGGAACAACAATCATTTAATTTGACTCCCTGTATAATGATTAGCTAGCCTTATTTCTTTTATTCTTTTTTCTTATTGATTAAATTGTATTATCCACTCATTGAAAATCTGGGATCATGGAATGTGAACTAGAGATTATTATGTTAGATATAACAATAGACTTCTTTTGGAAAGTTCAAAATGCTTGTTAAATTTTGAAAACTGATAAATAAATATATATATATATATATTTTAAAAAGAATTTGCGGTTTATAACTAATCTGTATAATTTCTTAAACTTATATGTATAATAAGACAAGGGTTCTGTTATCATTAAGGGCTTCTTTTACTAAGGTGTGCAAACGTTTTTAGCGCACGCAGGATTTTAGCGCACGCTAAACCCATGCTACGCTTCTAGAATTAACGCCAGCTCAATGCTGGCATTAAGGTCTAGCGTGCATAGCAATTTAGCGCACGCTATTCTGTGTGTTAAGGCCCTAACGCACCTTTGTAAAAGGAGCCCTATATGTTTGCTCTCTATTGTCATTAGTAAACATCCTATTTGTGATGCATATTATTTTTTTTACATAATATTACATATTACATATATCCACCCTTTTCATACAGCAATAGTGTTTCTGGTTCGGTCAGTTTGTGTTTATCCTATCACAGTCATAGCCTTAAGTAAAGGCTCATCATATTTCATCATTCTTTTCATCTGTCATAAGCAAAATATTCAGTCTCAAATCTAATAAAGATGATTTGTCCATATTGTGCTCATCATTTTGTTAATTTTCTTCCAGAAGTGTATGATTTCTAAGGCATGTCTAAAGAAAATGAGAATGTGTCTATTTCATTATAACCTCTTCATTTACATTGTCATTTACTCTATAAATCAGGTGTTCTGAAGTATGCAATTATCACATCCCCTTGAAATTTCTGCATGTCAGTGAAGCTATATGAGAGTTGGTTTCCTTGCAGTATATCAGTCAGTTTCTATAATGTTGACATCTCTGTATACAGCTTATGCACGTGGGATCTCTCAGAGAGAGAAAGAGATAATGGTTCCGGCCATCATGTTTTTATGTTTCTATGCACTTTTTATTCATATGGCTATGGTGATGCTAACTGATGGTGGATCATCAGAGTACAAGGTGACTATTCAGTGGTTTTCTAGTCCAGTGGTTTTCAACCCAGTCCTCAGGGACCACCTGGCCAGACAGGTATTCAGGATTTCCGCTGCCTTCTTGGTATGCATATCTTCTCATGCATATTCAGTACATTACAGTTCCATTTCTATTCCACATTTACCTGTAAAGTTCCATGTGAATCATGATAAGATAAGGGCATGGACTATTAAACTGAACTGGGTAAAATAGAAGCATTTTTTGTATTCTGTGCAATTGCCTCAGTTTCCAGAAAATCTGCTTGCTCAGTTGAGCAACATGATGCTTAAAATTCAACATCCAACCAAATCCAATCCAACTGAAGGAGACATCAAGCATGCCATACCGGGACAGACCAAAGATCCATCAAGCCGAGGGAGATGGTGGAAAGGAAAACAGTGACAGAGTTAAAAAAAGCATGGGATGAACACACAAGATCTCGAATCAGAAAAAAAATTAAGGACAGTACTGGGCAGACTTGCATGGTCTATGTTGGTATATGGCCATTTGATTGAGGATGGGCTAGGGAGGGCTTCGATGACTGGAATGGTTTAGATGGGCTAGAGTGAACTTTGATGAAGACTTCAGTAGATGGAACCTAAGCATAGTACCGGGTAGAGCTTTAGGTTGTGGCCCAGAAATAGCTAAGAAGAAGAAAAATTTAAATTAAATCAGTAATTGAAAGAGTGGGTACGGTTGGGTAGACTGGATAGACCATTAGGGTCTTTATCTTCCGCCATCTACTATGTAGGCCCAGCATCCAGTTTCCAACAGTGGCCAACCCAGGTCTCAAGTACCTAGCAAAACCCCAAATAGTAGCAACATTCCAGAGCTCAGACTGTGATGTCATAATGCCTCATTCCACCAATGCCTAAGAGACAAACTCATCAGTGATGTCACAATGGCTTGATTGTCCTATACTAGATTTACATTAGAACATAAGAGCTGTCATACTGGGACAGATTGAAGGTCCATCAGCCCAGTATCGTTTTCAACAGGGGCCAATCCAGGTCCCAAGTACCTAGCTAGATACCAAGTAGTAAAACAAATTTTATTCTACTTATCCTAGGAATAAGCAGTGGATTTCCCCGAGCCATCTCAATAATGGCCTATGGACTTCTCTTTTAGGAAATTATCCAAATCTTTTTTAAACCACGTTATGCTAAACTACACCTTAAAAACTGTTTCACTTTTACAAACACAGATTCTTTAAAGGTAGTGCATTAACTATAGGTGGTGGTATCAAAGTCCCTAGCCAGATCATTTTTGTTTTATAAGCATTTAACTTAAGATGATAATTTCATAACCATGATTCAACAGCATCCATATACAAGTAAGCCTGGACAGACCATGTTGGAATTTTATATATGGCGTCCAAAACTACCTGCACAAATTTGTGTGCATTGCTGATTTACATGTGCAACTTAATTGGTTAACAAGCCAATCAGTGCCTATAATTCCTACTTAACAAGCAATTAGTGACACTAAACATAAGAATAGCCATACTGGGTAAGATTCATCTTGCCTAGTATCCTGTTTCCACAGTGACAAATCCAGGTCACAAGTACCTGGCAAAAACCCAAATAGTAGCAACATTCTATGCTACTGATCCAGGGCAAGCAGTGGCTTCTCCCATGTCTGTCTCAACAGTAGACAATGGACTTTTCCTCAAGGAACTTGTCCAAGCTTTTTATAAAAACCAGATACCATATCCTCTGTCAGCACGTTTCAGAGCTTAACTATTCTCCGAGTGAAAAATTATTTTCTCCTATTGGTTTAAAATTTTTTTCTCTAACTTCATTGAATGTCCCCTAGTCTTTGTAATTTTGATGGAGTGAAAAAATCAATTCACTTGTACCCGTTCTACACCACTCAGGATTTTGTAGACTTCAATCATACAGTATATTAATGATAGCAAACCAGAAAGGAATCCTACCAGTCTACTATCCACACGCTTCAGCGTCATAAGATTGAATCTGTTCAAAGAATCAAGACTTCGGTATAGGAGAAAACTGAAGACAGAAATATAGAAAACAGAGAAAATGTCAGAAAACCATGCATCATTATCCAGTGTGCCCCTTCACTTCACCAGCCCAGTCTCTACAACCCCTTTTCTCTCAGAGATCCATTCTCCCAAGCTTTCTCAATACTGTGCTTGCTTCAAAACATCTCCACTAGGAAGCTATTCCACACATTCTGTAAATAAATAATTCCTTACATTTTTTCTGAGCCTGTTCCATTTAATCCTCATGTTATAACCCTTTGTTCTAAAGCATCCTTTCCAGTAAAATAGCGTGATTCCACTGTACTTATACCTTAGAGGTATTTTGATCTCTCTGTTATACGTTTCTCCCTTTTCCTGCCTCTCCTCCAGGGTATACCTGTCTAGATGATGTCAGCAGGAAACTAAAAACAGAAAGCAATAGCATTTTTTATTATTTTTTTTCCAGGGTGTGAAGGAGATAAGGTGACTTGATATCTGCAGGCTCAAATTAAACAAGAGGTAAAAATTGAAAAATATCACCAGTCTTAGACAGAATTTAAAGCATATAATAACACACCCAGGGCTCAGGAACAGCTAGAGAGGAGCTGGGCTGCCTGTGTCAGAAAGAATAAAAAGAAACTGAGGGGAAGATTCTCAAAACTAAAATGTGTCTTTAACGTGCTTCCAGCCGGTTTAGCTTGTATGTATTTTAGCGGCAGATTATCAAAACAGTTTACCGTGGTCTTTTCTGAGTTTCCTAGCAGTCTCCAATACTGCCATGCAAATGTAATACAATGAGGTCATTAATATTAAAATGAGCACTCCAAGTGATTCTCTATCATTGCTAAATGATTCCCTAACCTCGTTGTGCCACATTTACAGCCAAAATTTGCCGACTGGTCTGACCTATCGTAGTCTTATTTTCTGATCAGTGCCTGAGTGCTGATTGGCTCAGGCACTGACAGGAAAGTAAGATTTGACAGCTCAGACCCCCCCCCCCCCACCACACACACAAAAAATTAAAAAAACAAACAAACCCCAAATTGAAGATCGACAGGACAGATGCCCACTTTTTCCCACTGCATTGCACAATGCCATGACATCAATACCCACCCTGCAGTAGGAGAGATGTCCACTCTTTCCCACCGTGTCACACAGTCCCCTGACACTACTACCTATCCACCCTGCAGAGGGAGAGATGCCCACTCCTTCCCACTCCACAGTCCCCTGACACTACTACCCACCCTCTCACCCCGCAGTGGGATAGATGCCCAATCCTTCCTGCATTTGCCCAAACCCCTGACAATTCCCCCCTGCCCCTAATGACCCCCCCACCCCCACCCCTCCCTACCTTATTCACGAAGTCTGGCTGGAAGGACGTCTACCCACTCTGGCTGACAGACCCGTCTCTTACAAAGTGGTGAGCCTTCCTCTTCCCAGTATATCTTGGGATGTGCCAGGGAAGGACCTAAGGCTTTGATTGGCCCAGGCATTTAAGGCCCCTCCCTGAACCTCATTTGCATGCAGGGTCTTTTGAGAATGACTCGCCTTTTTGAAATCGTTACAATAGCAACCTTGGTAGCAGCACATCATATTTTATTATGAAGTTTTGAGAATCTTCCTCTCAGGGTGTATGTTGCAACTGTAGCCTGTACAGCAGTATAATGACTCCATGATGGACTTGACTGTGAAAGAGCAGATTGCCAGAAACAAGGCAGGAGGAAACATAGAAACATAGAAAATGACGGCAGAAAAGGGCCATAGCCCATCAAGTCTGCCCACTTTAATGACCCACGCCCTCGACTTTACCCCCCTAGAGATCCCACATGCTTATCCCATTTACTTTTAAAATCTTGCACGCTGCTGGCCACAATCACCTGCAGTGGAAGTTCATTCCAATGATCAACCACCCTTTTGGTGAAGAAATACTTCCTGGTGTCGCCATGAAATTTCCCTCCTCTGATTTTTAGCGGATGCCCTCTTGTGGCCGAGGGCCCTTTAAGAAAGAAGATATCATCTTCCACCTCGATACGGCCTGTGATATATTTAAATGTCTCAATCATGTCTCCTCTCTCTCTCTACGTTCCTCGAGTGAGTACAGCTGCAATTTATTCAGCCTTTCCTCATATGGGAGATCCCTAAGCCCCGAGACCATCCTGGTGGCCATTCTTTGAACCGACTTGACTCTCAGCACATCTTTTTGGTAATGTGGCCTCCAGAATTGTACACAATATTCCAGATGAGGTCTCACCATGGATCTGTACAACGGCATGATGACTTCGGGCTTCCGGCTGACAAAGCTTCTGCGGATACAACCCATCATTTGTCTAGCCTTGAATGAAGCCTTCTCCACCTGATTGGCAGTTTTCATGTCTGGTGGAGAAGGCTTCATCCAAGGCTAGACAAATGAATGTAAGGCAAAATGCATACTCAATATCTTTGTGGGACTGAAAGTCACTCTACTAATGAAGTTTGACATAAGAACTTAAGAGCTATCATATTTGGTTACTCTAAAAGTCCATCTAGCCCAGCATCCTATTTCCATCAGTGGCCACAACAGGTCAAGAAGTACCTGGTAGAATCTCAAGAAGCAGCAAAATTCCATACTACTGACCACCAGCAATAAACACTGGTTATTCCTAGGTCTACCTTTTTTTTTTTTTTTTTTTTTTAATCCCAGCTATGATTGAAGTCTACAAAATCCTGAGCGGTGTAGAATGGGTATATGTCACTCTAGGGATCACCTTCATCAAATTCTCACATGCATGGTATAATCTTCTATAAACACATTTTTACTGTGTCTGAAATCTGAAATTGTTATTTTCTGTTCTTGGTTATGTTCTCTTGGAGTGAATCCTTTTATTCTTTTCTACTTGATAAAAGTCCCAGGTGCAATGTAGTCTACATTCTTCCTGCTTTTTTTGGAAGATCTCTTATTTAACAGCAAATCTCCAAAATTGTATGACTGTATTTCTTGGCAGTGTACATTTATCCATGGGCTTTATGTTCAAGGCTTTTTGTAGCCGTTCGGCTTTTGTGTACAAATTGTAAAGCTCCTTTAAAGTTTCTTGTAGAACTTTATAGACAAAAAGTTGTTGTCACAGTCTTTCTTCATAGCTCATGGATTATTTTAAAATATGTTTAGAGCTGTTTTCTCTGCCCTGTTCAGCAGATATATTATGGGGTCAGTCTCTCATGGTCCTTGACTTTCTGGTTTTTCATCATGCACTTCTGCTCAGGGTGGATTTGATTTAAATCACCAGTCAGGAAGCTGGGTAAATTGGTTACAAACAAAATTCCTTTTAATTATAATTTACATTACTAGTCAGGAATATTTTGCACTAATTAACTGAAACCGTGAAAAGGATATTGCCTTGTTTTATTGAAACTGCATTAATCTGATAATACAATAAGGCACTTATTTTCAAAGCATATGGATGTCTCAGAATACTCAAATGGACATCCATATGCTTGAAACATTAAAAAAAAACCATTTTGCAAAGGCAGAAAAGAGACATCCAACACTGCTACTGATAGCAAGGGGGCATGTTGTGGGTGAGTTTTTGGCAGGATTAAGGAAGGCCCAAAATCAGGATGTCTAACAGTGATTACCACCCAGTGTACAAAATGGTGATCTCATTGAGCAGCTGGCCACTGAAGAAAATAAGGCATGATAACTCCACTGAAAATGAAACTAAAAAGGGACAACAGGCTCTATGACAGCTTCATGTATTATGGGCATTCCTAGTAAAGCAGAAAGCAAGTCTGAAGAGTAGTCTAGTGGTTTGTATAGTGGACATTAGACCAAGAGGCCCTGGTTCAAATCCTACTTTAATGCTTTCTTTTATTTTGAACCCTCAAGAAACAGAAAAAATACCTACTATATAGTCATTTGCAAGCCTAAAGGCTATTGAAGTGGTGTACATTCAAGTACAGTATATGAAAACATAACATAGTAACATAGTAGATGACGGCAGATAAAGACCCGAATGGTCCATCCAGTCTGCCCAACCTGATTCAATTTAAATTTTTTCTTCTTAGCTATTTCTGGGCAAGAATCCAAAGCCCTACCCGGTACTGTGCTTGGGTTCCAACTGCCGTAATCTCCGTTAAAACCTACTCCAGCCCATCTACACCCTCCCAGCCATTGAAGCCCTCCCCAGCCCATCCTTCACCAAACGGCCATATACAGACACAGACCGTGCAAGTCTGCCCAGTACTGGCCTTAGTTCAATTTTTAATATTATTTTCTGATTCTAGATCCTCTGTGTTCATCCCATGCTTCTTTGAACTCAGTCACAGTTTTATTCTCCACCACCTCTCTCGGGAGCGCATTCCAGGCATCCACCACCCTCTCCGTAAAGTAGAATTTCCTAACATTGCCTTTGAATCTACTACCCCTCAATCTCAAATTATGTCCTTTGGTTTTACCATTTCCTTTCTTTGGAAAAGATTTTGTTCTACGTTAATACCCTTGAAGTATTTGAACATCTGAATCATATCTCCCCTGTCCCTCCTTTCCTCTAGGGTATATATATTCAGGGCTTCCAGTCTCTCCTTATACGTCTGGTGCAAGCCTCCTATCATTTTCGTCACACTCCTCTGAACCACTTCAAGTCTTCTTACGTCCTTTGCCAGATACGGTCTCCAAAACTGAACACAATACTCCAAGTGGGGCCCAACCAATGACCTGTACAGGGGCATCAACACCTTCTTCCTTCTACTGGCTACGCCTCTCTTTAAACAGCCTAGCATCCTTCTGGAAGCAGCCACTGCCTTGTCACACTGTTTTTTCGCCTTTAGATCTTCGGACACTATCACCCCAAGGTCCCTCTCCCCGTCTGTGCATATCAGCTTCTTACCCCCCAGCATATACGGTTCCTTCCAATTATTAATCCTCAAATGCATTACTCTGCATTTCTTTGCATTGAATTTTAGTTGCCAGGCATTAGACCATTCCTCTAACTTTTGCAGATCCTTTTTCATACTTTCCATTCCCTCTTCAGTGTCTACTCTGTTACAAATCTTGGTATCATCTGCAAAACGGCACACTTTTCCTTCTAACCCTTCAGCAATGTCACTCATAAAAATATTGAACATGATCGGCCCCAGCACCGAACCCTGAGGGACTCCACTACTTACCTTTCCTTCCTCCGAGCGACTTCCATTAACCACCACCCTTTGGCGTCTGTCCAACAGCCAGTTTCTAACCCAGTTCACCACTTTGGGTCCTAACTTCAGCCCTTCAAGTTTGTTCAACAGCCTCCTATAAGGAAGTATATCAAAGGCTTTGCTGAAATCTAAGTAAATTACATCTAGAATATGTCCTCGATCCAGCTCTCTGGTCACACAATCAAAAAATTCAATCAGGTTCGTATGGCACGATTTACCTTTTCTAAAGCCATGTTGCCTCGGATCCTGTAATCCATTAGATTCAAGGAAGTACACTATCCTTTCTTTCAGCAACACTTCCATTATTTTTCCAACAACTGAAGTGAGGCTCACCGGCCTGTAGTTTCCTGCTTCATCCCTGTGAACACTTTTATGAATAGGGACCACATCCGCTCTCCTCCAATCCTGTCTCCAGAGATTTGTTGAACAAGTCTTTAATAGGACTCGCCAGAACCTCTCTGAGCTCCCTTAGTATCCTGGGATGGATCTCATCTGGTCCCATTGCTTTGTCAACCTTCAGTTTTTCAAGTTGCTCATAAACACTCTCCTCTGTGAATGGCGCAGAATCTACTCCATTTTCTCGTGTAACTTTGCCAGACAATCTCGGTCCTTCTCCAAGATATTCTTCTGTGAACACAGAACAGAAGTATTTGTTTAGCACATTTGCTTTTTCCTCATTTTTCTCCACATATCGGTTCCCAGCATCTTTTAGTTTAGCAATTCCATTTTTCATCTTCCTCCTTTCACTAATATATCTGAAAAATCTTTTGTCGATCAGAACTCCCAAGTCTCTTTCCTGGGAGGTATCTCCAAGTACCGCCCCAGACATCAAGTTTCAAGTTTTTATTTTTGTTTGATAAATCGCTTATTAAATTTACTAAGGGATGTACAATTTTATAAAATCTAGATTAAGAAACTAACAGGGTAATCCACATCTTTTTGACTCAAAAGACAAACATGAAACATGGGGAAATCCATGTTGGCTTTCTCTCATTAATCCATGCTTACGTATATGCTTTGTCATTTTGCTCTTTAAAATCTTCTCTACCACTTTGCCCGGCACAGACATCAGACTCATCAGTCTATAATTTGCCGGATAACCTCTGGAACCCTTTTTAAAAATCAGTGATCATGTTGGCCACCCTCTAGTCTTCCAGTACTATGCTGGATTTTAAAGAAGAATTACAAATGACTGTTTCTGGAGGATAAAAGTGTTAGTCAGTTTTGAACCTGGGTCTCTTTGTGGAAATTCCACTGCAGTAATCACTAGGAAGCTTTGCATGGACATCTCTGTGTCCATTCTTCTCAGAATGCCACCAGACTGATGTCTTTGTACTTGTTTTTTTTTGCCATTCATGTGGTGGACGTTCCAGTTTGTAAACAGACTTTTATGCTGGACATCCTCAACACATGGACGTCCATCCCACGTATTTTTCAAACAGGAAATCCTGATGTATTTCCTGTTAGGAAATACATTTTGAATGTTATGAGATGGACATCTCTATTCTGACTTGAACTTCCTTATGAAAATACTCCTCTAAATTAACAACTATGGAATCAATACTCAAAGAATTTAACTGGGCAGGAAAAACTGGTTATGCAGGCAAATCACCATGGCACTATCAGATTATAGTTTACTAGTCTTTAAGCCCGTTACATTAATGGGTGCTAGAATTTATGTCTGTCTGTCTTATTTTCTGTCTCTCTCCCTACCCCTGTCTCTTTCTTTCTGTCTCTCTCCCTCCCGCTCTTTCTTTCTGCCTGTCTCTCTCCCTGGCCCCTTTTGTCTGTCTGTCTGTCTTTCTGTCTCTCTCCCTACCCCTGTGTCTTTCTTTTCTCCCTCCCGCTGTCTATCTTTCTTTCTCCCTCCCTCCCACTGGTCTGTCTGTTTTTCTTTCTATGTGTCTCTCTCCTTGCCCCCTATGCAGCAGCAGCAGCATTTCCCTCCCCCCTGCAGTGGTTATATGGTCACTTTGCAGGGACAAAGTACAGACCTCTAAACACTCCCCCAGTGATCACTGACCCCCCCCAACCCAACTGCCTTAAAAATCATAATAACTTTACATATCTGCCTCCAGAATATCAACACCTGGCAGCCTGGCATAGGAAAGCCTAGTAGAGCTGCACAGAGATGACTTAACTGGTCTGGGGGTGGGATAGTGAACCATGGAGAGGAGGACCAAAGCCCATAAGCCACTCTAACCAATGAATGCATGGTGAAACATGTGCACCCCCCAAACCCTTATATATGCCATATAAGTGCCACCTGCAGCCATAAGGGCTATTGGGATGGTAGACAGGTGGGTCTGGTCGGTTCTGGGAGGTGTTTTTGGGGGCTCACCATGACCTATAAGGTTGTGGTGACATGTGTATGTGGCACCTTTTTTGTGAAGTTCACAGCAGTGCCCTGTAAGGTACCCCAGTACTCTGGTGCAATGTTTGGTTGTCCAGTCCATCACTTTGCTGATCCCGCCCACATCCAAAAGGTTTTTTTCTAGGCATTTTTGACTTGGACAAATTTTTGGACGAAAAAGGGGTATAAGATAGACAACTTAGCAGTCTGGACAATCAGACGGCTGGCCGTCCAGTTAGACAATTTTTGAAAAAAAGATATGTTGGAAGTATTTTTGGAAAATGGACCTTTTCCTATGTCCGACTTTGGGCAACTAGCAACTTAGGCCCAAAACAGACTTAGCCATATCTTTTGATTATGCCCCGCTATGCATATACCGTTGCACAGAGTGCAAACACTTAAAGCCATTTAGAAGAAAATAGCATGAATTACTTTTGGCTATCCATCCCTACTTGCCATTGCCTATTGACCAGCATATTTTTGTTTAGAAAAGAGAATTCAAGTATTAATTCAAAAGTCAGTACAAAAACTTTATCAGGAAAAATAGACCGTCCTTAAAAAAATGTAACATATTTGCTAATTTGAAGTTCTTGTTTAGTCATAGTATCTTCAGATTCTTCCAACAAAAACAATGCAATTAGCCCTAAGAACAGGAAATAGTGAGGTGCTTTATTAAAGTTAAGCCAACATGGCCCGTATTTTGGCTAAATGACTACCGTATTTTCACGCATATAACATGCGCGTTATACGTGTTTTTACAAGTATATAAAATTTTTTTTACATAGTTCCCACCTCGCCCGACGCCCGATTCATCATCCGGAAGGACCACTCGCACCCCCACCGCTCGCACTCCCACCCCGATGGACCGCTCGCACTCCCACCCGAAGAACCGCTTGCACCCCCACAGTCTCCCCCCCTCCCCCATGGAGAAGCTGTCTACCTTGTTTCCGGATGCCAGTGAGCCCAGCTGTTTCCTCTGCCGGCGGTCCTGCCCCTTCTTTGAGCCCTGCTGCGCTGCTTCCTCTTCCGGCGGTCCCGCCCTTTCTCTGACATCAGAGAAAGGGCGGGACCGCCGGAAGAGGAAGCAGCGTAGCGCAGGGCTCAGAGAAGGGGCAGGATCGCCGGCAGAGGAAACAGCTGGGCTCACTGGCATCCGGAAACAAGGTAGACAGCTTCTCCATGGGGGAGGGGGGAGGCTGTGGGGGTGCGAGCGGTCCAACGGGGTGGGAGTGCGAGCGGTGGGGGTGCGAGCGGTCCTTCCGGATGATGAATCGGGCGTCAGGGGGGGCATCAGGCTTTCAGGATGGGGACAGGACTTCAAGGGGGGACAGGACTTCAAGGGGGGACAGGCAGACCTTCAAGGGGGGACAGGACTTCAAGGGGGGACAGGCAGACCTTCAAGGGGGGACAGGACTTCAAGGGGGGACAGGACATCAAGGGGGGACAGGACTTCAAGGGGGGACAGGCAGGACTTCAAGGGGGGACAGGACTTCAAGGGGGGACAGGCAGGACTTCAAGGCGGGACAGGCAGACTGAAGGGAGTGAAAAAGCTATAAAATAAACCCACCAGCGTGTCAATGTGTTGAGAGGAAGAGATGTTCTGGGAAATTCTGCTGAGAAAACTCCGGGTCCATTTCCACCCCCCAGTTACCGTAGTCCACTCCACTGAACTGGTTAGGAAACTTTGTTAACCTTAGCATTGACCTTCAGAATATATTTGTGTGGCATTAGGCTATGTAGTGATCGAAAGAAAAAAACAGACCTTTGCACATTTTTGCACTATATGGTGGGTGTATGAGGAGATTCACATTTCCTACACAGCTAAGTCCTTGTGAAGTTACCTTGTTCTTTCTGTATTTGACATCTAGCAAGGTCTCTGTTTGGAAGGAAAGATTTAAGTTATGGTAAAAGCAGATAGCGTTGCTGGTTTTAAAAAGGTTTGGACAAATTCCTGGAGGAAAAGTCCATAGTCTGTTATTAAGACATGGGGGAAGCGTCTGCTTGCCCTGGATCCGTAGCATGGAATGTTTGCTATTCTTTGGGTTTTGACCAGGTATTAGTGACCTGGATTGGCTACCATGAAAATGGGCTACTGGGCATGATGGACCATTGGACTGACCCAGTTAGGCTATTCTTATGTTATGTTCTCATCTGTAGGGGCCTTTGTTTTCACTTCTTATTTTAATGTATTTTTTTCTGGAAACTTATCAGTGTTTTTTATAATGGGAACAAAAATGGAAGAGAATTACCGTAATGTGTGTGGAATGGGGGGGGAGGTGTTTAACTACCATAATTTCTTCAGCTAAATACCGGTAATTCAATCCACCTCAACCAGACATAGGAGAACTCACGCACCATTCACACACCCTCCAACCAAACACGTGAAAAGAAAAAAACTGTTCATTCTTATAAACAACCGTATAACTTTTAATCTAGAGTTAGTGAGTATGAATTCAGCAACAAGAACAGAAATTACATGTTCATTCTTATAAACTATAACATTAACCGGTAGATCAAACGAAGTATCGAGGACAAAATAATCTAAATACAGGTACCGTAATTACGGTAAATAAACAAAGTTTACACGTTTATTCAGTCATCATCATCACAGTCATCTGAATCCTTGAATCCATCAAAATCCGAATTGTCATCATCGTCATTAAATAAAGTGAGCACGGCCTGCAGACGATCCTCGTTTATTTCCGAAGTAATATCGTCATCATCGTCATCATCATCGCTGATATCCATGTTGTTGCCTCTTTCCGCTGCACTGGTAGTGCCCGTAGTGTCATTGGTTTCATAAACAATGCCCGCTTTTCTAAATCCGTTTCGAATGGTATCTGGTGTTATTTTGTCCCATGCTGAAGCCACCCACTTGCAGACTTCTGTGAAAGTTGCCCGCTTCAGCCGCCCCGCGGGTGTGTACTCGTGCATGCCGCTCTGCATCCACTCCTCCCACTCCTTTCTAATAAAAGTCTTGAATGGATGATTCACTGCGATGTCAAGTGGTTGCAGCTTACATGTCAGGCCTCCAGGTATCACAGCGATGTGGGCACGAGTAGAATTAATGTAGGCCTGAACATTTTTTCTTTGTGGGCAGCCATGGCATCAAAAATTAACAAGGATTTTTTTGCAAAGAATCCACCCTGTCTTGCCCTAAAGCATTTATCTACCCACAATCTCATTACGTCGCAGTCCATCCATCCCTTCTTGTTGCAGTGCACAACCACACTGGTGGGCAGCTTTTCACGTGGCATAGTGACCCTTTTGAAAATGAGCATGGGCTTTAACTTAACCCCGCTAGCTGAGCAACCAAGAACGACTGTAAAACACGTTCTTTCATGCCCAGTTGTGGTGATGGCAACAGATTTAGTACCTGTGGGGGCTATGGTTCTTGTCGCTGGAATGCCGAATGCCATTGGAATTTCATCCATGTTGATGACGTCCTTTGCAGTGATGCGAAGTTCAGATATTTCTTTGGCGACAAAGTCACGGAAATCAATCAATTTTTGCTGCCAGTCATCTGGAAGTCGCTGGCCAACAGTTGTTCTCATTCTAACTGATAGTCCGTTCCTTTTCATAAATTTTGAGATCCATGTGAAGCCAGCTTTGAAGTTGGGTATTCCTCTTCCATTGGCAAGTAGTTTTGCCTTCATCTGAATCGCAACAGTAGAGACTGATTGATTTTGCTCCCTTCTCGCCAGAATCCACTGCTTCAAGTCATCCTCCAGCTGAGGCCATTTTGGTTTGGCCCCACAATGTGCCCGTTTTCGCGGATTGCATTTCTCCAGTTCCTTCTTATCTTTTCTCCATTCACGCACCAATGTTTCTCCAACATCGAACTCTCTCGCTGCGGCCCGGTTGCCTATTTCCTCAGCTTTCGCAACGACTTGAAGCTTAAAGTCCGCTGTATATGACTTTCGTCTCATTCCTGCCATTATGGCGGTAAATTTAAATTTAATTGATAAACTCTACTACCGGGTAGATATATGCAGAATACCAATCTGAAGAGATCAAATTAAAATGTGGGCTCTACATGAAGCATTAATCTTTTATAGGCTTACCCAAAGGCTGAGATGCTGTTGTATAGTCAAAATAGTATTCACTGGGCAAATTACAAGGCCAGATAGAGGGGGGCCACAGCCATGTGGTGAAAAGCACACCGCCAGAAAAACCGCCTTGGTGACAGGTCAAAAGCGCGCCCCCACAACCCGGCGCAGAAAACTAAGCGGCAAGCATGCTCAGACCATTGCGCATGCTTACAGAGCTGGGAGCAGGGCAGGGCGGGCGAAAGGAGAGTCGGGGCAGCGCACGGAGAGTCGGGGCAGCGAACAGAAAGTCGGGGCAGCCAGAGGAGAGTCGGGGCAGTGAACGGAAAGTCAGGGCGGGTGAACGGAGAGTCGGGGCAACCAGAGGAGAGTCGGGGCAGCGAACAGAGAGTCGGGGCAGCGAACGGAGAGTCGGGGCAGCGAATGGAAAGTCAGGGCAGCCAGAGGAGAGTCGGGGCAGTGAACGGAAAGTCGGGGCGGGTGAACGGAGAGTCGGGGCAACCAGAGGAGAGTCGGGGCAGCGAACGGAAAGTCAGGGCAGACAGAGGAGAGTCGGGGCAGACAGAGGAGAGTCGGGGCAGCGAACGGAAAGTCAGGGCAGCCAGAGGAGAGTCGGGGCAGCGAACGGAGAGTCGGGGCAGCGAACGGAGAGTCAGGGCAGCCAGAGGAGAGTCGGGGCAGCCAGAGGAGAGTCGGGGCAGCGAACGGAGAGTCGGGGCAGCGAACGGAAAGTCAGGGCAGCCAGAGGAGAGTCGGGGCAGTGAACGGAAAGTCGGGGCAGGTGAACGGAGAGTCGGGGCAGCCAGAGGAGAGTCGGGGCAGGTGAACGGAGAGTCGGGGCAGCCAGAGGAGAGTCGGGGCAGCGAACGGAGAGTCGGGGCAGCGAACGGAAAGTCAGGGCAGTCAGAGGAGAGTCGGGGCAGCCAGAGGAGAGTCGGGGCAGCGAACGGAAAGTCGGGGCAGGTGAACGGAGAGTCGGGGCAGCCAGAGGAGAGTCGGGGCAGCGAACGGAGAGTCGGGGCAGCGAACGGAAAGTCAGGGCAGCCAGAGGAGAGTCGGGGCGGCATGCGCGGTATACCCGTGAGCGCGGTATATAAAAATTTCTTTACATAAATTTGTGTTTTCCGTGCGCTATCGCATTTTACATGGGTGTGCGTTATCTACGTGAAAATACGGTACATCAGGGGTCAAAATCAAAATGTATCTTCAATTGCCGCCTCAAAAAGGCTGCTGAGTGGAAGTTTGTTTGCGTAGTATGGTTCGGCTAATAAACTGCAGGATTTCTGGCATGAACGGATGTTATGTTTGAGATTTCTTCCTCTTTAATGAGGTGCCAAGTGAAGATACATTTTGATTTGAACTCCTGACATAGGCATTTAGCCAAAACTTGGGCCATGTCAGGTCAGCGTATGGGGACACACTTAAAGATCTCAATCTGTATAGCTTGGAAGAAAGGCGGGAGAGAGGAGCTATGATAGAGTTTTTTAAATACCTACGTGATGTAAATGCACGAGTCAAGTCTCTTTCATTTGAAGGATGCTTTGGAATGAGAGGGCATAAGATGAAGTTAAGAGGTGATAGGCTCCGGAGTAATCTAAGGAAATACTTTTTTACAGAAAGGGTGGTAGATGCGTGGAACAGTCTCCCAGAAGAGGTGGTGGCGACAGAGACAGTGTCTGAATTCAAGTGGGCCTGGGAGAGGCACGTGGGATCTCTCGGAGAGAGAAAAAGATAATGGTTACTGCGGATGGGCAAACTAGATGGGCCATTTAGCCTTTATTTGCCATCATGTTTCTATTATTCATGTTCTTAAGGCCAATAGTATTGTTTTTGTTTTATGTCTTTTCTTGGTAGACATTTATTATCCCTTTCAGTTGTACTGGTGGACTCTTCAGACTCTTCAAAATAGAAACAGTTCTCTTGGCGCTATTTTATTTGAGCATCTGAGCCTTAAATTTCTTTTTTCAACTGTTTGCCTTTCTGTCTTACCCGTAGATTCAGGAGCTCCATTAAAATATTCCCACATGAGTCTCTTTAACAAGCCTGCTACCACCAGGCATTTTCTCTTTTACACTTTCTTCAGTAGATCTCAAAAATCAATGGAGAGTATATTTAGAGTCAGAAACATATTCCTTAAGACTCAAGGACTATATCCCTCTGTTTACTTTAGTTTCAGTGTATATCTCCCCTTTGCCTTGCATTTATATCCAGCTTGTTATTATTAAAAAAAACCCCAACAAAACCTGATTTTTATCTGCCCCAGTTCAGCTTCAGACATACTTTTTTTTTTTTTTTTGTAAAGTGTTTAGCGCATGCTAAATGCTAATGCCTGTCTATGGACAGGTTAGCGTTTAATGCACGCTAATTCAATTAGCACGTGCTAATCAGTTAGCACACCTTAGTAAAAGAGGGGGGTAGTGTTGTACATACAAAAGCCAGGATATGTTAGGTACAATCTTATCAGTTAACACTGAGTTGCTGGCAGTCAGCATTTTTTTTTTTAACTTAGATCATTGCCAGCTAAATTAGGCTAAATTACTGATATTCAGTGACTGGGTAATGTCTGGCATTGATTGGCATCTGACTGGGCTTTGTAAAGGCTTTGTCAAAGCAGCTCCTGACTGCATAAAGCCCGACTTCGTGCAGGAAGAGGCGGTTGGAGTAAACCACGAGTGATTTCCTGCACTTGCAAAGCTCCGGCTGCTCTCTCCTGCCTCTCCCGCTGTCCTCTCCTTGTTGGCGATTTGCGGTCCGAAAATACCGCGAATGACTGGGACCACGAACTGCTGACCGTGAATAACCGGGGGAACACTGTATACATATATATGTATATTCATAAGATAGCTGGTATTAACAAGTTAGAAAGGGTACTACATGGTACTACAATGCCCAAACAGCTAATAGTCTAGGACAGTTTAGGACTACCAGCCAGTTGACTTTTTGGGATAACCTTAATGAATATGCATGAGAGAGATTTGCATATAATGGAGGTGACAGGCATGCAAATCTGCTCCAAGCATATTCATTAGAGCTATCCTGAAAACCTGACTGGCTGTTGGTCCTCCAGGACAGGGTTGGGAACCACTGGTCTAGGAGAAAAGAAATTAAAATAGTAATGCTATAGCGCTAATTCAGAAGAAATAAGCAAAGATGGAGATGGAAGGAGAAGCAAGAGATCCCAGGAATGAACACAGTCGACATAATTTGCAAATAACCAAAAAATAATTTGTTTATTAAAACCTTAACTTGGATATTAACCTATTACCAAAGGGCCTAATTGGCTGTTTAAATATGAATGTCTTTGTGTTTTTCTCATTTTCTGTTTAAATGCATAAATAGGTACAGCTCTCCCTCCATATTCACGGGGGTTAGGTGCAGAACCGGCCCGCGAATAGGGAAAAATTGCAAATAAGTTTTGGGGCCGGCTCTGACACCCCCCCACATCCCTCCTGTGTCCCCGGACCTTACCTGGTGGTCTAACGGTGACGCGGGGCAGAAGCAATCTTCTTATGCTTCTGCCCCATACAGAGCCATCATCAAAATGGCTGCCGTGAGTTCACATTGTAGTCTGCATGAGGCAGGAGCATAAGAAGATTGCTTCTGCCCCGCGTCACCATTAGACCGCCAAGTAAGGTCCGGGAAGGTTCGGGCAGCCTGCAAAAAGAAGAAAAAAAAAATTCAAATAATCGAATTTGCAAATAGGGAAACCGCAAATCCAGAGGGAGAGCTGTATATCACATTAAAATTAATTGCCTTCTACTATGATAATTTTGTTTTCCCTGGAGGGAGTGGATTGCTAGAGAACCTTAGTAGACTGCCACTAATTTAATGCAGGTGCTGGAGTTTAAAATGTGCCTCTTAAGTGCAATATTGGCACATATGTATAATTGACTTCAACAGTTTTAAGGCATGTGAAGATAGCCAGGAGTATCAAATGTGCATACATAATTTAAACTTGTGATGAACAGTTTAATTTGTGCGGTGCAGGGCTATTCCATTTGCATATACTCCTATAAACTGCCTTCCTGAATATAATGGGGTAGGTATGATTTGAGCACCTGCTATTTAGTACAGAAACACATACCGTAGTGCATCCAATCCTTTCTCTAAATCTGCTTTCTGAGCTCATGTGGTGAGTGTGATAAATGCAGTATTTAAACTGTTCTTCAAGGAAGTATTTATAATATTCAGTAAAAGGAAATGAAGCTAAATCAGACATGCCTCGAGAAAGGAAAATATGGCTTTGCTATAATTATATTTCACACTGCGATGATAGGTTTCACACACAGTAACAATAATCATTGTCTCCTGTGGTAAGAGGATTATAGTGGAACAGATTTATCTATCATGACAAATTTGTCATGCAACAGATTTATTGTGTGGTTCACATTGGAGATACAAGCTTTCTGCCAGGCCATATTAAAATGAATTTTATTCCTGTAAAACAGTTATTCAGTAAAGCCCACTGACTCAAAACAAGTGCTTTCATTGGATCCTGTCCTAGGTAATTTCACTGAAGCAATTATATTTTCAACTAGTGAAATATGAGGCCCCAGATTCCAGTTTTACTCAGTATCTGAGATTATCGCAACCTAACCTGGCAAATGGCTGAGGGGAAGAGAATTACTTTCCTACTACTGTGATATTACTGTATCAAAAACTTGAGTACTTGCTGGCAAAGATTGCTGTCTCTTCAAAACTCTGTATTTGTAGTTCCTATGCACATAGATGTTCCAGTTCAGTGTGCTGTATTCAGTCTAGCAAGCAAAATGTTGCTAGGAAACAACTATGTAATGTATTACACTCTAATGTACTCGCCTGCTTCAGGGAAATAGTTTTTCTGTTTGTCATATGAGCAATATGAACTCTTAATAAACTTCTATTTTCACACATTCCACCTCTTCTTACTCTGGCAGTGGCAATAACAATCAGAGGATCAGGGTGAGACATCACTCTTTTGTGCACGCGGTGAAAGATGAAGAAATGAATAATTGCATCAAAAAGAATGAGTTCTAGTGGTTAGAGTAATGGATTTAGAATCAGAAAACCCTGTTTCTCCCACTGGTATTTCTTGTGACTTTGTGCAAGTCCCTTTGGGGTCAATTTACTAAGTTGTACGGATGTGCACAAGGCAAAAATGTTGATTTATCTTTGTTTATTTGAAAATTTCTTCCAGTTTTTGTACTTTTTAAACATTTGTTTGAATGTGTTTTTTTAAAGTATGCTAGAACTTTTTTTAAATTACGCTAATCAACAATGCATGCTTATTCATAGTTATTCTTTATGTATGACCCTATTTTGCTTAAGCAGATCGGGCCACTCTTTTTTATGCAAGTTTTGATAGCTATAACTCAGGACCTTATTCTATAAAAGACCCCTAAAGATAGACACATAGAATGGGGCACCTAGGGCTCCTTTTACTAAGCTGTGCCCCGCGTGCTACCCACTAATGCAGGGGTAGGGAACTCCGGTCTTTGAGAGCCGCATTCCAGTCAGGTTTTCAGGATTTCCTCAATGAATATGCATGAGATCTATTTGCATGCACTGCTTTCAATGCATATTCATTAGGGAAATCCTGAAAACCCGACTGGAATACGGCTCTCGAGGACCGGAGTTCCCTACACCTGCACTAATGCCTCCATAGAGGTGGCATTAGTATTTTAGGTGCAGCGTGGGGATTAGCGCGCGCTAATCTGCCCTAAAAACGCTAGCACAGCTTAGTAAAAGGAGCCCCTAGTCAATCCAGGTGCTAACTTAATTATTTGATGAGCTAAATCAGTGCCAATAACTGGTATTCAGCACTTTATAATTAGCTTAAATTAAAATTAATTGGGTGGTAGGCACCTACCGCTAGGTGGTAAGAGGCTCATAATCAAAACTTGATGAGCTGCTTGATAAAACAATTGTCGATTTATAAATATTATTTGGGAACAACCTTTAACTGCAGGGAATTGAAAACAGATGTACTGCAGAAAGAACAATTCCAGGAAGTCAATAAAAACTGGTCCAAAAAATAATTAGGTGTTAGTCCATGTAGTGTTTTAAATATAATCCATCCAAACTTAAAAATAGCTCTAGCTTCTATTGGAAGCCAGGGCAATTGTTGGTAAAAAAAAAAAAAAAAAGAGTAAACATGATCAAATTTCTTCAAAATGAAAATCAATCTGACTGCTGTGTTCTGTACAATACTTAACTTATGAAACAGAGATTCTTGCCCTGCTAAATAAACAATGCTCAATAGTCTAAAACAGTATTTCTCAACTCGGTCCTGGAGTATCCCCTTGCCAATCAGGTTTTCAAGATAGCCACAATGAATATGCATCAACTTGATTTGCATACACTGCCTCCATTATATGCAACTTTATTTCATGCATATTTATTGTGGATACCCTGAAAACCTGACTGACAAGGGGGTACTCACGGACCGAGTTGACAAACATTGGTCTAAAAGACTAAAAATTAAAGATTGAACTAAAAGCTGAAATGGGATCCTGTCAAAATAAGCTCTAATAGATCCAAGTTTCCACAACATGAAAAATCCCTTCTGTATATCATAGTAACATAGTAGATGACAGCAGATAAAGACCCGAATGGTCCATCCAGTCTGCTCAACCTGATTCAATTACATTTTTTTTTCTTCTTAGCAAGAATCCAAAGCTCTGCCAGGTACTGTGTTTAGGTTCCAACTACGGAAGACTCCGTCAAAGCTCACTCCAGCCCATCTACACCATCCCAGCCATTGAAGCCCTCCTCAGCCCATCCTCAACCAAACAACCATATACAGACACAGACCTGCCCAGTACTGGCCTTAGTTCTTCAATATTTACTATTATTTTCTGATTCTATATCCTCTGTGTTCATCCCACGCTTTTTTGAACTCCGTCACCATTTTCCTCTCCACTACCTCTCTCGGGAGCGCATTCCAGGCATTCACCTCCCTCTCCGTAAAGTAGAATTTCCTTACATTGCTCTTGAGTCTACTACCCCTCAACCTCAAATTATGTCCTCTGGTTTTACCATTTTCCTTTCTCTGGAAAAAATTTTCTTCTACATTAATACCTTTCAAGTATTTGAACTTCTGAATCATATCCCCCTGTCCCTCCTTTCCTCTAAGGTATACATATTCAGGGCTTCCATTCCCTCCTTATATATTTTTTGTCGCCAACCTCCTATCATTTTTGTTGCACTCCTCTGGACCGCTTCAAGTCTACTTATGTCCTTCACCAGATACGGTCTCCAAAACTGAACACAATACTCCAAGTGGGGCCTCATCAATGACCTGTACAGGGGCATCAATACCTTCTTTCTTCTACTGGTCACACCTCTCGCTATACAGCCTAGCTTCCTTCTGGCAGCAGCCACTGCCTTGTCACACTGTTTTTTCACTTTTAGATCTTCGGACACTATCAATACAAGGTCCCTCTCCCCATCCATGCATATCAGCCTCTCACTTCCCAGCATATACAGTTCCTTCCGATTATTAATCCCGAAATACATTACTCTGCATTTCTTTGCATTTAATTTTAGTTGCCAGATATTAGACCATTCCTCTAACTTTTGTAGATCCTTTTTCATGTTTTCCACTCCCTCCTCAGTATCTACTCTGTTACAAATCTTGGTATCATCCGCAGAAAGGCAAACCTTTCCTTCTAACCCTTCAGCAATGTCGCTCACAAACATATTGAACAGGATCATTCCTAGCACCGATCCTTGAGAGACTCCAATACTCACTTTTCCTTCCTCCGAGCAAATTCCATTGACCACCACCCTCTGATGCCTGTCCATCAACCAGTTTCTAATCCGGTTCACCACTTTGGGTCCTAACTTCAGTCTGTAAAGTTTGTTCAAGAGCCTCCTAGGAGGCACCGTGTCAAAGGCTTTACTGATATCTAAGTAAATTACATCTAGCATATGTCCTTGATCCAATTCTCTGGTCACCCAATGAAAAGATTCAATCAGTTTTGTTTGACATGATTTACCTTTAGTAAAACCATGCTGTCTCAGATCTTTTAACCTATTAGATTATAGGAATTTCATTATCTTTTCTTTCGGCAACGCTTCCATTATTTTTCCAATAACCGAAGTGAGGCTTACTGGCCTGTAGTTTCCTGCTTAATCTCTGTGACCACTTTTGTGAATAGGGACCACATCTGCTCTTCTCCAATCCGCAGGAACCACTCCTGTCTCCAGAGATTTGTTGAACAAATCTTTAATAGGACCCACCAGAACTTCTCTGAGCTCCCTCAATATCCTGGGACGCATCCTGTCTGCTCCCATTGCTTTCAAGTTGTTCATAAACACTTTCTTCCATGAACAGAGCAGAATCTACTCCATTTTCATGTGTAACTTTGCCAGACAATCTCAGTCCTTTTCCAGGATTTTCTTCCATGAATACAGAACAGATATATTTATTTAGCAAGTTTGTTTTTTCCTCATCACTCTCCATATATCAGTTCATAGCATCTTTTAGTTTCTCAATTCCATGTTTCATGTTCCTCTTTTCACTAATGCATCTGTAAAAAATTTTGTCTCCCTTTTTTACATGTTTAGCCATTTACTATTCCACTTGTACTTTCACCAGACATATCTTTTTATTGGCTTCTTTCAGTTTCACCTAGTAGTCCTTTCTGTAATCATCTTCTTGGATTTTTTTATATTTCAGGAATGCCAACTCTTTTGCCTTTATTTTCTCTGCCACTAGTTTGGCAAACCATATTGGTTTTCTTTTTCTCTTGTTTTTATTTATTTTCTTCACATAAAGGTCAGTTGTAATTTGTATTACTCCTTTCAGCTTAGGCCACTGTTTTTCTACTTCTCTTATATCCTCCCTTCCTAACAGCTCTTTCTTCAGGTACTCTCCCATTTTATTAAAGTCCATATGTTTGAAATCTAGGACTTTGAGTTTTGTGTGGCCGCTCTCCACTTTTGCCGTTATATCAAACAAAACCATTTGATGATCGCTACTTTCCAAGTGGGCACCCACTCAAACATTAGAGATACTCTCCCTATTTGTGAGTACCAGATGCAATATTACATTCTCCCTCGAGGGTTCCATCACCATTTGTCCGAGCAGAGCCTCTTGAAAGGCATCTACAATCTCCCTACTTCTTTCCGATTCCACAGATGAAACTTTCCAGTCCAAAACCAGCAGATTGAAATCACCCAATAGCAGCATCTCTTTCTTTCTGAACTTTCAGATATTTGCAATCAGATCTTTATCAATTTGCTGCAATTAAGTTGGAGGTTTGTAGACTACACCCACGTAGATAGATGTTCCATCTTCTCTTTTCAGAGTGGCGTAGTGAGGGTGAGAGATTCCCGGGGCAGTGGCACCCCTCCCCCACCCTCTTCTCTGCCTCCCTCCATCTGCTCCTCTCCTGACCATTCCTGCCACACATGCGGCCCTTCCCTTCCCCCGAACCTCTTTAGCATTCCTGGTGCAAGCAGCAACCAACCTGCCGTTTGCTCCAGTGTCGACTCTTCCTCTGATGTCACTTCCTAGATGTGGGTCCAGGAAGTAACATCAGAGGAAGGGGCCCAAGAAGTAACATCAGCCGAAAAGCCGATGCTGACGCTCACAGACAATTTTGGTCACTCGTGTTGCAGAGAGGATGACAGAATTTTTATTTGTATGTATAGAGTGTACTACAAGGAATCTTCTCAAGCATTTTTAGAGCTCAGATGAAGCTTCCAATTTGTTTTTAGCTACACCACGCAAAAGATATTACATTAATGATAAGGCTCCTGAGGCAGGCCATATTGGCTGAAACATGTGCGTGTTGAGCCATCACACAGATTTCCATGATTGAGGAATAAAGTTGCACACCAACATCACTACAATTCTCCACTGTGGTTTGTTTGTTTGCCCCCACCAATGGTGCCAGGGTGAACTGCCTCCCCACTTCCTTACCATGCCACTGGTGCCTACCCTTTGCTCTTCTGAGCAGGCATCGGGCACAGTTCCTTTCCCTTTTACTGGGGCTGCCCCACAAAAATAGCACACTTTACTATCAATCAGGCAACAATCTTAAGAGCTCTTCAATATTATTAATAAATCATACATTTAAGAACTCATGCAAGTAAGCTTCCCAGGACCTCAGTGATACCACTCAGGGCTCGAATGCTCTCATGACCCTAGAGCTTAACATATCTGATCGTCACTGGTCCAATTTGCATGCTATTATGCTGAGCAGCAATCTGTAAATTAAAATTGCTCCTAACAATTGCTCCCTGTATTTTTTACTGTGTTGTCGCAGCGTTCCTCATCCTGACCTGACTACTTCTAGTCTAGTGTTTACACCATGCAATTAGGTGTAAAGGCTATCGGCTCCCATTCCAGCTTCTGTGGCTGGGCCTCCATTATTTAAAGTCTCTTTGTGTTAGTACACTCTGCAGGAAGAAGATGACAGGAATAATAATGCTGATATGCCCTGGCCCTTTCAAAGTTGTCTTACAATAATACAATTTGTGTGCATGCCCATTCTGCCCAGAGGTAACTCTATTTGTTTGTGAAACACTGTAATGATAAATCATATTGTAATTCTATTTGATTTTACACTGTAAGCCCATGTTTCTAGGAATGCTTTTTCGTAAGGTTTTACTTTGCCTTAGAATATTTCTTAAATAGGTTATGGTGCTATGTAATTTTCAAGTAATGCAAATGTAAAATAAGTTTAGACATGCTAGAAAATATTAGATGCAAGAGAAGTCGAAATACTACTGAGTCTTGAAAATTGCCTATTGTTAATAAAAGTCTATTCCTATCAGTAATTCCTTTAGTGTTTAATGATATCATTAGTATTGGCACAAACCTGAGTGAAACATCTGCTACTGAAGTGCTTTATGTTGTTCAAAATTCCTATTCATCTCTGAAACCTAGTGGCTCTATCTAAAAAATGTATCTGGGATACTATGCTGAGGCCATAATAATAAAAACACTCTGGACTATCGGAATTGTGTTGTGACATTGTGGCATCGTAAAGAACTGCTTATACCAGGGGTCTCAAAGTCCCTCCTTGAGGGCCGCAATCCAGTTGGGTTTTCAGGATTTCCCCAATGAATATGCATGAGCTCTATGTGCATGCACTGCTTTCAATGCCTATTCATTGGGGAAATCCTGAAAACCCGAGTGGATTGCGGCCCTCAAGGAGGGACTTTGAGATCCCTGGCCTTATACTGTATATGATTAGGGTTACCAGATGTCCGGATTTCCCCAGACATGTCCTCCTTTTCGAGAACATGTCTGGGGGTCCGGATGGCTTTTCAAAACCTGGCACTTTGTCAAGGTTTTGAAAAGCTTCCTGTAAAAATCAGTCAGGAGGGGGCGTCCGCGCATGCGTGGACGCAACAGGGTGACATCATCGCGTCATGTCTGCACATGCGCGAATGCCATCTGGGGGGGGCTGGGGTGCAGAATGGGGCGTGACCAGGTTGGAATGGGGTGGGTCTGTGGGCGTGGCCATGAGTCCAGATTTTCCTTTTGGGAAAATCTGGTAACCCTATATATGATAGGCAAGATAGCAAATTCTTAGCTGCTCTGGTTGGGATGACTTGCACAGAGTGGCTGATATGGCAGTGGCCACCTTGTTGGGCTGACTGGATGAACCATGCAGGTCTTTATCTGCCATCAGTACTATGTTACTGTATTATTGTGATCTTAAAAGCTCATGTACTGCTGTTTTTCTTCTACTATTAATTGTTTCTAGAGCACAACCAGACGTACGCAGTGCTATACAGTCCCTGCTTGAATGAGCTCACAGTCAAATCAATAATGACAGACAGGATGCCAGGGTAGGGGTTACAGTTCGTGGGGATGGTTAAACTGCTGACTAGGGTTCTGAGCAGAGGGCAGTGGGGAGTAGGGTTATCAGCTATGCCACTGGATGGGCCAGTGGTGGCCCTGGATGTCCCCAGTCCATGATCCCTGACCTCCCCTCACAAACATTGTCTGGTAGCTCACTGGGTCCTACACCCTCTCCCCAAACCCAAGCTTTCACTCCATAAACATTCCCTGGTGACACAACCAACCGCAAACCCCCATTTCTCCTTATCCTCCATCAGGACTACCTGGTCCAGGGCCTGGATAGCCTGGATCAGAACAACCCTTGCCGAGACAATCGGCATGAACAGATCTTAAACCAGAGAACCTTAGAAGCTGCAGCACCCTCACCTCCCCTTGAACCAATAACACTTACCTGATTTGGAGAGGTACACAGCATTCTTGCTCATCTACATCAACACAATTTTCCCATGTCTCAACACTTAGCACACAATGTTTTGTGCTCAGATACAAAAACAGAGTCTCCCTTGTCTCAAATACAAGCACAGTAGACATTTTGGAATTTTAGATTCAATTTTAAGAACATCTTGGGAAATTTTATGTACTACATGGATTAAAGTTTTCCAATTTTGTTTATGTTATACTTGCTTCTTCTGTCTATAAGATGAGCGAGGTCATGGCAAGATTTACTGAACAACATTAATGTGTTATCCTACGTTAATTTGCATGTAACACATATTGCCTCCCTTTTATCAAGCTGTGTTAGGGCTTTTTTTATCCTAGGCTGCATTAAAAGCGCCAACACTCATAGAATTCCTATGTGCGTCAGAGCTTTTACTGCAGCGACCTGTAATAAAAAAAAACCTTGAGGCAGATTGATAAAAGGGGGTCATTATTACTATTAGAACAAGTAATTAATAAATAGGCTTCATTGGCTATGTATGCTAATACATTAACATGGAAGAGTTAGTAAACCTAACTCACAGTTTTTGTCTATTATTTAGCTGAATGTCACCTTTAAAAACATGTTCATCTTCCTTAACTCTTGTTAGTAGGATAGATTAGAACACTGATATACTGAAGGTTTAGTTGTTTTACTTGCGTGGAGGGGCTAACTTTGGATATATCCCATAAGACGTTCATATATCAAGGCGGGGAAACATCCATTTTCAAAACTGTTAGACGTCCACATGTTTTTTGTTTTATTTTGTTTTTTAAAATGACCTATTTGGATGTCTAAACCGTTAGAAGTCCACATGTTCTTTTTTTTATTTTGTTTTTCTAAATGACCTATTTGGATGTCTTGGCCTTTAGATATCTAACTTTTTTAGCCATTTTCAAATACAAAAATGTCCATGTTCAAATGTCCCAATGCAGATAATTTGGATATGGGAGGGGCCAGCATAGTAAAGGTCTGGCCACATAGACATCCCAACAGAGCAGTTGGGGCACCTTAGAGGTCACTGCTGTGAACTTCACATAAAGGGTGTCAGATGTTTATCTCATCATAACTCCATTATAATTTATGATGACCCCCCCTGAAATTCCACCAAAATCTACTATACTCACTTGTGTACCATCTCAATAACCCTTATGGCTACAGGCACTCATATGAGTTTGGGTGGGTTTTAATGGGCTCATACTTAATACCATAGATGTTGTGGTTAGAGTGCCTTATGGGCCTGGATCCTCCTCTCTATGGTTCACTAGCCTACCCATCAGGTAACTCTACAAACCTGATAATTTATTAAGCTTCCCCATACCAGACACTGCTCTTCTAGAGCTAGGTATGCACCTTTTGTTTCTCATTTTTATGTAGTGGAACGGGGTCAGTGAGCACTGGGGGAAAGTGGGGATGTCTTACCTTGATGCTTGCAGTGGTTATCTGATCAGTTTGGGCACCTTTGTGGCACTTAGACCCTTCTAAAACAGGTCTAGCTCCAAGCATTTAAGTTCCATCCAGGATATCTTGCAAAATGTTTGACTATTGCTGCAAGATGTCCAAGTCTAACCTGCTCTTATGCATACACAAAGCCCACCCATAACATGCCTCCACCATGCCCATCTTGTGCTGGGACTCCTTGCTAGACATCCAGAAAGGTGGTTTTGATTATCTTCACATGGACATCCTGGTGATTAGGACATCCAAGTGATGATTTAGCATGCTTTTTGGATGTATATATATATATATTTTTTTTTTTATTATGAATCCCATAACTACTACTACGTATCATTTCTATAGCACTTCCAGGCATACGCAGCAGTGTACACCAAAATATGGAAGAGATAGTCCCTGTTCAAAAGAGTTTACAATCTAGGTAAGACAGACAAACTGGACAAAAAGGTCCATCTACAATATACACAGTGCTCAAGTGCAGAAATTACAGAGAGAATGATGACAGGTATAAGAAATTCATTAGATTTATCACCTTCCTAGACTTTGTATCTTCTAGCATTCTCAAAGTTGCTAGTTAAGGCCCTTCTTAATTTATCTTTACATGTCAACTGCAAAGCTCTATATTATAATCTTATTGAAACATACTATAATTAGGTGTAATGTAATCATACGGTGCTTTTGTTAAATCCTCCTGAGATCATAAATCTTTTAAATATTGAAAGATGTTCTATAGGAATGTTAATCAAAAACTTTGATTAAAGCATTAGTAAATGACTTTAGCAAAAGCAAGTGTATATAAATCACTCTGGCTTCATCTTCTAGGAACATTTAGGTGATCAAAATGGAGAAAATTTTATAAATAGTAACAACCAAATAAATAATACAAAAAGTTACTAGCAGCAGTAGGATAGCCTCAGGTGATCAACATTAACCCACTCTTTTACTAAGGTGCGCTATGCTTTTTAGTGCGCAGTAAATCTTAGTGCACACTAAACATGTGCTAAACGCTAATGTGTGCATGTTATCCTATGGACATGTTAGCAGTTAGTGCATGCTTTGATTTAGCGTGCACTTAATCCACGCTAAAATGCTTAGCACGTCTTTGTAAAAGAGGGGCTAAATATCAAAAATGGAGAAAAAGCCTCAAATGTGCACACAATTCGGCAGCCATCCGCATGGATTTCAAGCTGCTCATTAACTTGTAATCAGCATAAAAAACTCCACATTACAAAAATGTACATCTCATATCGGGCCAAAGCCCACCACTATGCAAAGGGGATGTAAAAAGAGAAAGCTTTTACTTAGCTACTAGAACATGGGGTGCGCCATCTCCCAGCATCATTGTTATACACCTCAAGCCGAAAAATGCTTGCAGTCAGCCATAAAGAGCCTTGTTTTGTCGTTAACAGGCTGCCTCAGGGATTTGACAACTGAAGCCCTTTGTCCATAACCGTTCACTGATCAAAATGGAGAGCCATATATTTTTTTAGACCAGTAACTTGTACTGGGGACCCCAAAACCAATTGAATTTCTTGGAAATCTATAGGGATGATATAAATTTGTCTACACTGGGAACTCAGTATATACAAATTAATCTTATGCCTATTCATTGAGGATATATTGAAACCCCAATAGGATATGGAGTCTCTAGGTCTCACTTGAGAAATATCAGTATATATATGGAAAACATGAATATCAGTATATATATGGAAAACATAAAAGCATTTCAGGGATAGGAAGAGGGAGGAGTGGGAAGGTGGGCAGGAGACAGAACCATTTTAAATATCTTTGTAGTGGGAAAGGAAGCCCAGATTTCTGTAAAGTCCTGTCTGGTAAGTGCCAAAATATCTTATCATTTTGAGATCAAAGGTTTTACATTCTTGGATTGTCTTAAAGTTCAATTTTAGTATTCTTACCATAAAATCATTGGTGCAGTGGTCAGTTTTTCCAAAGTGTTGTCCAACAGAGGTGGCATCCTGGTTGGTATTGACATTTTTAATATATTGTGAAAGGGATGCCCCTGTCACAGTTTCAAAACTTGCTTTAAACCCTGCCATTAAAGAAAATGTGCCTATTCCTAAGCCAAGGAAGCTGCCCATTAACTCTGTTCCCAGTGCTAAGATCAGGCAGGCAGGGCAGAACAGAGAAGGGATAGCCGAGAAGAACAGAATACCTGTTCCAACCCACTATAATCCCTTTTATAAACCATCTGTTAATTCTCCAGTAAAACTTCTGGTCAGGCATTCTGACACAGGAAAGGAAAGGGGTGGAGCTGACAGGCAGAATGTGGTTAGAGCAGGAGTGAAAGTTACAAAGCAGAATAAATTAAAGGCAGCTGAGAACACACACAGGCAATCAGGAACCTGGAGGGAAGGACGTTCCTCACAGAACAGGGAACTGAAGGCTAGGAGCTCTATCTTACTGCCTTCTGCTAAGAAACTTGTCCCACCGTGCTGCCATGCTGATAGAACTCTGCTTCCTAAGCAGAGGCTAATTGGAAGGGAAAAGCTCCAGAAGCAGGGCTGGCTGAATGCTGTTCCAGAGGATAGCTTATACCCAGATTCAGACAGTGAGGAATCTCTTATGGAAGTAGAAGGAGATATCTCTGAGGGGAATGAAATGGACTACAGCCCAGCAGCCTTAGACTATATGTCTGAATGCAGCATGAGTCAGTAAAGTACTGTGTGGGGGAAGGGAATGAAAGTTTGTTCTGTAATAATGGTCTAAAGTACTTAAAGAAACATTTCTGTCCTTAGGAGAGACTGTATAATGAAGGAGAGTTTGGTGTAAGAATGTGAGGATTGCATAATAGCAGAAATTAAACAGAATCCCTGTATGCAAGCAAAGCATAGTGAGTGGGGGATGGGTAATGCCAACTAACCTTAAAGGGAGAAATAAAGCCTGGAGTGGATTCAGTGGCCTGACATTTCACATCCCTGATAGTGGGAACTTTTGGGAGAGGAATCTTAGACCAGTGGTCCCCAACCCTGTCCTGGAGGATCACCAGTCAGTTAGGTTTTCAGGATAGCCCTAATGAATTTGCATGGGGCAGATTTGCATGCCTTTCACCTCCATTATATGCAAATCTCTCTCATGCATATTCATTAGGGTCATCCCAAAAACCCAACTGGCTGGTGGTCCTCCAGGACAGGGTTAGGGACCACTGTCTTAGACCATTAAAACAAGGATGGATGGTTCCCAGCCCACTGCACAGAAATAAGAAGGGTCCGTGGGATATTCATACTTCAGGTAGTCAGGTGGGGCGAACTTCCTGAAGAAATAGTGGTCTCAATACAATAATTGTGCCAAGCCTAAAAAGAGTGGAGTTAAAGCCCAGGACCAGCTGGTCTGCAGGGGTTCTTGTATATAAGTTCTTGAAACCAGAATGCTGCCCAGAACTGTGCAAAGCATGGCAGCTGAATTGTGAGAAAGAAACCCTGGTTTAAAGGAAAATGTTTTGTTTTGTTTTTTTTCTTTCCTGATTGAAGCATGGACTTGCTGTAAAAGGATACCTTTGTTTGTGACAAACCTTTTCCAAGCCTCATCAGCCGGTGTGGCTGTATCAGAACCAGTGCAAACTGAACTGGATAATAAAACTTGGAACTGGCAATTATTGGTGGAAGGTATTTTTTTCCTTTTCTTTTTCTCTGCCGTTCTTATTCCGGATTAGTCCTCCAAAGAGTGCTAATACTTGCGCCTAGGGCAGGAGCCGTGTTGCCAGCGCTAGGCCTACCCCTGGCACCATCACAATATCTATGTTGGTTGATTTTGGTATTTAGCATTTGGCTTGTTTCATCAATATAACATGCCTTTTTGCACTGAATGATATTAGAAGATGAACATATGAAGAATCCCTTTATGTTGAATGTTTTTCCCATATGAGTGACCTTGGGATCCTTTGAAATGTGCTCGCACAATTTGCAGTTTGCCACACCACAAGGATGTGTGCCATTCTCTTCTTTATGGGTTTGTGTGGGGAGCTTGCTTTTTACCAATTTTTGTTTCAGTTTAGGTGGCTGACAGAAGGCCAACACAGGTGGAGCTGGGAATGTTTCTTTTGGCAGTGGGATTATTTCTTCCTGGAGCAGTGTTTGTAGATCTCTTATAATGTTTCTTAGTTTTTGCAGCTTTGCAATCTGTGCCACTACCAAGGGGGTTCTGTCTGTGTAGTACGTTTTCTCTGGGTGTTTTAAGGGATGAGGCAATATTTGTGGAGACTACGTTAGGGTTCTATCTTTTTTGTTTGAAGGATTCAATCAGGGTCTTTAGGTGTTTATCTTTGTTTCTTGTATTAGAGCAGATGCGGTGGTATCGTGTGGCTTGGCTGTTTATAATGAATGCTTTTTATATGTGATGGGTGAAAGCTGGAATAGTGGAGGTAGTTGCATCTGTTCGTATTTTGTATGGTGAGTTTTATTGGCAAATATCCTAGCCAGGCTCTGTATTCTTTGTTGGGGGAAGGCAAATGGGGGTCTGTGAATGATGAATTTATTTAGTTGTAATACCATATGTGGTTTGGGAGACTTTAGCTCAATAGATACTGAAGATTGCAACCTCTTGTACTCCCCCCTCCTCCAACCTGAATCTTTTACTGTTGCATTAGCTGTAGGTATTTTGGAGGGCATAGTAAGGGATATAATGGAGGACAAGGAAGGGGCAGAGCACAGGTATGGTAGGTAGTGTTTGTTTTTTTGTTTTGTTTTTCAAAACCTTGGCTACCCTAAGTAGTCTGAACCCACGAGAAAACAAGAATAGCCCCACTGGGTCAAACCAATGATCCATCAAGCTCAGTAGTCCATTCTCATAGTGGCCAATCCAGGTCCCCAGCACTTGGGCAAAACCCAACATTCCATGCCATGGATCCAGGGCAAGCAGTGGCCTCCCCCTTGTCTCTCTCAGTAACAGAGTATGGACTTTTCCATCAGGAAATTGTCCAGACATTTCTTAAAACCAGCTATGCTATTCACTCTTACTACAACTTCTGTCAATGAGTTCCAGAGCTTAACTATTCTCTGAGTGAAAAAAATATTTCTCCTATTGGTTTTAAAAGTATTTCCCAGTAACTTAATCGAGTGTCCCCTAATATTTGCAATTTTTGATGGAGTGAAAAATGATCCACTTGTACCCGTTCTGCTCCACTCAGGATTTTGTAGACTTCAATCATATCTCCCCTCAGCCGTCTCTTTTCCAAGCTGAAGAGCCCTAACCATTTTAGTCTTTCCTCATAAATAGAGGCATTCCATCCCCTTTATCATCTTGGTCATTCTTCTTTGAACCTTTTCTAGTGCTGCTATATCTTTCTTGAGCTAAAAAGAAACAGGAAGTAGCATTTCCCTTATAGGTTTCTGTCTCCTCCACCTCCTCCCCCCACCTCATAGCTACAATATCTCCACAAGTCATTGAAGAAAGAAAGTGAGGTTGAGTCGTCATTGTCATAAGGGGAGAATGAACCTTCTAGGTTCAATGCCTTATTTTGTCTGGTTAGGTGTGATGGAGAGAGAGTTGTTTAGAGAGTAAGAGTGGAATGAGAAAGGGGCGGCAGTGGGGCACAAAGAGGTGAATGCAGGGTTGGGTTGGTTCTTGGAATAGTTAGAGAAAAAGAATGTGAGCAAAAAGGGGTACAGAGGGAATGGGTTGGGGGTTCAGAAATTAGAGTGGTAAGAAGGGACGAGAAATGGGTTAGGGCTGGGGAAGGATGGAAAAAAGAAGGTGGGGAAAGAAGGGTGTGGTGTGCTGAGTGAGAAGTTCAGGGCACAAGGAGGGAACAGTAAAGAGATAATGGTAGAGGAGAGTATAGGGTGTGGGTAGGATAGTAAGAAAGAGATATGACAACAGGAAGGGAAGAAAAAGTAGAGGGTGTGGAGATAGAGGAGGTAAGTAGACAGTAGGAAAAGGGGCAATAGACTGTGGGTGAAGGAATGGGAGACAAGGGTGAAGGGAAGTGCAAGGGAGAGTGTGGTTCAGTGTTTAAAGTTACAGCTTCAGCACCCTGAGGTTGTGGGTTCAAATCCATGCTGTTCCTTGTGACCCTGGGCAAATCACTTAATCTTCTCATTGTCCCAGGTACATTAGATAGATTGTGAGCCCACTGGGACAAACAGGGAAAAATACTTACGTACCTGAATAAATTTGTGTAAACCATTCTGAGCTCCCCTAGGAGAACAGTATGAAAAATTTAATAAAGAGAAATATTTACATCAGAAAAGAGGATTGGGAAGTGATGCAGGTGATGTTTTGTTGGCGTCACTGAGTCCCACTATCTTCAGTGGTGGTGAGAACTGTTATTTTGGGGCCACCAATCCCTCTATGTTAGAGTTGCCAGATTTTATAATAAAATCTGGACCCCTAGACCCAAACCCAGGCCCGCCCAGTTCACCCATCCCCACTCCGTTATGCCACTCCGCTCCCAATCCTGCCCTAGCCCCACCTCCCGCTGCCTGCTCTCATCGGGCAGGAGGAAATCTATGCATGCATGGACACCATGCAATGGTGTCATGCACACGCAAGCGTGCTTGTGAAGTCATCACGTGACATTCGAGCATGTGCGGATTTCCTCCTGCCCAACATGATTTAGAGGAGGCTTTTCAAAATGCGGACAAAGTGCTGGGTTTTGAAAAGCCATCCAGACCCCCGGACAGAAATCCAGACGTCTGGCAACCCTGCTCTTTGTGTTCTTGTTGAAATGGGAGGATTGGTGGTAGGAACTACTATAGAGGGGCTACTGATTCTCTGTTCATTTCTGACAATGGAACGTACCACATAGGGGTGCGTCACCACATGTCACTGGCATAGGGCATATCGAATATCTGCTCCAAAACATGCTCCCCCCGCGCAAACAAACAAGTATTTTATCCCTTTACTCTTCTCAACTTGTGCCCTGAACTTCTCACTCAGCCCACCACACCCTTCGATTAAATTTTTACATGTGTGTCTTATGACTGTTTGTAATGCTTACTGTGAATGTGGTATTGTAACCCACATTGTTAAAGGGGGGATATAACCAAATAAACTATAACCTGTGGGTGGCACATGCTGAGCCCACAATTAAAAAATCCACAAACTGGGATAAAGGGTCCAGCACAGAACCCCGAGTGTTCAAGTGGAACGAGGTTGATTATTCCACAAAATCCCCAATAATTTAATCACACAACAATACCAAGGCCTCCAGGAATTAATATCGAATAATGAATTAATTATTCTTAAGGCGGATAAGGGGGAACGACCGTGGTGCTTAATAAAGCGGATTATGAAAGCGAAGCTAGACGACAGTTAAATGATATTGTAGCATGTAAACGCTTGGATCATGACCCCACGGATGAATTAAGTAAAGACATTGATGAATGGGTACTAAAACACTATCAGGGTAAAATGATCACTAAAAAGGAGTACTATTTTTTGATACAAAAATTCCCTCGGCGATCAGGGATTTATTTTGTACCCAAAATACATAAAGGGGTGAACCCCCCTGCCTGGGCGCCCCATAGTGAACACTCGAAGCCCACAATTAATGCATGGATACTGAGCATGGCCCGCTAGTGCTACTTTTAGCCAATGGTAACCACATATTAGTGCTTAAAGTCACTTAAAGGGCCCTTTAGTTAGTTCCACTGAATATATATTTGAATTCATGCATATGACTTTTAAGAAATTGTCATGTTGCCAAATGTCAATCTATAAATTCTCATATACAGTGTATAGAGAATGAAAGTTTTTTTTCTGAATTGTAAATCAATAGGTATGAAATCAATGTTAAAATCTTTATAGCAAAGTACTGAACAAGTCTTAAGGAATCAGCAAATTTTTGTTAAATTAAATATTGCTAACACTATTTCTGACAGTTCTACAGGAGTGAATTGCTATATTATATACATACATGCAAAAGGAAATGCTTGAAGCTCCTTTTGGTAAATAATTGTGAAAAAACCCCCAATTTTATAGCAATGTTCTATTTCACTAGACGCGATCTGGAAAGTTCACAGAAAAATGCTGATAACATTTTGAAAATGCACGAGCCTTGGGAAGAATTAACTTGGGAGCGTTGCTTTGGCACGATGGCCAGTTTTAATGAAATATAAACACCTGCAAATACAGAGTACTGGGCTTTTATGTTCTGGAGTCAGCTGCTCTGTATCAGAAAGATTCAGGCATGCTGTTCAAACATCTGCTTTGGTGGCTTGTAACTATGTTTTAATCCATATGAACTCTGGGAGAGTAAACACAGCTTTTCTTTTCAAAAGCTGAAAGGCGGCGCTGTTTATTTGGGATAACAATAGACAGCTGACTGTATAAGCCAAACAAGGCACTAAAAATGGAGCAAAATAGAGGACACGGGCTATGCACTGAAATGAAATCTGACTGGGTGACTGAGAAGCCATGTTATGTCCATGATTTACTTTGCAAGCGCTTCTTGTAAAGATGGTTCTCAGTCAACATCAAGACAGCAGATAAATTCCTCTAAATCACAGTAGCTTCAGAGACAGCAGAGAGATTACAGAGTGCGGCATATAATTGTCCTGAAGGAAGCGTAATACACTCCAAAATACCGTTCTCTCTTGTTCGGTTTTATGTGTAAACATAAATTTCCTAGCATTTGCTCACTAGAACTCCTTTGGGTCTTGGTTTTATGCTGTCCCATTTATAAAGTTATGGAGTGGAGGAGAAGCATAATGGTTAGTGCACTGAGTTGAGATCCAAGGAAACTGGGTTTGATTTTCATTGCAACCAGTGGCATAGCAAGGGTGATGGGCTCCCGGAGTGGTGGTGCCCCTCCCTTGCCCTCTTCTCTGCCTCCTCCCCCATACATTCCTTCCCCGCCCCTCCTGCCGAGCGTGCGCGCCCCTTCCCTTCCCCCATACCTCTAACGTTCCCAGCCTGAACAGCAACCCCAACCTGCTGCTCGCGCCAGGGTTGGCTCTTCCTCTGACATCAGTTCCTAGGCGCGGGTCCAGGAAGTGACGTCAAACAAAGAGCCTACACTGGCGTGAGCAACAGGTTGGGGTTGCTGTTCGCACCACGAACGTCAAAGAGGTACGAGGGAATGGAAAGGGCATGCTTGTGGTAGTGGGGCATGGGGAAGGAGCAGGGGGTGGAAAGAAGGATGGGTGTTGGCGCCCCCACCAAGACGGTGCCTGGGGCAGATCATTCCCCCACCCCCCTTACTACTCCACTGTTTGCAGCTCCTTATGACCCTGGGCAAATCACTTAACCTTCCATTTTCCCAGGTACAAAAACCATCTGAGGTTGTAAGCTCACTAGGGACAAAGAAAGTGCCTGCATATAATGTGGACAGTGCTGCATACATCTAGGTAGCACTATAGAAATTATAAGTGGTAGTAGTGGGTTCCAAGTTTCCAACTTTATTCATCACTTGAAATACCGTTTAACAAAAAAAAATACCTAAACGGTTTACAATTGTATAATATGCTTAAAATAGAAATGAAAGGGAAAAACAAACAAACCATACAATGTCATTTGAAAGGAAAAATAAAATTTGAAAGGGGAACATGAAGGAAAGGGGGGGGAGGGAAAACAAAAAAAATACATCAAAGTAAAAAAGAAAAGGGAGGGAACAAAAACAGGGAGGAGAGAACAAGGGTTCACTTCAAGAGAAGCGCTTATCATTCTGTGCTTGCATAATGTGGCTATCCTTGGGGAACAGAATTGAAGGTGCAATTTCACAATTATTATGGGTAATTTCATAACTGACACAACAAAAAGTGGAAGCAAATCCTTGGGGAACAGAATTGAAGGTGCAATTTCACAATTATTATGGGTAATTTCATAACTGACACAACAAAAAAGTGGGGTCCTTTTACTAAGGCGCGCTAATCGATTTAGTACGCATAGCTGCTAAGACACTCATAAAATATAATGGATGCCTTAGCATTTAGCGTGCCTTAGTAAAAGGATCCCTGTGTTACCACATTGAAAAATAGCACAAAAATCAACACAGTTAAGCAAACGATATTGACCTTGAATACCCCTGTGTCGAAAAGACAATCCAATGGGGCAAAGGATACCATCATAGGTCAAAAACTTCATTTTAACAAACATATGTGAAAAATTAATTTTTACTAATCATGTGCTTCAGTCCCTTATTTTCAAAATTTTGTGCTGGATGCTTATATTTTTATTTTTGTTGTGATTTTTTATTACAGTAATTTATCAAACTATCCCCCTCTTTTATAAAGGGCGCTAAATATTAGTACGCGCTATACGCTAACGTGTGCATGTAATCCTATGGACGTGTTAGTGGTTAGTGCATGCATTGATTTAGTGCATGCTAAATTTACGTTAATATGCTCCACGCGCCTTTGTAAAAGAGGGCCTATATTCCAACAATACTGTAAAGCAGGAGGGTCAAAAAGGTTCAAGACTAATCGTGAAGGTGCTGAAAAACAGATGTTTCAAGCTTGGTAAACTGCTTGACTTTCCTAAGTAGTTTACATCATGGAATTCTAAAAATTATTCTTAAAAACAAAAGGGGAAAGACTTGTAAATTTAAGGGAAAAAAATAAAATAAAATGTCATCTAATCAATACAATACTTTGTAAATGGCTCCCACACATCCTGAAATTTCCTGAAAAAAACGTGCTGTATTGCAATAAATCTTTCCATTATATAAACATGACATATGGAATTCCACCAGAAATTATAATTTAATCTACTCCAATTTTTCCAATTATACGTAATTTGTTGAATGGCAACCCCAGTCATTATAAGTAATAATTTGTTATTATTTGTAGAAATCTGACTTTTTGCTCTCATTGCCATACCAAATAGCACAGTATCATATGATAATGCCACTGGGTTATCTAATAAACAATTAATTTGGTCCCAAATTGATTTCCAGAAATTCATAATAAATGGACAATAGAATAATAAATGATCTAAAGTCCCTGCTTCGAGATGACAGTGCCAACATTTATTAGACTTAGAGCTGTGAGGGGGAGGGTAAATTTATTGTTACATATTGTATAAGGTATTGATTATATGATAAGAAAGGGTGGGAAAGGTGGGAGTTAAGAGCATATTATTTGTACCATTGATGATTATTAAGTGTTATATTTATTGTTAATTTGTTTGGATATATTGTTACACTATTTGTAAATTTGAAAATGAATAAAGAATTTAAAAAAGGGGGGGAAGACAAGGATGATAAAATATTAATAAACAAGACATGATACTAAAGGGAAGCAGGTGCAATTTACATGTCCTAAAAATAAAAATGAGAGTGAAGGTAAAAAACTTTAGGGTGAATAGAATGATTTAGGTTGAGCACTTGGGGGCTCATAATCGAAAGAGAAAAACGTCCAAAAACCAGCCTATGTCGGCACTTGGACGAACATTTCTCAAAAACCTCCAAGCGCCAATAATCAAACTGGGTTTTGGACGTATTTCCAAACGATTTAGGTCCTCATAGTGCCGCTCAACGTCCAAAGCTAAACGGGGCGTTTCGGGAGGCGTGTCGAGGACGGGAGTTGGGCGGAACGTGGACCGGCTTAGACTTAGTCGTACAGCATGGATAACCAAAAGTGAAACAGCCCAAGATCGATGGAACTTGGACGTTGTGACTTAGACCATTTGAAACATGGTCTAAGTCACAAAAACCCACCTAAACTCACCAGATATGCCCTGAAACACATAAAACAGACCCCCACACACTACCCCAGTGGTCACCGACCCCCACCCCCAATTCCATAAAATTTTAATCAGAACTTTAAAATTCAGCCTCCAGATCATCATCACCTGGTTGCCTGGCATAAGAAAGCCTAGTCGTCCAGCACAGAGGGAGCTTAAGTCATCTTAGGGGTGGGTTTGGGACCCATAGAGAGGAGGACCCATGCCCATAAGCCCCTGTAATCACTGCATTGATACTTAAATATGTGCACTGCCCTATACACCCCCAAAACCTTTTTTTTACAGGCATATAAGTGGCTTCTGCAGCCATAAGGGCTATTGGGGTGGTAGATAAGTGGGTCTAGGGGATTCTGGAGGTGGTTTGGGGGGGGCTCACCATCACCTATAAGGGAGCTGTAGTGAGGAGAAGACATGGCACTCTGTGAAGTTCACAGCAGTGCCCTATAAGATACCCCACTATTTAGGTGCCCTGTCTGGGTGTTCTGTCCATCACTTTGCAGGCCCCTCCCACGTCCAACAGGGCTTGTTCTAGATGTTTTGGACTTGGACGGACAGTTGGACGAAAATGTGCTTTAAAGATCAACGTTTTAGCGGCTTGGACGATCAGATCTTCAGGACGTATAATTGGACGATTTTCGAAAGTCAACACGTTGGATGTCTTTTTCGAAAATGGGACTTAGGCTCTTTTAGACTTTGGATGACTTGTGAAATGGATGTAAACGGACTTAGACGTCCCTTTCGATTATGCCCCTCTTGGTCTAGATCTCATACACATCTATAAAGAGAAAGGTTTTGAGGTTAGACTTGAATTTATTAGTGTTAGTTTCCTAACTCAAAGTTATTGGAAGAGAGTTCCACAGCATTGGAGCTACCACAGAAAAAATTGTTTTGTGTGTTGTGTCATAAAATATCTGTCGAATGGAGGGAATTGCAGGAAGATATTGTTGGGTTGATTGAAGTGTTCTCAATGTTTCATATGGAATCAACAGTCTATCAATAAATGAGGAGGAATGGATGCTAGCACCTTGAAATCAAGAGAGAATTTTGAATGTGATCCGATGGGATATGGGCAACCAGTGGGCCTTTCTCAGAAGAGGCGTTACGTGCTCAAATTTCATGGCGTTAAAGATAATTTTTATTGCTATGTTTTGAATTATTTGAAGCCTCCTGATTTATTTTTGTGTAATCCCCCGGATATGAACTGACTATCAGACCAACATATGTAAAGGCAAATGTCCCAAAAAGGCTCAATTAGAGCTGCTGGCAAAAAATGGAAAATGTCCAGTCAGCAAGTATAAGTGTAAACAAAAGGCACACTTAACTTTGGTTTCCCAACAGTGGCCTGACCATTTCATGAAATGGCTTCCTCAGGGGATGTGCATCTAGTGCTGAACTCCATGTAAAGTTGAAAGTAGCGTGCCCTCACAGATCAATATTAATTACTGCACATCCATCTTGCTGTCGCATTGCTGTGGATCATAATAGGAGATATAATTAAACAACAGGCTTGGATATACAGTTAAGTATAAAAGAATACACACGTTTGTCAAAACGCTATTGACAAAGTACCTCATGAGAAATTCCTGAGTAACTCAAAAAGCTCTGGGATAGGAGGCAATATCCTGTTGTGAATTAAGAACTAGTTTAAAGATAGAAAGTAGAAATTAGGATAAAATGGTCAATTTTCTCGGTGGAGTACCACAAAGATCAATATTGAAATAAGGAATTTTTAACAGATTTCTAAATAATCTGGAAATGGAAACAAGTGATGCTGTAGCATATCTAGGGTATGTGGCACCCAGGGCCCATCATTTTTTGACACCCCCCATCTATATGAAAAATATGATTTTTAGTAACAATCCACATATTGCACAACAAGAGTGTACCTAGGAAAAGGCAGCATCTTAAACACTGCAGTGAGCACTAGAACACCAACACATACATTGTAAAACTAAACAAGCCAGATCCCGCACAGTCAATTGATCCAGTAGTCAATGCCAACTGAAAACTATGTTCTTCTCATACACACAGAACAGAGATACACCCTCGCCCAATATGGAATAATCACAAACTAAAAATAGAAATATGTAGACAAAAGTTAAACTGAACCGCCAAGAAACCAGACCCTGGATACAATGCAACACCACAAATGCAGTGCAAAATATAAAGACAGTAGATGTAAATTAGAAAAAACTGATGCATAACAATCACCACTTTACAAATTAACAAATAAAAATAAAACAAATAATGAGAAATAAAAAAATATCATTTTATTGGACTAATCTCTGTAAGCTCGGTTCCCATCCCCGCAAACCACCTGATTCCATCCACACAAGCCTTGAATTGTTTATATTAAAGTATAAAAAGAACCAATATTCTGTACAATTTTCAATTTATAAATCAGCGTCTTCTCCCCATTCTCTCTTCCCCATTTCCCTTCAGCGTCCTCAGCCCACTCTCTCTCCACTTTCCTTCAGCGCACGCACATAAAAACAAGCAATTTCATTCTTTCATTCATATAAATTAAAGTCTAAATAATGCCAGTCACATAACAAAACATGATTTTACAAAAATAATTCCCTGCACAGTCAAGCCTGCAAGGATTACTAGATGTCTTTCAGCAGCTCCCTTCCCTCCCTCCCCCTTACCTTTGTGGTCGTCAAAATGATCTACCAACAATAAAATTTTTAAAAAACACAACGCACACTGTACGTATAGAATTGTTAATTATCATTCCTATTCCGGGTTTTTTTCAAAGAGGTCAAAGCAGATGACTCTATGCACTGTCACCTCAGTAACAACCATACAAAAATAGACAAATACCCACCCCCCTCCCTTTTTACTAAACCACCATAGCAGTTTTTAGCGCAGGGAGCTGCGCTGAATGCCCAGCGCTGCTCTGGACGCTCATAGGCTCCCTGCGTTAAAAACCACTATTGCGGTATAGTAAAAGGGACCATATTGTAAAATATAGACAGCAGATATAAATTCAGACACATTTTGATCATAAATTTAAAATAAAATCATTTTTCCTACCTTGTCTGGTGATTTCATGAGTCTCTGGTTGCACTTTTTTCTTCTGACTGTGCATCCAATCTTTCTTTCAGCCTGTATGCTTCCTCTCCTCCACACCTCATTCCCTCCCCCAACTTTTTCTTCCTCTCTCCCTGACCTTTCTTTCTTTCTCTCTTCATGCCCCCTTTCTTTTTTTCTGTTTCTCTTCTTTCCTTCTTCTCCCTGCCTGCCCCCTATCTTTCTTTCTCCCTGCCCTTCCTCAAGCCACTGTCACTGCCGCTGCCATCGGGGAACAGGACCCAAAGCCGCCACCACCGCCGCCCCATGCTCTCCCTGCTTCGGGCCGACCAGCATTCCTCTCCCCGACATCAATTCTGCCGTTGGAGAGGAAGTTCCGCCCAGCCAGGCAGCGATTGGCTGGCCCGAACTTCCTCTCTGATGGCAGAATTGACGTCGGGGAGAGGAAGACTGATCGGCCCGATAGATCGCCAAGGCAAAGTGAGTCCTGGGTGATCGACTCACTTTCCCTTGGCGAGCTATCCGTCAAATTGGGCACCCCTGCCCTAGGGAGAACACTCAGCTCTTTCCTGTGCACCCCCTTGGGGCATGCACCCGGGGCGGACCTTCCCTCCCCTGCTCCCCTAGGTACGCTACTGAAGTGAGGTAATCAAATACATTTTTCATAGTTGTTAAATTGTATGCAAACTGTGTGAACTTGGAGGAGGACCTTGGAATGAGAATTTGGCAGATGAAATTTAATGCAGACAACTCTAAAGTGATGTCTACAGGGAAGAATAAGCCAAATTACAGTTACACAATACTAGATTTCATATCAAGAATATCAATTGGGGAAAGGATCTAGGTGTCATTGTGGACAACACATTGGAATTTTCTGCTTAATGTGCAGCAGTGGTTAAAAAATAAAAAGCAAATAGAATGTTCAGAATTGTTAAGGAAAGGAATAGATAACAAAACAAAGAAACAATACAGTAAAACATTGGTTTGCGAGCATAATTCGTTCCAGAAGTATGCTTGTATTCCAAAGCACTCGTATATCAAAGCAAATTTCCCCATAGGAAATAATGGAAACTCAGATAATTCGTTCCACAACCCAAAAACTTTAATACAAAATATTATACATACTCGCTCATTTAGAACAGTCACTACACTCTTGTAGCGTCAGAGAGAGAAGAATCATCGGCTCAGTTGTGATGATGTGACGTGTGTATACTGTATGTACTTGTATTGCAAGACTTTGCTTGTTTAGAACAGTCACTAACTCTTGCAGCATCAGCGAGCGAAGAACCATCAGCTCAGTTGTGATGTGTGTATACTGTTTGTACTTGTATTGCAAGACATTGCTTGTATATCAAGTTAAAATTTAATAAAATGTTTTGCTTGTCTTGCAAAACACTTGCAAACTAAGTTACTTGCAATCCAAGGTTTTACTGTAATTCCTCTGTATTGCTACATGGAGTAACTGTGCTGTGAATATTGTGTGCAATTCTGGTCACTCTATCTGCTGTTAATGATCTGTAATCTGTTGCTAAAATCGTCTGTAGTACCTGAAGATTGGAGAGTAGCTAATGTTACGCCAGCTTTTAAAAAAGGTTCAATGGGAGATCCGAGAAATTACAGACCGGTAAGCCTGACTTCAGTACCGGGCAAAATAGTGAAAACAATTATAAAAAATAAAATTGTGGAAAATATAGACAAACATGATTTAATGAGACAGAGTCAGCATGGGTTCAGACAAAGATCTTGCCTCACCAATTTGCTTGACTTCTTTGAAGGTAGGAATAAACATGTGGATAAAGGTGAGCCTGTTAATGTAGTATATCTAGATTTTCAGAAAGCTTTTGACAAAGTTCCTCATGAGAGGCTCCTGAGAAAATTAAAGGGTCATGGGATAAGTGGCAAAGTTCAGTTGTTGATTAGGAATTGGTTATCGGAGAGAAAACATAGGGTAGGGTTAAATGGTCATTTTTGTCAATGGAGGAGAATAAACAGTGGAGTGCCGAAGGGATCTGTTTTGGGACCGGTGCTATTAAACATATTTATAAATGATCTGGAAATTGGAATGACGAGTGAGGGGATTAAATTTGCAGATGACACTAAACTGTTCAAAGTTGTTAAAACGCATACAGATTGTGAAAAATTGCAGGCAGACCTTAGGAAATTGGAAGATTGGGCGTCCAAGTGGCAGCTGAAATTTAATGTGGACAAATACAAAGTGATGCACATTGGAAAGAATAGCCCAAATCACAGCTACCAGATGCTAAGGTCCACCTTGGGGGTTAGTGTCCAAGAAAAGAAACCTTTCACCCAATGAGCGACGGCGGCCAAAAAAGCAAACAAGATGCTAAGAGTTATTTAAAAATGGATGGTTAACATGACTAAGAGTTCCTTTTACTAAGGTGCGCTAGAGCCTTAACGCACGGAATAGCATGCATTACATTGCCGTGTGCGCTAGACCTTAACATAGAAATATAGAAACATAGAAATAGATGGAAGATAAGGGCCACGGCCCATCTAGTCTGCCCACCCCAATGACCTACCTTTCTCTGTGAATAGATCCCACGTGTCTATCCCATTTGGCCTTAAAATTAGGCACGCTGCTGGCCTCAATAACCTGAAGTGGAAGACTATTCCACCCTTTCAGTGAAAAAGAATTTCCTAGTGTCCCCGTGCAGTTTCCCGCCCCTGATTTTCCACGGATGCCCCTTTGTTGCCGCGGGACCCTTGAAAAAGAAGATATCTTCTTCCATCTCGATGAGGCCCATGAGATACTTGAATGTCACCATTGCACGATACAGTGGCAGGATTACTTCCTTCATCCTGGTTGTGATACCCTTCTTAATGATGCCCAACATTCTGTTCGCCTTCCTTGAGGCTGTGGCGCACTGCGCTGACGCCTTCAATGATGTGTCTACCATCACTCCCAGGTCTCTTTCAAGGTTACTCACCCCTAGCGGTGATCCCCCCATTTTGTAAGTGAACATCGGGTTCTTTTTCCCTACATGCATGACCTTGCATTTTCTTATGTTGAAGCTCATTTGCCACTTTTCGGCCCACTCTTCCAGCGTTGTCAGATCTTTTTGGAGGTCTTCGCAGTCCTCCATGGTTTTGACCCTGCTGTATAGTTTAGTGTCATCCGCAAATTTAATAACCTCACATTTTGTTCCCGCCTCCAGGTCGTTAATAAATATATTGAACAGGAGCGGTCCCAGCCTGATCCCTTGTTGGTTCCAACACCAGTTGCCTGAGTCTTGCTCCCTTCATAGAGTTTAATAGCCTCCTGCTGCTGCCGGAAGCAGAGGAAAGCCTGTCCCAATCCACATCAGGCATGTTGAAGTCACCTAACAATACTGTGTCCCCACGCAAGGTGATATTCTCTATATCTCCGATTAATTCCATATCTAGGTCATCCTGTTGTCTTGGGTGTCTGTATATTACGCCAAGATACAGGCATTTGTCCTTCCCTCTGGCCAAATTTACCCAAAGGGATTCCCCAGTGTAGTGGACATCTGTGATTCTGGTGACTTTAATGTCATCTTTAGTATATAATGCTACACCTCCTCCCATTTTTCCCTCCCTGTCCCGGCGGAGCAAGTTGGCATTAGTTCTAGAAGTGTAGCATGCGGTAATTTCCTGTGTGCAGTAAAAACACTAGCACACCTTTGTAAAAGGAGCCCCTCCCACGTCCAACAGGGCTTGTTCTAGGCGTTTTGGACTTGGACGGAAGGTTGGACGGAAATGTGGTATAAAGATAGACAATTTAATGGCTTGGATGATCAGATCGGCAGGACGAATAATTAGACGATTTTCGAAAGTAAAAAAAAGTTGGACATATCTTTTGAAAATGTGTCTTAGGTTATTTTTAACTTTGGACGACTTGCGAGATGGAGGTAAACAGACTTATACGTCCCTTTCGATTATGCCCCTCTATTTGTTTATTTGTATAAAGTTGTTTTGTTTGTCTCCTAATTTTAAACTGTCATACACATTGAAGTATCTGAAATTGCGTGTACAACAAATTTTTAATAAACTTGAAACTTGACCTGGATTGGCCATGTGAGAAAGGGCTACTGAGCTTGATGGACCTTTGGTATGACCCAGTAAGGCTATTCTTATGTTCTAAGGTAGTTTAATTACAAAAAGTACAGTTAAAGGCAACCAAAATGAGTAAGGGGATGGAATGAATCATATGATAACTAGTGAGACTGGGGCTATTCAGCTTGGAGAACAGCTGAAGGCAGTACACTGAAGATCTCACAGCAGTTTAAAAAAACCTAGAGGTTTTAATCATTTTATTATTGTACAATTTGGTTTACCATCCAGCCCCTGGAGGATGAAGCAACTGAGACTTAGACAAATCTGTGTCCCAGTTTACTAATTGGTATATATTTATCTTTTCCTAATTTGTCTGTCTAATTCTTTATATAAAAGTACCACACTAATACATTGTGATAAATAGTAATAAGAAAATTTATAGTGTTTACAATAGGAATTTCTATACTCATTTCAGATCCACCATAGACCACATTTGAGAATGAGAAGCAGAAGGATGCTCCTATAATCTACTATTTGGCAGTTAAAATTTAATGTGAATAAATGCAGAGTGATGCATTTAGGGAGCAAAATTCAAATGAGTTTTATGTGCTAGTGGGTGAGAGGCTGATAGCCATATATGGAGAGGGGGACCTTGGGGGTGTTGGTGTCTGATGTTCTCAAGATGGTGAACCATTGTGACAAACTTTTGACCACAACCAGAAGGCTGCATAGAGAGAGGCAAAACCAGCAGAAGAAGAGAAGTATTAATGCCCTGTACAAGTCATTGGAAGAAATATCTTGCTAAGGACATGTAGAAAACCCACTGGGTGGATCAATAGGCAGCTAACCTTTGCTGAGGTCATGAAAGTGGCTGTTAATAAGGAATTCTTAAGTGTAAGTCAAACTAAGAAGGTGTGGGGGATGGGGGTGGGAAAAGGCATGAAGGGAATAACAATAAAGGGAGAGGGGTAAAAAGAAGTACAGTGGTGCCTCGCATAACGAACGCCTCGCACAGCGAACGCTGCACACAACGAACTTCATGTCTTGATTCATACAACGAACTTCGTTTCACACAACGAAGTCGCCTGAGCTTCCACGATCGCTGCCGATGTATTGCATCCTTCCGCGCAGGCACTGCAGGCAGTCGTTAGTCACTGCGCTTAACGCGTTTCACATAACGAACTTTTCACATAACAAACTTGCTCCTGGAACGAATTAAGTTCGTTGTGTGAGGCACCACTGTATATGAATGTATGTGGGATAGGTCATATGATAGATTGGGTAGCTAGGATAACAGCATGTAGAATACTGAAGGGGAAACAGGATTAGATCAAGAGAAATGGGAGGGAGTTAGTGGCAACCATCCTTTTGGTGGGCTAAGTGTGGGAGTATTCTTTCAGCAGATAAGAAGAAGATGGGGTGATAGAGGAGGTTGGAAATAAGGCAAAGTGGGGGGATGAAGGAAAAAGGTAAGTGATCCCTCCCTACCCACCTTAGAGATTTGGGGAAATTGATATCAGACAACCATGGGTGGGGAACATGGGGTTGTGCATTGGGGAAGTATGGTTAGCATTGTCAGGAGAGGGGGATGCTTTAAGTTGCACCTTGGTGGAGATAAGGGCTTAACCAGGCTGCCAAATGGGGCAAAGAAAATAATTGGAGGACAAGGGAAGTATAGTTGGTTGGATGCAGTTATGCTTGGGAGAGATACCACACCCAGTTGGGGACTGTAAAGTTAACTGTTTATGTGCTTTGTTACAAGAATTTCATGGGGGGGGGGGGGGGTTTAGGCTAGGTCGTCACTGACTTGCCAGCAGATAAAAGGGGGCAAAATAGAGAAAAAGGCCATCTGGTAGGAGTTGGAGTTAAATGTTTAAGTGATATTGTAAATTTATGATTGACATAAGAGTTGATAAACAAACTGCGGCCAAGACGTTTCCACTGAAGTGGTGTGGTGTCATTTTTTGTGTGGTTATATGTTTGGTTGGCTTGCGATGGTATGAGTGCCACAGTTAAAAGACTGAAAGTAGTTCTGAGAAAGTTGACAAAAATGGAGTTTGTACCAAAAGACATGAAAAGAAATAGGAAGATCTGAATATGTATATGGTAGAGAAAAGAAAGGATATAGATTCTTAAATACTAGAAAAGTATTAATAAACAAACAAAACTTTTCCAGAGATATGAAAGCGGTAGAACTAGAGGACAGGAATTGAGATTACAGGGAAGTACACTTGGAGTAATATCAGGAAATATATATTTTTATTTTTCATGGAGAGGATGGTGGATAACTGGAATAACAAAGTTTACTTAGACAAATAGACTAGTTGAAAAACAATCTGGCTGGTGATTATATCTTTGTTCATAATGATAGGTACACCATGAATCTGTGTTCATATAAAGGCAAAAGTTTATGCCTACAAATGAAATAGTCCAGCTGCCAAACAGTACAGCAAAAAAATCTATATTAATGTGTTAGACAATATCAATTAATGGTGAAAGACCCACAATTCAGCTAAGAAATATAACAGCAAAGTTCAACATCAGTGTTGTGGATGCTCTGATGCTATTGTGGTTGTCTAAAGGCCCCATTGTGCAATATGACAAAATTTGAATTGCTATTTTTCATTAATTGTGATTTAATTGAATTAAATGAATATTAATTGTCTAAATACTCTAAAATTACAGCTGTATGCTAAATTTTGCAGAAGAGAATTGACTGGTCACCTAAAAAAAGAGCAACAACCATAACGTTAAGGAAAGAAGATTACAGTTACTGAGAGATTGCAGCCAAAATTGGTCAAGGTGTGTCATCGGCCAGGGTACTGAAACCCTGCAAGCACTTTGAAGAGACTTGAAGCATCAAAAACAAGGTTGGATGGGGCTGGAAAATGGTTACAACACCTCAGACTGATAGAAAGATAGTGAGAATGGCTCTACAGAATTGCAAATTACCTGCCACTGACATTAATAAGTCACTGGCCGGAACAGGAGTGTTGGTGTCAACAATGAGATCTGAATCTCCATTTGTGCAGTGACGGTGCCCACTGTGTTCATCGGCAACCAGGTGAGGTCTGCTTGCCAGAGTGTACTACTGTCATCATGAAGCATCTTCTGAGTGTGATCTTGTGGGTCTATTGCAGGTGCTTGATGGAGTGATGAATGCAGACAAATGCATAAAGGAGGTCCTTCAGCCCAAGGTCCTGCCCTCTTTGGTGCCAGTCGACCATTTTTCAACAGGATGATACCACATGCCAAGAAATGTCTCACCTGGTTCAAAGAGAACAAGGTTGCGTTTCTGGACTGGCCAGGAAACAGCCCAGATTTCAACCGCATTTAGAATTTCCGGGCCAGATTAAATAATAATAATAATAATAACAACTTTATTCTTTTAAACCGCCATAACCAAAAGTTCTAGGTGATTTACACTAAAAAGTGCTAGACAATCAGCGAAATACAATAATACAGTAAAAAATACAAATATTTGTAAAATAGAATTTCAATAATAAAACTCACTAAATAATAAACTTATCGAACAAAGTGGTCTTAATTAATTTCCGAAAACTGCAATAGGATAACATATCTTGCTGAATACATTTACCTAACCAAGATTGTTGCCTACCAGCTTGAAATGCTAGGGTCCAATCTAAAGAGAGTAATAGTGGCAAAGTAACCATCCAACAAACATAAGCTGATAACAACAATCAACTCTTGGTTTCACATAACACCTATTTATCTCCAAAGACTTGTGGACAGCATGCCAAGAAGATGTGAGGCAGTAATAAAGGCTAAAGGATATCAAACGTGCTATTAGTGAGACTGATGAAATCATCAGATAACTGGACATATTATCATTATTAGCTTGGGTAGCTTATGAACAGCATTATTTTCATGAAATGTGCCAAATATTATGCTGGTCTTGTTATGTGGTTACAGAGTTTCTGTTATTAGTCAAAAATGTATGCATTAAATATAATTATGATGTTATAGCCATATTTTTTTAAAAAAGCAAAATGCCTAAAATGCTTGGTGTTCCCACAGTTTTGGCCACTCGTGTATCTATTTGTGGATGTTTGCCTCTTTATTTTCTGTTGAAAAGTAGATATAACAGCAATCACTTGAATAAATCATTTGTTATTCTGAAGTCATGTTATAAATTTAAGTTTTGGATGACTTTTCAGCTCTTCTATGCATAACTATTTACAGAATAAGATCCTGGAGCTGACTTGAATGTCAAACATGGAAAAACGCATACATAGTACTCAGAATACAGAATGCTTTTGCAAACATATATACATTAAATAACCTATGAATTCAATAGAATGAGCTATAGAAAATGCAGATTCCTTTTACTGCTTCTTTGTCCTATTTAAAGTCCCTCAGGAGGATTTGGATTTGTTATCCAGAGTGATTACAGAGGTGACTTGCAGTTTGATTACTGATTGTAGTAAGGGATTTAAAAAATTTGCATGTTAATGATGTCAGATGTTTGAAAGCTTAAAAATTTTCTAGCAACTCTTTGCAACTATGGTTTGAATCAGATTATGAATGCACCTACACATTCAGTGGTTTATACCCTGGATCTAATTTTTGGATCTAGGTTAACATTGCAAGAGAGGGGCCTGAAGATGTTGGGGACAAGAGCTGTGCTCTGATTTGATCACGGGTGCATATTATTTTGTATATTAGATTTTAATTTTATTTAAAATGTGGGAAATGTGAGCAATGGATTTAAAAGTGAGGTCAGAAAGGGCCAAGGGAGAACAAAGATGAACTATTTTCATGATAAAATGATGAGAATGGATTGGTAAGGATTAGATGAACCCCTCAGGAGGGGAAGTAAGTGGATAATTGAGATTCAAAATTACATAACATCAATAATAATTTTTTTTAAAGAAGCAAATAAGCAATAGGTTAGGTCTGCTTGGTTTAATGAAAATCTGAGAAGAGGGAGCAAAAATGGAGGAAATAATTAATTGCAGGTAATGAGTATAATTGATAGAAAACTGTTAATACTTATGGGAAGGAGATTATTAGAGACAAAAGGGGTTACCTTTCATTGCTAGTTAAAAAAAAAATTCACCAATGAGACAAAATAACCTGTTTTCTACAGTGAATTAGTTATTGAGAAAAGTTCAAGGTTATGACCATTTGCCCCTTGAAAAAGGCTGAGTCTATCCCCTTACACATTATTTTGGGCCTTCTCGTTCTAGGCTTCCTTTCAATTGAAAGAAGTCCACCTCTTCTGTATTTAAGCCATGGAGATTTGTAAATGTCTCTGTAATACCTCTTTCTTTCAGAAGGGTTGTGTGTGTGTGGGGGGGGTGGGGTGGATTCTAGCTGAAATAGATTAATAGGGTCCAGATGGGGGGGTGCCAGGGCAGGATTAACAAATAGGCCCAGTAGGCATGTGCCTAGGGCCCAAAATGGTCAGGAGGGCTCAATGAAAGAGGGTATTTTTTTTCAAACTGTGATGGCCCCCCCCCAGCATCAATCGGCAACACAGCCCCCCGATCGGCAACGCGGGCCCCCCATCAATGGACCAATCGGCAACGGACCCCCTCCCCCATCGACGGAAAGTAAGATGACCAAGGAACGCGGGTAAGAAAGGCAACACCAAGTGTAATTTTCCAAGCGGTGCTGCTTGCCCAAAGCTTCCCTCTGTCACAGCTTCATGTTTCTGCCGGGGCGCATCAGAACGGGGAAGGGGGCCCAGTGTACTTGTGTGCCTAGGGGCCCTCGTAGAATTAATCCTGCCCTAGGGTGTACAGGTTGGGGTGGGAATGTGATCGGGGTGATAAAGTCTGAGTAAGAATGAAATTGTAAGATACAGGTTAAAGTCAGGATCATCAGACCAGGGAGGAGGGGTGTATGTTCCAATTGAAGCTATTGTACTAGCTCAGCATGCTAACTGGTTGTACTCCATCTTAATGCTGGAGCAAAATTGTAAGTGCAAAATTTAGCTTCATTTTGGGAAGTTTTGTGACGGGGGAAAATGAACTATTGAGCTCACCATTTCATTTGCAAAATTCAGAATTTTCAACACTGATCTCAATATGATTCTTGATTTAATATGAGGTTTCACTTGCACTAATTTTTTTTTAATGAAATGCATGCTCATCTGCACCCATGTAAACATATGTAAGCACTATTCTTATTTACTAAATTGCACTCTAAATATAATGACAAATTAGATGTCAATGCTTTTTAATGGGGCTTTCAGTTGTGATGGCCATCGATCTCTTCTGTTGAAGCAAAATTATTCTCTCAGACCATATAATCTATTCATCAAACCCACCACTGTTTCAATTATTTAATAAAAATGACTACTTGTATATGAAACTTGTTCAGCATTGTCAAAGAAACCTAACGTGTTATGTCAACTTGAACAATTCTCATGGTGCTCTTTTACTGTAGAACTCATTAAATACTCTAGATAAATGAACTATGAATGCAGCAGTATCTTAAGGTATCTGTACTGCAGAGTACACCTGCAAGTAAGCACTTAAAGGTGAATATCCATTCATTTTAAGCAGTTTTAATAAACATTATCACATGGTCAGTTCTTTAAAATGGCAGTATGCTAGATATAATATATTTAGATTTCAGTAAAGCCTTTGACATGGTTCCTCATAGGAGGCTCATGAAAAAACTTGACCAGCTGAAGTTAGGACCCAGAGTGGTGAACTGGATTAGAAACTGGTTGACAGACAGACAGACAGACATCAGAGGGTGATGGTTAATGGAATGTGCTCAGAGGAAGGAAAGGTGAGTAGTGGAGGCCCTCAAAGATTGGTGCTGGGGCCAATTCTGTTCAATATGTGTGTGTAAATGATAATCCTGAAGGGATAGAAGGAAAGGTTTACCTTTTTACGGATACCAAAATTGATAACAGAGTGGGCACCCTGGAGAGAGTGGAAAACATGAAAAAGGATCTGCAAAAGTTGGAAGAATGGTACAAAGTTTGGCAAATAAAATTAAATGCAAAGAAGTGCAGATTGATGCATTTGGGGAGTAGAAATCTGAAGGAGATGTATGTGCTGGGAGGCAAGAGGCTGATATGCACGGATGGAGAAAGGGACTTTGGGGTGAAAGTGTCTGAGAATCTGAAGGCAACAAAGCAGTGTGGCAAGGCAGTGACTGTAGCAGGAAGGATGCTAAGCTGTATAGAGAAAGGCACAACCAGCAGAAGAAAGGAAGTGTTGATGCCACTATATAGGCTGTTGGTGAGGCCACACTTGGAGTATTGTGTTCAGTTTGGGAGGCTGTATCTGGTCAAGGATATAAAAAGACTTGAAACTGTCCAGAGGAAAGTGACAAAAGTGGTAGGGGGTTTGCACCAAAAGAAGTATAAGAAGAGACTAGAGGACCTCAAGATGTGTACTCTGGAGGAGAGGAGAGACAGAGGTGATATGATACAGACATTTAAATATTTGAAAGGTATTAATATAGGACCAAATCCTTTCCAGAGAAGGAAAATTAGCAAAACTAGAGTATATAAAGCAAAAATTAGCAAAAATTGAGGGGTGGTAGGAGTAATGTTAGGAAATTATTTTTCATGGAGAGGATGGTGAATACCTTAAATGCCTCCTCGAGGGAAGTGGTGGAGATGAAAACTGTGATGGAATCGCTAATTAGAATATGAATGGGTTAATTTTCACGGGCTGAATCCTGCAAATGAGATGGTTTGGATAGGCTGGAGTGAGCTTCAACGGCAACTCTAGTAGTTGAAAACTAAGTTCAAGTATCAGGTAGACTTCCAAGGGGAAATTCTGTATAGGATGCCAGGTTCTGCAGCTGCCTAACAAGTGGCTGAGAATCGCACACCAGTGTCCTATACAGAATCGCGTCTGCCCTAAAGGACATATGCCTAACCCTGCCTAACCACCCTGATTCTCTAACAGGAACTGGTTATAGAATCACATGCCAGTGAGCTGATCGCGGCAAGGGAATCTCCCTACTGCAAACAACTGAGCAGCAGCAGCGACCCCTCTCTGAACACTGTCCATATCATGAGGGATACCCTATTCCTCCTGCTGCCACTCCCAAACCCTAATCGACACTGTCCGCAGCTAAAAAACATGAACTTATCTGCAAACCGCTGTTTGTTATATAATGCGGGGTGCCAGCTGATTGCCAAGCATGGAACCCCTGAACCTCGCAAGTCGGCTGACAGGAGGGCTGCCTCTACCCCTGAACCCCATGACACTGTCTGCAGCAGGAGGGATGCCCAATTCATCATCATATCAGCTGGCACCCCACATGATATAACAAACAGTGGTTTGCAGATAAGTTCCTGTTTTTTAGCTATTTTATTAAGGGTTTAAAATTCACCAGGCTTTATATTTCTCAGGAGCTTTATCACCAATGTCATTTAAAGCATTGTTGATTTATTTATTTCAATCCTATTTAAATTTAATTCTCCACACTATATAGACTCCAGGGTTTTGGGCAATTGATAAACAATTTTTGCATTCACTTATAGTCTAAAGAGAAAGAAAAAAAAGCAATTTAAAAAAAAACTTTTGCACTATGAATTACAGATTTTTAGATTAGCCCACAGAGTGTTTTAAAATGGTGTGAGTGGGTAATATCTGCCATGCACGCTGATGCATTTGATGGTGTTGAACCCTGGTGAACTTGGATAAAACCTTCCACATGAGTTCCCACTTACTGATGTAAAACTCTGTTTATAATTTCCAACCAAACATTTGGTATAAGGGGCTCAGTTAGCCCAAAACCCTTCAGGTGTCTGGAGAATAGAGAGCAGGTCTGGTTTTTGGAGTGAGTAAGAATCAACATGCTTGCTTGGAAAAATCACTCCACGGCAGTGAGACATCTAGGCAGCAATGTTAGCCAAACAGGCTGAAACTGTTTCTTAGACTTTAGGTGAAATTTTGGGTATAGAGAGGTAGATCTGGGAGTCATCAGTATATAGGTGATACTGGAAGCCAATGATATGGATATTAGGGGTTTGGTTAGACCATTCCTTATCTTTTGATCCTCATGTTAATTTCTTGATTAAGATGATGTTCATTAGTGAAGACATGAAAACTGCCAATCAAGTGGAGAAAGCTTCATCCAAGGCTAGACAAATGATGGGTTGTATCCGTAGAAGTTTCGTCAGCCGGAAGCCCAAAGTCATAATGCCGTTGTACAGATCCATGGTGAGACCTCATCTGGAATATTGTGTTCAATTCTGGAGGCCACATTACCAAAAAGATGTGCTGAGAGCTGAATTGGTTCAGCGAATGGCCACCAGGATGGTCTCAGGACTCAAGGATCTCCCGTATGAGGAAAGGCTGAGTAAATTGCAGCTATACTCACTCGAGGAACATAGAGAGAGGGGAGACATGATTGAGACGTTCAAATATATCACGGGCCGTATCGAGGTGGAAGATGATATCTTTTTTCTTAAAGGACCCACGGCCACAAGAGGGCATCCGCTGAAAATCAGGGGCGGGAAATTTCATGGCGACACCAGGAAGTATTTCTTCACCGAAAAAGTGGTTGATCATTGGAATGAACTTCCCCTGCAGGTAATTGAGACCAACAGCGTGTCAGATTTTAAGAAAAAATGGGATAGGCATGTGGGATCTCTTAGGGGAAGAAGTTAGGGGGGGTGGGTCATTAGAGTGGGCAGACTTGATGGGCCGTGGCCCTTTTCTGCCATCATTTTCTATGTTTCTATGTTTCTAAGATGATGTTCTTATCAATGAGAAAATTACATCATCTGCAAAAATATTTTGATGTTCTGTGTTTTCAAATACTGGTTCAAGCATTATTATTTTCTGATTATTGTAATGTGATATATTTGGATTGTCCAGAGCAGACTATGCAACAGCTCCAGACAGTTCAGAATACCATGGTCCAGCTTATATTCTCTAAATCTGATCATAGTTCTCATTATTATAGGTATTTTCATTGGCTTCCAGTTTAGGCAAGTTCTATTGTAAGTATGACCATGTGGCTCTTCCACCTACTACAAGAGATTACAGGTTGTGGTCTACTTGCCCTTTTTACTTTCCTGCTATTTGAGGGCAATAATCAACAAGATTATTTAATTCTTCTGCTTTTCAGACTGCTCAAGGGTGGAGATCCTTGCTTTCTCAGTTGACAGCTATTGCAGATTATAAAGTTCTTAAAATTTTTTATTCACTAAATTTGTCTCTTGAATTGTATTATACATTGTTGAATTCTTGAATTACTCTACAGTATATGTTTGTAATATTTGGGTATGCCTTGTTTTTAATATGTAATCCACATTGAATTTGTTTGCAGGCATTTGTAGAATACAAGAATATAAAATGTTATGTTATGTTATGTTATGTTACAGCACTTAGAAATGGTTGGCTTTCCTTGCTACTGAGACCCTGCTTTTTCTGCAGCACTTGAAATACACGTTTTCTATGCAAGTTCAATGTGATCCATGTTATCTAATTTTTCAATTATCCAACTATGGGATGGTCCTGTTTATATTGGATAATCGAGGCTCTACTATATCGGAGTTTATGACCAGTGGCTCCTTTTACTAAGGTGCGTTAAGGCCTTAACACACGGAATAGCGCGCGCTAAATTGCCGTGTGCACTGGACCTTAATTCCAGCATTGAGCTGGTGTTATTCTAGAAGCGTACTGCGCGGTTTAGTGTGTGGTAATTTCGTGCGTGCGCTAAAAACGCTAGTGCAGCTTAGTAAAAGGAGCCCCGAGTGTAAATTTAAAAACCATATATAATCCAGTTCTCATAGGCATGCTAAACAAATCAATGTACCTCAGAAAACCCCAAAAAATAACAGAAATCATACAAATGGAGCATATTTTTTTCTTAAATTCTATTGATGCTACAAACGTTCATTAATATAATCATTAGGTGTCATACGTGTATTTTTATAATTTTTTCAATACATATACAAACGTGGATATTCTGATTAGGACCAAGTTTCAATCAATCTCTCTCTCTCTCTCTCTCTCTCTTTCAAAGGAATCAGCCTCTTCCACTTTTTTTCAAAAAGGTTTCCATTTTCTAGGTTATCTGCCCTCAGAAAGCAAACAAAATTTATACAGATCTCTGCCAGGTGGTTCACATGTTTTCAAACACACTTTGGGGCCCTTTTAATAAAGCTAAATACTGTACATTGTATTTTATACCTATGGGCCACATGACACTTTGAGCATGCAAATTTTGTCAACCCATGCTAAGCTTTAGTAAAAAGACCCTTTTATTAGGCCTCAAATCACACTTTACTATATATATATAAATTCAAATAGTAGTCTTCAAATAGCAAATCACTTGTAGCTTGGGGCTATACTTTAACTATGATCTATAATTGTAGAACTGAATGCTAATCAATATAATCAAGCAAGCCATCACATTTCACAGCCTGTAGTTCAAAAAACCAATATTGTTCCCAGCAGTTCAAAACAACTCTACAATCCCCTCCCCTCTAAGAATAAATGATGTGTATAATTACAAAAAAATTATAAATACAAGCTGAATATATATAGTTCACTTCACCACACAAAGTATATTCAGAAAAACCTCACTGTACCCGAGGTAGTCAGAGACAGTATGGTGAAGTGTATAATTATAAACCACCTTAAATCTTGAAATTGATAGAATGTTAATAAACTGTGTGACATGACATGAGCTGCCGGATTTCCAGTATGTACGCCACTGTTATTTCATTAATCTAACCTTTATCAATCTGCTAGCCCTGCCATGTAAATCAATTACAGTCTCAAACCATCATAGAGACAACAAAAGAGGGCTTACAGTCTTTGGATGGTTTTCAATAATAATACTTTTGAGTGAAAGGACATTGACATCGATGGCCACTAATAGTTACTAATAGTTTATTCACAAAATAAATATTCCCTATGTGCTCAATAGTCATTCAGAGAAGAGAATAATCCTATGGAGGTGTCATTAACTTTATCTGAGCACATCAGCAACCTAATCATCCTGCCAGTTTCTTGGCATAAACACTTCCTCATTCTGCTGGGCCATAGGCAGTTTGATGTTCCATTTTGGGAATGGGAATTATAACTTAGGGAGCTGAGCCCTTATTAATTTGTTCACTACTTTCTCATGCAAATGGATGAAAAACAAAACAGGGAGACATTTTCTAAACTCATGGGCCTACTTCCCTTTTTAGGGGTCATTCTGTGCATCATTGAAGGCAAAGTCACAAGACCACAGATATAGATCACAGCAGACCATTCATCAATCATGATATCCTTCCCCTGACTGACAAAGTTTGTCTATTGCAGGGCAAAGAAGAACCTTACGTCAGGAGGCAGTGTTGAAAGGAATTAAAATCACTGTATCTTAGAAGTTGTGCCAAGAATTTCAGATTTGGTGTTTGGTTGAGGAGATCCTATTCAAATATATGGTGGCTAGACATTTAGGGCCAAATTCTGTAAAGAACGTCTAACTTTAGGCATCCACAATATGGACGTTCATCGACTTAGACGTCCAAATAAAGTTAATAATAAGTCCAATTAATGACTTTAACAAGCATTAATTGGAACTTAGACGTCTAAATGCTGGGCATGATTCTACAAATAGACGTCCACAATTTCATGGACACCCATCGTAAAAAGCTGCACCTAAAAATAAGTATGGGCGTGACATAGACAAAGGAGTGGGAGTGGCTTCAATTTGGACATTTATTTAGAGAATTGCATGCTGCTCAGTGCCCGAACACATCTACCTAATGCCTAAAATGTAGACATTGCAAAACCAGGTCTACTGTTGAGCATGAGCTGGGCGCTAGGTAGACACAAGTTAGGTGGATGTGACTTAGGTATCACTTAGCCAGGCCATAGGCATCTGTTTATAGGTGATCGGGGCTTTTATTTTTGGAGTATAGAGGGATCCAGGTTGATATTAAGCTCAAAATATGTTTAATATTGCATTACTCAAGCAAAGCACATGAAATAAATAAATAAAAAATAAATAATAAATATAAATATATATATATATATATATATATGTATATATACACACACACACTAGTATTTAACCCCGTTACATTAACGGGTGCTAGAATAGATGTTTGTGTCTGTCTTTCTCTTTCTCTCTGCTTGTCCGCTTTCTGTCTGTCTGTCTTTCTGTCTCTCTCTTTCCTCAGCTGTCCACCACCACCCATTGCCTGCTCCCCCTGTTCAGCAGTAGCCCTTCTCCCTTCCTTTTACCTCCCCCGTGTCCAGCAGCACCCCTTCTCCCTTCCTTTTACCTCCCCCCGTCTAGCAGCACCTCTTCCCTGTTCCCTCCTGTCCAGTAATAGGCCTTCTCCCTTCCTGTTACCTTCCCCCTTGTCCACCAGCACCTCTTCCTCGCTCTCCCTGTCCAGCAGCACCCCTTACCTGCTTTTCCTGTGCGTTCGTGTCTGCCCTCCTCTTCAAAAAAGCCTGCTGAGGATCGCAGCCGGCTGTAGCGAACCGGTGTGTCAGAGGGAACGTGCTACTGAGGTGCAGAGCGGTCTGCGAGGTTCGCTACTGCCAGCCGCTATTCTCAGTAGGCTTTTTAGAAGAGGAGGGCAGACAGAAGAGCCACTTCAGTGGACTAGATGGAGGACTGCTTCTCGAAGAGCAGGGAGGTCCACACTTTACAATTGCTCTGCCAGTAGCGCGCATGCGCACTCCTGCCTGTTACGGACATACGGATCACGGATCACGCAGGTAGGAGTGCGCATGCGCGCTTAGCGTTTTATTATTATATATTGTATACTAAACCTAATTTCCAAAAGGTTAAGAAATTAAAACGAAATACACTACTCACACAATGGCTGCAGTAGTTTAGAGCACCTGAACATGTCTGATGCACAATCTTGACATCATTGTGACATCATCAATATGCACCTAGATGGCAGAATGTCACTACTGTAGCTCAGTGGTTAAAGACACTGTTCCCATCTTCCAAAGGGCATGGGTTTAAATCCCAAAAATGGTCAGATACCCCAGCACATATTCCTATTTTTTAGTGGCATTCTACCATCTAGCTACATATTGACGATGTTACAATGTTGTCAAGATTGTGCATCAGACACGTCCACTTGCTCTGAACTACTGCAGCCATTGTGTATCATAATCCTTTACTGTTCCTGTAACTTACCCTTATCCTGAAATGTAATTCTACTGGAACTGCCCAGTTAATTTCTATATTGTAATCCGCCTAGAACCGCAAGGCACAGGCGGAATAGAAATCCGTAATGTAATTGTTTGAGTAGTGTATTCCCTTTTATGTTCTTAACCTTTTGGAAATGAGGTTTAATACACAATATATATATTGTGACAGGGAAGCTCCTGTCACGGTGAAAACTACTACTAAAACTCCCCAGAATGCAGCACAAGGCTGGATAAAACCAGGCATGGAGTCAGGACAGCTGGCTCAGGCAAAAGAAGGCAAGCCCAGGCAGGTTCCAGCACAGCTGAAGAGCCAATTAAGAAAGGCTCTGCAGACCACTGATTTCCCCTATCACTCCTTTCCTGAAGTCAGGGAGAAACCTGAGGCTAATTTAGAAGGGGGTGGAGTCAGACCCCGGGGTTGGCCTTATAGGAAAGATCAATGTACTGGAGAAAGGAGAAGGGAGGAAACTCGAGAAGGAACGAGAGTGCAGAGAGAGGAGAACCAGAAGGAGTGGTTGAGAAGCCAAACTACTCACGGGGGTTCCAGGTCACAGAGGGTGCCTCAAGTCCAGCAGGAACGGAGGGCAAGAAGCCCACACCTAGGGAAAGGTGTTACTGCCCTGGAGAGGTATTGTGACTGGCAACTCAAGCCCCAAAGAGCAGGGCTGAGAAAGCCTCCCCAGAGAAAAGCTGCAGATAGTTTGGCAGACGTGCAGAGAGGGGGAGGGGGAGGGGAAGCACAAACAGAAAGAAGTGAAGAAACTTCAAGCCGGAGTTCCCGGGAGTGTGAATGGGAAATGGACAGCATACTAAGTAATGAGATAAGTGAAGAGGGCATGGACCTTGGAGAATATGATGTTTGCATGTCCTAAGTTAAACTCCTGAAGAACGGTATCCTATTGTTTGTATACCCGACAGCATGAGCAGTGCGGGCAGAGGTAACAAGGTGCTAATAATGTGTTAAACAAATGCAGAGAGAGCTGAGAAGGAAAGGCTGGACGCAAGCCGTGCTCAGCTAGCTAGGCTCATAAAAGGCGAAGTCCAGAGTGAGAGCAATCAAGCCCGGCAGGGGCTACGAGCCAAGGAAAGCTTTAACTGACTTATAAGTTTGCTGGGATTTTCCTGGTGATAAGGAAGTGCAATCTTGCTCCTTAATAGAACCTGGACTGAAAGAATAATGGGGGGAGAGGCCCTCTAAGCACTGTAACCAACTGAGGTGAATGTTTTATGTTTTTTTCTTCCGCTGTGTATTTTCTTTGAACTTTGGGTTAGTAATAAACCTGATACTTTATTCTAAAGAATCCGGTATCCGGGTCTTCCTTCCACTGCCATATAAAAGGCGTATTAAAAATCTTACTTGTGGTCCGGGCCGCAGTTTCCTACTTACTCAGAGACGGGCCCGGTCACAAGAAGTTGGTGGCAGCGGTGGGATCGCGCCGCCCACAGGTTAGTGGAGGAAGTACGCCCAGAGGTTGGAAAGGAAAACCCCAAGGAAAAAAAAAAAAAAACCCGCAAAACCACAGAAACACGAAGGTTGGTTTTTTTTTGTGTGCAAAGCAACAGCTGGGTTTTGGCAGTGGAAAATAGTGCCAGAAAGGACGGTGTTCACAAGCTGGTAACACAGTGGTGTGGAATGTAGGAACAATTCAAGTGTGGTTTGGATTTTTTTTTGGAAAAGCCATAAATTTCTTAACCGGACTTTCTTGGAGACTGAGGATTAAAAGACCCAGAGGCAACATTAAGGCATCTGGAGGCCAACATCAGCAAGAGAGTGGAGCGGAGTCCGGAGGAGCAGTTCCAGGTTCCGGAGTTCCTGGTTGCAGGAGTGGCTGGGGAGGCCCTAATATCCCAAGGCTGAGACACATCAGTCCCTAAGGTAACGGTACTTAGGGGTGGCTGATGTGGATTGGTGGGTAAGGGGGACCAGAAGCTTGGGGACCAGAAGGGGAACGCCATAGTTTGAAAAGTCCGCACTTGGGTTCCTGTTCTCTCTTGTTTGTATTTCAGGATGGAGGCAGCCAAGTTCCGGACTGGTCTGGAAGGGGAGATGCACCGTATGCAGCTGCATTTCCAGGAGATGTGGCAGTCGCAGGCAGAGCTTTGGAAGGCTGATCACCAGGCGCAGCAAGCAAGGCACACGGAACTTTTGCAACAAATGACTGCTCAGATACAGGCCATAAGCAACCTGGCGCAGAGACCTGCAGTACCGGCGGCCGGCAGCGGTGATGGTGTCGTCGGGCCGGTAGGCGCTCCTTTTGGGGAGCCGATAAGACTGCATAAAATGAATGTAGATGATGACATATCATATCGTACTTTGGGTACTGAACCAGCAGTAAGCTATCCTATACTTAAGCCAAAATTGCTAGAATGTGTAGAGAGTGACCCAGGTCCCTATCGGAGCCAGTCACGGGGAACCCGTTTGGCCCCGAAGGAGAACCCTGGAGCCTTGAGACAAGGCCTGGACAGATGTTTTAGGAGGTCTGGGGGAAGGTACCAGGGACGGGCCAGGGTTAAGCGGGCTGGTAAGTGTTTTGCCTGTGGTCATCCGGGACATTGGCAAGTGCAATGCCCGGTCAGGAGGAGCCTGACCAACAAGGTTGGGTCCACAACCCTGGTTTCCCTGAGAGATTGGATGATTCCGATAAAAATAGAGGGAATCCCGTTAGTTGCCCTAATAGACTCAGGGGCCGATCAGTCCATACTGGCCCAGAAAGTATGGCAGCAGGTTTTAAGAGCCCGGGGTCAGAAAATCGATAAACCCCAGGGACGGTTGGAAATACAATGCCTGCATGGGACCTCCTTACCCTATGAAATGAAGGAGGTGTGGATAGAGTATGAAGGGAGAAAAGATGCTCTAAAAATGGCCCTGATGCCTAGACCCCCATATGATGTGATCCTGGGACGGGAATGGCCCTACTTTAGGGAGTGTTTTGGCATGCGAGGGGTGGAGGCGGCCCCAGTGCAGGAGGAGCAGTTAGCCCAAATCTTCCCCCTGGCAGAGGAGGTCCTAGAAGAACCCTCCCATAAAAGAAGGAAAAGCCGAGCAGAGAGGCGAGAGGACAAAAGATCTTGCTCGCAAGGCAAGGGAGGGGGGAGTCACTTATCGTGGAAACCCTGGGTGCCTTACGAGGTGGCCCAACGATTCCCTACTCTAAGCCGGGAACAAAGGAAAGATCCCTCATTAGAGCCGGCTATAGAGCAGTGGGAAATCGCTGGGGAGGGGGCTTGTGAGTTTCAGGTGGTAGGGGGACTTCTCTATAGGAGAGGATGGAATCCTAGGGCCCAAAAGGCACAAAGGTGCTTAGTAATACCAGCCAGCTTTAGGAAACAAATATTTTGGTCCATCCATAGGGACCGCGGACTAGACCATTTGACCCCAGGTTTGACCATTAGAGGGATCCAAAGGAAATTCTATTGGCCCGGACTAGTCCAAGAGGTAGTAACCTGGTGTAAGGAGTGTCCGAGATGTAGGGACGGGGGAGCAGAGAGGCCGCCCGTTAATCCTGAAGAGGCAAGCGTACATAAGGACAGGGGCCAAAAGAGTCCGCCCGGGAGACCTGAAGAGGTAGGTCAGGGTAGGGACCAGAGAGGAGAGAGTCTGCCAAGAAAACCTGAAGAGGTAGGTCAGAGTAGGGACCAGAGAGGAAAGAGTTCGCCAGAGAAACCTGAAGAGGTAGGTCAGAGTAAGGACCAGAGAGGAAAGAGTCCGCCGGAGGAACCTGAAGAGGTAGGTCAGAGTAAGGATCAGAGAGGAAAGAGTCCGCCAGAGAAACCTGAAGAGGTAGGTCAGAGTAAGGATCAGAGAGGAAAGAGTCCGCTAGAGAAACCTGAAGAGGTAGGTCAGAGTAGGGACAAGAGAGGAAAGAGTCCGCCCGGAAAACCGAAAGAGGTTTCCTTGGCCAAGGTTACACCAGATAGGGAGAAGCCCATTTTAAGGGTGATGCGGCTATCTCCCAAGGCTAAATTGCCAGTCCGCGTGACGCCAGGATCCGTGGGCTGGGACTTAAGCAGTATCCAAGAAATGAAGGTGCCAAAAGGGGGCAGGAAAGTTGTGGATACGGGCTTAGTGATCGCTCTACCAGAAGAGTGTTATGGGCGCATTGCGCCAAGATCGGGTTTGGCCCTCCGGCATGGCATACACATAGGGGCTGGAGTGGTCGATCCCGATTATCGGGGAACCCTTAAGATTTTGGTATTAAATCTAGGGGAGAAGGAATATAATATAAAAGAAGGGGATTGTATAGCTCAATTAATATGTGAGCGAGGGATGATTCCGGAACTGCGAGAGGAGGTGATAGATACAGTCACTGCTCGGGGGGAGCAGGGCTGGGGCTCCTCAGAGGAGAAAGAAGGGGTGGTAAAGAAATCCATGACCCGAAGAATCCCGTTACGGTTAGGGGAAAAGGCCTCTAAGAGTGTAAAAGAAGAAAGGACCGATAGGGGTTTAAGTAGGGGGGTATGTGACAGGGAAGCTCCTGTCACGGTGAAAACTACTACTAAAACTCCCCAGAATGCAGCACAAGGCTGGATAAAACCAGGCATGGAGTCAGGACAGCTGGCTCAGGCAAAAGAAGGCAAGCCCAGGCAGGTTCCAGCACAGCTGAAGAGCCAATTAAGAAAGGCTCTGCAGACCACTGATTTCCCCTATCACTCCTTTCCTGAAGTCAGGGAGAAACCTGAGGCTAATTTAGAAGGGGGTGGAGTCAGACCCCGGGGTTGGCCTTATAGGAAAGATCAATGTACTGGAGAAAGGAGAAGGGAGGAAACTCGAGAAGGAACGAGAGTGCAGAGAGAGGAGAACCAGAAGGAGTGGTTGAGAAGCCAAACTACTCACGGGGGTTCCAGGTCACAGAGGGTGCCTCAAGTCCAGCAGGAACGGAGGGCAAGAAGCCCACACCTAGGGAAAGGTGTTACTGCCCTGGAGAGGTATTGTGACTGGCAACTCAAGCCCCAAAGAGCAGGGCTGAGAAAGCCTCCCCAGAGAAAAGCTGCAGATAGTTTGGCAGACGTGCAGAGAGGGGGAGGGGAAGCACAAACAGAAAGAAGTGAAGAAACTTCAAGCCGGAGTTCCCGGGAGTGTGAATGGGAAATGGACAGCATACTAAGTAATGAGATAAGTGAAGAGGGCATGGACCTTGGAGAATATGATGTTTGCATGTCCTAAGTTAAACTCCTGAAGAACGGTATCCTATTGTTTGTATACCCGACAGCATGAGCAGTGCGGGCAGAGGTAACAAGGTGCTAATAATGTGTTAAACAAATGCAGAGAGAGCTGAGAAGGAAAGGCTGGACGCAAGCCGTGCTCAGCTAGCTAGGCTCATAAAAGGCGAAGTCCAGAGTGAGAGCAATCAAGCCCGGCAGGGGCTACGAGCCAAGGAAAGCTTTAACTGACTTATAAGTTTGCTGGGATTTTCCTGGTGATAAGGAAGTGCAATCTTGCTCCTTAATAGAACCTGGACTGAAAGAATAATGGGGGGAGAGGCCCTCTAAGCACTGTAACCAACTGAGGTGAATGTTTTATGTTTTTTTCTTCCGCTGTGTATTTTCTTTGAACTTTGGGTTAGTAATAAACCTGATACTTTATTCTAAAGAATCCGGTATCCGGGTCTTCCTTCCACTGCCATATAAAAGGCGTATTAAAAATCTTACTTGTGGTCCGGGCCGCAGTTTCCTACTTACTCAGAGACGGGCCCGGTCACAATATCTATATCTATATATAGATATTTTTTCATGTGCTTTGCTTGAGTAATGCATTATTAAATCTATTTTGAACTTAATATCAACCTGGAGTCCTCTTTACCCCCAAAATAGAAGTTTAGTATGCAGTATATATATATATTTCATGTGTTTTGCTTAAATAATGCATTATTAAACATAAAAAATAGAAGCCCCATTCACCTATATGAGAATGCCTCAAGCATGCCTAAGTGATGCCTAAGTAATGTCCACCAATCTAGTCTATCTAGCGCCAACTCACTCTCAATAGTAGACCTGCATTTGCAAGCAGTCCTCTTACAAAAAATAGTGGATTTAGTATTCTCGTTCTGCCTATATTTTAGACGTCCTTTACAAAATCTGGCCCTTAGGGTGATTTAGGGATTGAAAGATGTCTTCCCAATAAGATATTTTAGAAGATATTCTGCTGGGGTGGAATTAGAGAATGACATGAGGACAAATTTGTCCCCATCCCCGCAGGAACTCAATTTCCCCATGAGTTTTGTTGCTGACCCTGTCCGTGCCCCATTTCTGAAAGCTCTGCCTTAACCGCACAAGCCTCGATTTTAAAGTGTTTGAGGCTTGTGCAGATGAGGATGGAGCTTGCAGGAATGGGGCAGGGATCAGAAAAGAACTCGCGGGAATGGGATGGGAAAATGAGTTCCCGCGGGGACGGGGAAGAATTTGTCTCCGTGTCATTCTCTAGGTGGGATTTCATTTTTGAGGTGGAATTATGCTCAGAAGGGAGTGTGTTACTTGTGGAATGCTGGTGGAACTGGGGGGAGGTTGAGCGTTTGGGAAGGGTGGGTACTTGGAAGACAGGTGAATGTTGACCTTGAGTTACCATGTATGCACACCACCATTTGTAGTAATTGTCTTGATTTTTATTTAAATTCTTATGAAATGTCACATTAATGGTGGTGCAACATACTTTAGTAAACAAGCCCTTAAATGTGAAAGCTAAACATTGTTCATTTGCAAAGTAAATTGCAGACAGCTGCAGTATATACTGTTCCATGCTGTTCTTAGTAAAGCAAATAAACTCATTGTTATTTGGATTGAATGTCTTTTTCAGGAAACTTGAATTATTGCACAGCCTTAGGCGTCTTTCAGTCAAGGACTGGCAAACATGACAGACTTTGATAAATTATGTATGGTAGCTTTATGATATGAACTACCTACCAGCAGCAAAGCTGGTTCACATGTGGTTTTGTGTGCAAATATCATGGCAGAATTGTTTGTTATGGTTTAGTGCCTGTGAAACTGGATACCTCCTGCTAATGACAATAATTTATGCAGTAGATATATTCTAATTTCTGAAGCACGTAGAGTATTTCACCTGCTCATAAGACTAATGTTGTGTCTTGAAATGCTAAAGGTTTTGTTGATGTAAAATTGATTATACATTAATCATATGTCCAAAACCTCTTATACTAGAACACTTTTATGTCCGCAATCCTTGGTTTTCTGTGATATAGCAGCAAATGACCTGAACCTGGCTACCTTTCAGAACTGGCTTGTCCTTGTGGAGTACACTGGATTTTGGGAGGATTAAGAAGAACATAAGACTAGCCTTACTGGATCAGACCAATGCTCCATCTAGCCAGCATTCCATCTTCACGGAGGCCAATCCAAGTCACAAGTACCTGGCAAAAACACAAAAACCCAAATAGTAGCAGTATTCCATACCAATGATACGAGGCAAGCAGTGGCTTCTCCCATATCTGTCTCAACAGCAGACTACATGGTCTTTTCCTTCAGGAACTTGTCCAAACCTTTTTTTTTTTTAACCAGCTACATTAACTGCTCTTACCAAATCCTCTGGAAATGCGTTCCAGAGCTTGACTATTCTCTGAGTGAGAAAAATATTGGTTTAAAAGTATTACTCTAGGACTTTTCCATCTCCTGGAATGACCTGAGGAGTTTTGAGGGTTTGGTGATGGGTTTGTAGCATGATGTTGGGAGAGGGAGCAGGCCCAATGACACTTTGTTTTGTTAGTTCACTGAATTAGGAAGTATAGACTGAGGTGATGTCTAGAGCTTCTAGAGCCTGGGCCAATCAGGCCTTAGGCTTCGGCAGTATGGGCCAGGAAGGGGCGGGCCCGCCTCATTTCGAAGAGGCGGGCCTGCCAGCTGGACGGGCAAGACCCGTCTGGCCAAAAGAAAAGGTTAGTTTGGTGGGGTGGAGGTTTGGGGGCTGTTAGCGTGGGGGGGGGGGAGGGTGCGGAGGGGGTGCGTCTTCGGACAGGAGGGCAGGCTGTATTGAGGTGGAAGAGGATCTCTTTTTCCTTAAAGGACCCACGGCAACAAGAGGGCATCCGTTGAAAATCAGGGGTGGGAAATTTCATGGCGACACCAGAAAATATTTCTTCACCGAAAGGGTGGTTGATCGCTGGAATAATCTTCCACAACAGGTAATTGAGGCCAGCAGCGTGCCAGATTTTAAGAAAAGATGGGATTGGCAGTGGGATCTCTTCAATACAATCCATTGTAGTCCATGGATCAAGAGCAGGGACTCAGATGAAGAGGTATGTTTTTATTGCTTTTATGAAGTTGAGGAGACCTTCGAGAGATCTGATCTATGATGGCAGTCGATTCCAGTGGCTCGGTGTGAAGTAGGAGTAGGACCGGTGTTTGTTGGTTTGTAGTTGAAGGACACGCTTGTTTGCTTTATTAAGAATGTATAGGGTTGCCAGATTTTACATTTGTAAAATCCAGACTCCTTAGATCCGCCCCTCCAGGCCTGCCCATCCCCACTCTGTTATGCCCCAGTCCTGCCCCTGATCCCGCTCTAGCCACACACCCCCTGCTGCTTGTGCTGCGGATGCCCTCCCGCCTGACACAATTTCGGGGGAAGCTTTTCAAAACCCGGACAAAGTGCCAGGTTTTGAAAAATGTCCAGACCCCCGAACGTGTCCTCAAAAAGAGGACATGCCCGTGGAAATCCGGACGTCTGGTAACCCTAAGAATGTCCATAATACATAAAACAGTTATAAAGCCTGGTATCCGCCTATTGTTTTCACTTTCAGAGGAATGGAAGGGGACAACAACCACTGGGGGATTAAGGAAGTCATGTCTTAATCCCTCCAGTGGCCAGCTGCTCAATCAGGGCACTTTTGTGTACTCCGGATGTGCTTGATGCAGGTCTAAATAAGAACATCTTTTTTTTGTCGACATGGATGTTTCTTCCTCTTCGGTAATCGCTGTTGGACATCCAGATTTCAGACCCTCCCAAATCCCACCTGAAACATGTCCACAGCATGCCCCCTTGCATCTTTGGATGAGTCGCCATGCTGGAAGTCCCTTTCAAGCCTTTGCAAAATTGGTGCTTGGAAGTTTCAAGCACATGGATGTTCATTTTGGCTTTTTGAGACATCCGAATGCCTCTTCCAGAAACTGTATGCCTCCCCCTTCCATCTCTCCCTTCACCCCCATTGTTTTGGCATCCATCTTCTTCCCTTCCATCCCCTCCTCCAATGGTCTGGCATCTCTCAAACTGTGTGAACTTCTTTCCTTACTCAGAACCACAGTTTATTGATCCTGATTACTACTTTCAGGTAGAAGTAAGCCTAACAGGAGAAAAGCTAAGTGGCTTAACCAGTAGGAAGAAATCTTTTGTTGTTGTTTTTACATTTCAAATACTTATTTAACAAAAATAGTACAAGAGTAACTCCCCTCCATCTCCCCCCAAAAACAAACTGAATAAAGTTAATGATGCTCTACAAGGATGCTGTAGTTGGTGGGAAAGGGTCTCAGGAGACCAGAACCCCCACAGAACTGGGTTTGCTGCCCGGCACATCCCCACTCTCTTTAGGTGATTGTTTCTGCTCCTCCTCACCAATATCAATCTGATATTGTGCTTCTTGAGAAACTCATTCAGCTCCCGGCCCTTGGTATGTAGCAGCAAGTTCAGAGACTCAATGATTTTGTGGATCTGTTCCTTGTTATTTTCTACGGCTGGGAGGACCTCTTTCACAGTTAGTTCCTCCAGCACACCCTCAACCATACGGTAGCACTTCCTGTTTTGATCTACCTCTTTGAGTGTGTCGATAACGAGACTGTGCTCATTCAGCTCCATCTCTAGCTCTGCAGCTTTTGAAGCCATGCCTCGCTGTTCCTGCCGCAGTCAATTAAATCCACCTGTTCCACGGTTTTCCATAGCCACTCAATCCGCTGCGCATAGCTGCCATTTGGCCCCGCCACCGTCATTCAATTACACCGTTAAAAGCTCAAGGAGGCATCAGTAGGAAGAATTCTAAGCATCTACGCATGCCTGCCGGTCCACCTCCTCTGACGTCACTTACTGGTTCTGGAGCAGAGCCGGCAGACACAGTCATCGCAGGATCTTGGTGCACCTCCCCATGGCTGCCGACTCTGCTCTGGAACCAGTAAGTTACGTCAGAGGGGGTGGAACGGCAACCACGTGGAGGTGGAGGAAGGTCCCAGGGCAGAGTTGGGCATGGAGTTTTGGACCCGATGTGTCGACTGTACACCCCCTTGAGGTATGCACCCAGGGCGGACTGCCCCCCGCCCTAGCCTTGGTATGCTACTGGTATATAGACACTTATATTTTTTCCTGGGGCAATGGTGTGTTTGGGTGGCTTGCCTGGGGTCATGGGGGATTATGGTGAGAACCAAACATGGTTTTCAAGGCACTGCACTAACCATTAGGCTGCAGTCCCCTTCCTCCTCCCAGCCTCCTGTATCAATTCCTCCCTTCTCCCAGCCCTAGCACTCTCCCCCACATACTAGAGCCCTAAGAGCTTACTCTCTTATTCTTGCCTCTCTATGCTGCTTTGCCATTCTGCAGCTGGCATGAGGGGAGGGGGAAAGCTTTGAAACCTGTGAACAGGAACTACCTGTTCACACCTTTCAGAGCCTTTCTAGCCCTGGCCACAGACCCTGCAGAGCAGCAGTAGAAAGCCTCACTGCCAGGAACGTAAGCCAGGGTTTTACAGGCCTACATTTCCAGTGCCTAATGTCCTTGTAGAATCGTGGCCAGTGATACCCAGAGATGCCAAAATCTGGTACCGCCCCCAATACACGTTCATTTTCGGGCTTCTGCATCACTAGGCGCCATGAACCCAGACCTAGAGATTTTGCTGCAATGACTGGCTCTAATAATGTCACCCACCCATGATGGCAGTTGCCAGCTGACATTAAATTACCACAGAATGTGGGTTGTTGTTGTTTTTTTTTTGTTATAACTAAAAATTACAACATCCTTTTAAAGGATGTTTTATTAAGATTTTTTTAGTTATAACCAAAAATCAGAAACCTAGTTGTATGATTTTCAAAAAGCCCAAATACCCAGGTAACTCACCATTTACACAGGCAAAGGGGGGGGGGGGAGGTTGTCATCATGGATTGCCATTAAAATAGGTTATTGAACTGTTAACCTGGGTTTTAGTAATTACAGTAGGTCTCATTGCATAAAATTGGACCTGTGCTGTTTTACCAGTTAATTGTAAAATAACCCATATTAATGCTGGCCCACTTTTGATAACAACCCCCCCTCAATGGCTTTTCAAATTACTCTCACTATTATATTCTGATGTCATATTTTTGCTACTCTAGTTTAGGGGGTTTGTGTTGCATGACCATTGTTTGAAAAAGTGCTTATTGTATTAGGCCTTTTGATAATTAGCATTCATCTTTTTTTTTTTATCGGTTCAGTAATTACCCAGCGTCTCAAACCACATTGTTCTTGTTATTAAGGATGATGAATTTTGGTATAAGAACTGCTTAATGATGCTCCCGAACACTTCAACATTTACTGTCTTTGAAAAGACCATGAAAAATATATTTTGCATTTATTTTACTGGAAGTATCACGATTAAATCATGCTATTCTACCATCTTAATAACACTTTTTATCAGCCATTGATGTCACAGGTTGATTAATTGTATTAACTGATAGACAGTGATTTTTTTTTTTTCTGACGAATAGTCTGCTGTAGCAATGTTAATGCAGCCATTTAGGCTCAGTGTGGCCAATATTCAGACTGCAGATGGCAGTCTAGCTAAGTTCAATGGTCACCAGTGAGCTTGGATATTCAAGGAAAAATGCTTGAGTACCTGATTGTAAAAACCGCTTAGATAACCTTGATAGGCGGTATATAAAATCCTAATAAACTTAACTTAAACTTAATGCTGGGCTGTTTCTAGTGACCGGCTTTGAATATCTGGATTTTTATTTATTGGCTGCTATTAACTTAGCCCCACCCCCCCCCCCTTTTATCAAGCCACAGTCGAGCGTTTTAGTGCTGGCTGGCGAGGTAAATGCTCTGGCACTCGTAAGAGTGGGAGGAAAGACCTAGTGGTTAGGGCCTTTCAGCGCCCTGAAGTTGCAGGTTTCTTGTGACTCTGGGCTCCTTTTATCAAGCCGCGCTAGCGGGGTTAACGCGCGCGACTTTTCATCGCGCGTTAACCCCTGCGCTGGCCAAAAACTACCGCCTGCTCAAGGGGAGGCGGTAGCGGCTAGCGCAGCCGGTGGTTTAGCGCGTGCTATTACGCGCATTAAACCGCTAGCGCGGCTTGATAAAAGGAGCCTTCTGGGAAAGTCGTTTAACACCCCATTGCCCCCGGTGCGTGAGTCGGATCGTGAACTCACTGGGGCAGGTAGGGAGAAATACGAGTCCTGGAGTATAAACTGCTTAGGCTATAATCAGTGTTTCAATAATAAAATTAATTAATTGGCTTAATCAGAAAATTGCAAGCCCAACTTGGTAGGCACATCGCACAGTGTTTTGCTCCTTTTCAAGTGTGCGAATCTAAAAGGGGGCATGGTCAGAGCAGATTGTGGGTATTTCTAAAAGTTATGCAGCACACAGCTTAGGCATACTCATTTGGGCCTGGTTTTCGATGGCCTAAATAGATGCGCCAGAATGCTAGGTCACACCCAGGTGCTAAGTGCGATTCTATCAGGTGCACGTAATTTTTACAGAATTACGCTTAGCCCTGTGCTGATTGGCTCCAATTTTATAGGCACCATACTTATATAGAATTAAGCCCCTAATGTAGCAAAAAAAAGGATTGACGTGAGATGTGCTAAAAGGTTGCATGATATTTTTACATTTGCATGGACATGCTAAATATTTTTTTTTCCTATTTTTTTTGAAGGGGTGTGTCGAGGGTGGAGAGTAAGCATTCCTGTGCTGACCAGTTAGCCCAAATACATTACTGCAAACTAACTGTTGCACAGATAATGTGGGAACACTTAGGGCCTGATTTTTTATACGATGCCCAGTCTCAGCATCCACCTAAGTGGCTTTTGAGAAATGCACATGGGTGTCCTATATAGAATCACATCTGCCTAACCCCTTATAATCCTGCCTAACCATCCCAATTCTCTAACCGGCATGTCTGTGTCACAGGCGCAGGTTAGAGAATCACGTTGCCGCTGAGCTGATCACAGCAAGGAAATCTTACTGGCAACAGCAGCAACAGGGAACCCCCAACCTCCCTCCCGCAAAATCAGGCACTCTATCCTGCCACTCACCCCTCCTGAAGCATCATCCCTCCCGAAGTATCCCCCGACAGAAGGAGTGCCCAATTCCCCCTGTCGGAATCACTCAAGTAACCCCCGGCAGGAGGAGTGCCAAATTCCTCCTGCCAGAACCCCCACAAACCTCCCAACCCAACAGCAATAGGCAGGAGAGTTGCCCATTCCCTCCTGCCAGAACACCCCCCCATACACACACCTGGCAATCCCCCTAAAGGGGAGAGGACTTCCCCCAACTCCCTGCAAACAGAAGGTCTGGCCGTAGGGTGGGCCTTCCCCTTCCCAGTGTATTCTGGGAATAGATGCAGGGAGGAGCCTAAGGTCCTGATTGGCTCAGATACCTAAAGCCCCTCTCATGGGCTACTAGTTGTTCTCACCTTTTTGGCATGGTAGGTCCTCAATTTTGGAATTCTCTCCTTGACTCAATTCATCAGATTTCTAACTTTTTATCTTTCCGTAAGAGTTTGAAAGCTTATTTTTTCACAAAGGTTTTTCAAGATCTGTGAATATTTAATGTTTTAGTTTATATATTAATGTTTTTAAAGGAAATGTAAGGTGATAGACTTCAAAAAAGCATGGGATAAACACAGATAATCTCTAATTAGAAAGCAATCTGTATAAATTAATGAACTAAGGCCAGTATTGGACAGACTTGTACGGTTTGTGTCCCATATATGGTGATTCCATGTAGAACGGGCTGGGGAGGGCATCAATGGGAACTCTACTAATCTGGAACATGAGGACGTTACTGGCCAGACGTTACAGTAGATAACCTGCAAACAATGGGATGGTTGGATAGGCTGGAGTGAGCTTAGACGGCAACTTCAGCATTTGGAACCTAGGCCAATACCAGGTGGACTTTAGTCTATGGCCCAGAAATATCAAAGAAGAGACAAGTTAATGTAATCATGTATTTTTAATGAGAATAACTAATGGGCAGACATTTTGGACCATTCAGGTCTTTATTTGCCTTCATTTATTATGTTACTATGTTACTATTTATGATAAGGGTTTTAGGATATAGGAAATATGCTGTGTATCATTGGTATGCTGTGATGTGTTTGTACAGTTTTATTTATGAATGTGATTTTATAACCCTCATAGATCGGGGATATGTGGGATATAAATATTTAAATAAATAAATAAAGGGTGCTGGTAGGGGTTCACGCGTGTGGTCATTAATGGGGAAAATAAAAATAGTAAAAATGGCCTTAGCACATGGAAACGACCCAGGTAAGAATGAACTAAGACCAATTTTTACCACAGTGTTGTAAAATGGGCTCATAGGGCCTGATTCTGTGAGTGGCAACTGACACGACAGCTGCCTAGAAAATGGGCACCTGCCACGTTTCAGTCACGGACAAGGGTTGCTTACAGAATCATGGCTAGCAAGGACTCTAGGGCCCAAATTCTATAACCAGCGCCTAAAGTTAGGCACCTATTTCGGAGGCGCCCAACTAGATAGGCGCCTATCTAAACTGAAGAACAAACCCAATTAAGCTTTTTAATCAGCACTGATTGAAACATAGGTGCCTATCAAGAAAGCGCGATTCTGTAACAAGGCGCCTCTAAAAATTCAGATGGCCTTCAAAAAAATAGGTGCTATGCATGTTAGGCATGGGCGTGGATACGTTAGGTGCCTTCTTAAAGAATCACTGCTCTTAAGCATGCTTAAGCGCTCGCATGGGCACCTAACTTAGAGCTGGCCTATTTATTGGGTGCCTCCAAAATAGGTGTCGCTCAGCGTGATTCACTAAACAGCACCCAATTTTACTTGAATCGCGCTGAACAGTGCCTATATCAGTGCCTAACTTTTGGGCACTTCTTATAGAATTTGCCCTTAGGTGTCTTAAATATAGGCTAGGGTATTACAGGCCTACATTTCCTTGTAGAATCGCGGACAGCAGCACCTAGAGATGCCAAAGTCTGGCGCCACCCTACACATGCCTACTTCTGGGCTTTGTCATCTTTAGGCGCCAAGGACCCAGGCGCTGGTCCTGGAGGGTACCCAGCGGCACCTAATTTTTTAATGTGTGTTTAATTAGTTTTTAATGGTTCAACCAATTATTGTTTTACGTATGACCAATTAAAATACTTAAGTTAGGCACTGGTAGATAAGGTCTAGGCACCTACCAGCACCCAACTTTTTGGCGACCTTTGCAGAATCAGGCCCTTAATTTCTAAATAGAAATTGAATTTGTGTAATTGTTTTAGGGATTTAAGGATAAAAAGTGACAGAACTTTCTGTTACACCTTTTTGTCCAAACCTGTCATAACTACTAGCATTAAATGAAAACTTATACTTTGAACATTTATATATTCAAAAATGTGAAACATTTAATAAGAGAATATTTTCATAGATGCTGGTTGCAACTGGTAAGAAAGTTTCTACTCAAAACAGGATATAATGAAAGTGGGATGAAAGAGAGACATGCAGGAGGTTGAAGATTGATACAGTTATAGGGATGGTATAATGGTAGATCAAACAGAAGCCTTTGCATTATACAAACACTAATAGATGTTTCTTTATAGAAGTACAGCATGAGTTAGAATCTGAAGAATGTGATAAAAGGTGCTTCGACTATTGCAAGACAAATTGAGTTTAAGAGGTAGGAAAGAACAAACAAATAGATGATAGAGGAACCTAGATATCAAAGACGGGTACAAAGAGCCTTTTCTGAGGGCATGTGGTAAGAAGCTTATGATGAGAAATGAGGACTGAGCTCCTTGAGATGTAAGGAAGGATGAGAGAAGTGTGTGACCTTGAACGAGATAAGGAGAAACTTGAATTCAGTACAAAAGTAGATTGGGTTCAGTGATAAGATTCAAAGAAGGGGTGAGGCAGAGAAATGCATAAGAAGAATGAGTAATGCTGCTTTTGTTATATGGAAGAAAAGGAAGCTAGGAAAAATAATGAGAAAGAAAATAATGGTAAAATGTTAGGCAATTTGGGTGAGAGAAGAGTACGCCCTTGAGCTTCTTAACAACTCTTCTTGCTTTCAATCAAATAATCAAAAATACATAAAAGAAAGATGTCCTTCTAGTGTGACACCTTTGTTTAAAAGATGTTTTATCTGAAAGTTATTTAGATAATGAGATATAATTTCCAATTATTCCAACAAGTGGATTAAAAATGGGGCAACAAGCAGAGTGAGGAATCCACCCTGTGATGTTCCATGGTAGAGTACAGGAGTGGTTTGCCATTGCCTTCTCCTGTGTAGTGTGTGGCTCCACTATGTTGCTGCTGCCCAACGTAGGGCTCTTTCAGCCTACAGCACCTGGTATTCCCTAGTAGTTTGCCATGCAGGTATTAGCCAGGCCTGACGCTGCTTAGCTTCCAATAGTAAGAGCAAGCCTACCTTGGGAAGCCAGGCCATAGGTGATTTATAAAGA